>NC_092639.1:19483026-19829276 GCF_039555335.1 Amphiura filiformis
CCGATAGTGTCAGAGGGCATATGGCATGGTTTTTCATTTTTTCTTTCAACTGGGTGGAAAATAGGTCGGCATTGGAGCAAAGCTAAATGCAGTGTAAATAACCTTTATCAAAATTATACTTGTTCATTGAAAAATCAATCTTTTCCCCTTTCAAAATGAAGAGGCAATAACCAATTAAGGTCAAATAAATTATTGAGGATTGTTGAAATTGCCCTTCAGCTTCCCTGTACTTACATTAATTGACTGAAAGCAACCTAAAACATAATTTTAGGGTGCGTCCTCTATTGTTGATTAATCAGTCCCCGATTGGTAGGTTAAAATTTAAAAAATAATGTGTATAATTTGTGTAAAAGGGGTCAACGCCCCTGGTTAGCCGTAGAAAATCAGGAATAAAAAAACGTGTCTCTATGTTCATCAGCCCAGTATAGAATCCCTATTGTTGATGAATACATGTATGTGTATGGGAGTGGGGTGGGTTGAGTTGAGTGGAGGTGTGTGGGTTGGGTTTGTTGGGGCGGGTGGGGGTGTGTATGCGTAAGTGTTTGTTGGCAAACGCGTACGTTGATATGAAACTTTACATTCCAACCGTGAGCGTTCCTTCAACGGGGTACCATCCCCTACAGCTGCAATGTACATTTGACTGTAAAAATTTAAATGCAAACAAATTGCATGTAATTTGTGTAAACGAGTCAACGTCCCCGGTTAGGTGCAGAAAATCAAACAAAACGTCAGCGTTCATTGGTCAGAGTCACCGGCTGACGGCGAATATATTAAAGGGTGGTGAAGTGGGAAGGGTGTGTGTTTTATCCTGAAAGGTTTAGGTACTATTATTACTCATTGTGTAATACACTTTTAGGTATTTGCATAACTATCCCTGCTTTTGTTCCCGCTGCATGGATACGCGTTATTGACCATTAGCAATAATAATAGACCCAATACACACATATTGTACATGGAAAACACTGTGACAATACGTAGTGTTGTTGTTTGTTGATGCTGGGGCCCAGTATCAACTAAAAACATCAAGGCCGAAGGGCCGACAGGCCCAAGGCCGGATACTCCCATACGACGACTAAACGCTCCAAGTGAGACCCCAATATAAGGGCCCCGCAGGGCAAGAAAGCAAGAGTAACCTTAAGGATGACGAACTGATAACGAAAATTCTGTTTTATTTACGGACAGCTCGTCACCCATTTCATAAACCTACTTTTACATTTTTTTGTACTCTTTACCCCATAATTTCCCTCATTCTTCAGGCCCTGCCCTCTATCGGGGGCTAATTTATAGTTTAAGCTTGTTTGCTATTGTTTTTGGAGCAATATTGTTTCTTTATAAGCCTGCGGCGCAACCTTGAACAATATTGTCTTAGCAATATTGTCTTTTGAGATAAACCTTGAACAATATTGTCTTAGCAATATTGTCTTTTGAGATAACGCCCCGTAGCCACCCCCAGCCAGCCCCATACCTCATTTTGATTTTTAACATACCAATATTCTGCTTTTTATATTGTATGGGGTCGCATATTACCTCAAATATTTCTTCACTACGTTGAAAATACGTTATTATGACCAACAGAGGGCGTTATTACTAACTTAGTAAAAACAAGTAATTGTTGTACCTCCTTGGTTGAGATGGGGGTCAGGAGGTAGTCCACTCTGTCTAACCCTTATTTCACGGCCACAACATCTTTATGTTTGACACCATCTACATCTGTGACGTCATCGGAGGTGTCTCAACACCATCACTAGCAACATCAAATCTTCAGAGTAATTACATCCGCTGAACACACAAGTTGACCTGTTAAAAGCGTTCCAGTGCAGTGAGTACTAATTTAAGTAGCGTAGTTTAATTTTGCTTTCATTTACGTTTAGCGCTACGTATGAATATGCATCATTACGCTTTTATATTGTTTCCTACTTTTCAGCTTTTTTTGACCTCGTGCACGGCTTTAAGTATATTTTTATATGTGTTACGTCATAGAACGACCCATGGATATTGCATAGCAAATTAAAACAGCTAAAAAAGCAATAAAAAAGCTAAAAAAGCAATATCAAGCCACATTAATATCCAACAATTTTGGACTTTTATTCCATTCTACATGAACGTTCACCATTTAAACCTAATTCTAAAAAATATTTAATAATCTTTATTTAACCCGCGTCTGAAAAAAAGGATACTTGCAACCCCTTTAGATTTTCACTAAAAAACGTCCAACGCCTATGATTTCTATTGAAACAAACTTTACATAAGACACTACCAATTGATGTGAAATCTTATAAAAAATATAATGTACTTTAGTCATCACATCCAAATCACATCCCCATTATATTGGCATTTTAATGTTTTAATTGCTTGTTTGCTTGCTTGATTGGTTGATTGATTGATTGATTGATTGATTGAAAAAACTATATCGCAGAAATATAACGTATGTATGTTATTATTTATACATGGTGTCCCAGAAAAAATTACCGGGCGAATGAAGTTGGACGTAAGTCGAGACATAATCATCAAAATCCAAATATCTAAAAATCATTTTGTAGCTCATCTTATTCTGCATCTTATACGCTAATTTTACTGGAATATATTGACTGATTGCGAAGAAATGAGCGATTACATAACGCCAGCGTCAATTTACTTCATTCCATGTTTGTAAGAAAGACCATTCAACACAATGCGCACTAGTGGTTAATAACTGTTAATGGGCTTCATATTTTGTTCGGTGAAATCCATTTCGTTCTTTATAAACAATCTGTTTCTTGCAAAACATTTAATTAGGTTTTGTTCAAATTTGAAAACCTGCACGATATTGAAAATTAAAGCTTTCGTGTAAGATGATGCTCGGTACTTATCTATATAATAATAATCTTTTTTCGTTAACGTTGATATAAATGTTGCATAAAGAATTCCAGCTGGCTTAAACATTTTCTCACACACATTAATGTTTTTGGAATATTTACAAGAAATTGTAATGCAAAGTTTAAATCTTTTAAAATATCAACATGAATATTGCATGGTATCAAAAATCACACGTAAAGCTGTAAGCACTTGATCATTGTTATTCTTGGCTCAAATGTTCTTTGGAAAATTAAAATATAACATATTTGCACAACCTAAAGAATTAATGTTGGAAATTGCAGAAATCAAAGTTTTCTCGGACAAACTGTTGTTCATCTTCAGTGAAAGCATGAATAACATAACACCGTCGGATTATAAAATAGATAATGTAGACTAAATTTAATGAGATACACAAACTTTAGGGAGCGGTGAGCGCATGCGTGTATTTTGAGGGGGGGCTTTGGGGGCGCGAGCCCCCCCGGGGTAAAATAAGGGGCGGCAAAAAAGGGCGGCGGAAGATGAAGGGGCGGCAACAAGAATTATTAAAGAAAAAAGACGGGCAGAATGGGCGGGAAAAAGAATTATTAATTAAAAAGGGCGGAAAATTATGGAAACTAATGTAACTATACCTTTTTGGTCGCCATCAGGGCCAAGGAGGTGGTGGGGGTAATAGGGGGTAACACCTCTAATTCTGTAATTAAAAAATTAGTGGTGAAATTTTTTTTTTGCTCCGGCTTCCCCCGCCCCCTTTTTTTTAGATTTTCGAGAGCAATCATGGCTGGGAAAAGATTGGGTCCACCTTTTCGGGCTGTTGCTGCTTACCCCCGGGGTAGGAGCGGCCACGATACGCGCATGGAGCGAGTACGAAAAAAGCGCCTGTTGATCAAACTTGGAATGAACTGCACTTATGCGTGCATTATGTAATCGTTAATTTCTTCGCAACCAGTCAACCGAATCAAATACATTTTCGTATGTGATGCACAATAAAATAGACATTTTAAATATTTTGATTCAGATGTCTATTTCTCAACTTACGTTCAATTTTATTTACTCGGTAATTTTTTCTGAGACACCCTGTATACCATACGTTATAATGAGCATTCAGTATGACGTACACAAATATTCATATCAGATCAGGTTTCCCAAAAGATGGTCTGAAGAGATGTCAGACAATTTCGTAGAATACGAGCGCGCATAATTACGTTACATTTTGCTCTCAATAGAACTACCCGAATTGGTAGCATGACTAGTACCCTTTTCTTTTTCAGTTTTACAGAAAACAAACACCTGCAAAAATTCCTTCCTATAGAGCGCACTACTCGCTACATACACTATACTATTCGTAGCAGAATTCACAAAAAGTAAAAGTCGCCCGATGAACAAAAATGTTTGAAAAAATGTTCCCGACTTCCTATCTCTTCCTGTCAAGCTTCTAATAAATGTCGCGGCAGACACAGACCTTAGAGGGAGTTGTAGAAGAAAAATAACGTACCAAGAATAACCAAGGTGCGAGTAACTTGATTTCGGATTTTTGTTTGGTTAGATGTGATGTTGCTATCAGAACCAGTAACACCCCGATTCTGGACGCTTAATGCCGCAATTATTTTTGCGTACATAAAAGATATAGCTATCATCGGCAAGAAAAAGGCAGTGATGAAAATGATTGGTGTAATCAAATCGAAAACTGGTTCCGTGATGTACGGCATGCAAAAGTTAACTGTACGTGGCATGGTTTTGTAAATAACTTCATCTGGCCAACTGATGCACAGTTTAGTATTGCTGCTATATGGTATCGTTGTCAATGCCGCCGGACCGATAGCAAGAACCCAAACAGCAGTTAGTATCTTAACAGTGCGTTTCTTACCCTTAAGATACCGATGTCGCAAAGGGTAACAAACAGCAAGAAAACGATCAAGAGACATGACGGTGACTATACCTAAAGAAGCGTAGTAGCAAAGATGCACTGGGCCAAAAATAAAAATGCAGCTTAATGCTCCTTTAAACGGGATGTTTTCTTTCACAGGAGAGTGAAGAAATACGGCAATGTAGTAAAGTGTCCCGAGAGTCAGAAACACAAGATCTGAAATCGCTAAATTGAACAGATAATAGTTCACAGAAGTATGCATTGACGGTAGTTTCGCTACCATGTAAACGAACGTAGAATTGCCGATGAATCCAACAATAAATGTGACAAATACGACGCTGGCATAGATGATAATATCTAATTGGTTGTGGTACCAATTCGATGCTATATCATGGCTCGAGAAAATTAAAGTATTATACGTTGTGCAAATGAAATCTTCGCTTGATTCGCCAAAACTGCTGTTACCCGCCATTTATGGTTAGTGAGCTGCGAGCACACTAACAATGTCCTGAATCTATATTGTATGAACCGAACTTTTAATATGGAGTCTCCTTTAGCCAATATAAAGTATCTATTTACGCTAAAATAAGAGTATTGTATGGCGAGCATATGAAATCCGTTCCCGCTTCGTTAAAACTGCTGTTCCTTGCGATGGTTTCACAAACGACTTTTTACAGTCAACCTGTATTTTGTCACAAGATGAACCACACTAAACACTGCCACACTAAACACTGCAGGCTACGACTCGGACTTATATGTATCTTCAGTAGGCAAATAATAATTGCCCAAATCACTTCCAATAAGGTTTTCGTGCAAGAATTGTTGATTAACTTATCGATAATGAAATTGATAACAGCAAATTGCAGAATTCAATCATCCACTGTTGAGCTTTTCAAAAGCAATGCGCATGCATTTGATTGGCTTAATCAGATTAACAATTAAATTATACAGAACGGTATTCCGGCCGGTGGTACAAAACAAAACAACTATCAAATATTTTCTGTGACTGGTATTGTTGTATCCCTTAGTAAGATGTAGTGTTATTAACCTTTATCAAAAATTATACTAAATTTAAAAAAAATCATTTTCCCCCTTTAAAATGAAGAAGCAAGAACCAATTAAGGATAAATGAAATATTGACGATTGTTGACATTGCCCTCCATCTTCCCTGTAGTCAACGTTCCCGGTTATGCGCAGAAATCAGACAAAACGTCCGCGTTCATTGGTCCAGTGCAGAGTTCCCGGATGTCGGCGAATACATGTTAGGGTTAGGAGAGAGGTGGGGATGAGGGTGTGCGTTTGTAAATGCCTCCAAACGAGGACCTACATATGGATACACACCATAAAACGAGGACACACCTCCAAACGAGGACGTCCTCGGTTTGAAACTATGACCAGGATGACGTAAATGATGCAAATATGCATATAAGATAGGTCGGCCTTCGATTACATGGAGGGTACAGGACGTACAGAAGGTACAAGCCGGGTCACAGTTGGATAGTAATTTGTCTGGTGTGTTTGTGTGAGGTCCACGGTGTGTCGATTAAAAACGGGTGTGTAATTCCTCCTAAAGTCGAGGTCCTCGTTTGAACGTATTTACAAACAGGTGAGGGTGTGTGGGGTGGGCGTGGGGGGTGGGGGAGTGGTGGGGTGGGGGTGTGTGTGTGTTGATTAAGTTACGTCAAGCAACACCTAAAATGTTTGGGTTTTTTTATCCATTGTGCAATACACATTTAGATATCAATTTTGCATAAACGTGGAAATAGTACACAACTACTCATGCTTTTGTTCCCGCTGTATGGATACGCGTAATTGACCATTAGCAATAATAACAATGTTCTCGTCAGTTAAAACATACATGAACAATAAGACGCTTTGCTTCCCGTGCTTCTCGTGTAGCACATCAATGAAAACATGGTTGTACTTCTAGCTCTAACGTAAGCTCTCCATTTTCTTTTTAAAACTTTTTGGTCCACTCTCTTTTAATATTATTATGTATCAAATTCTTAGTGCACGGCATATACTTTAAAAGAAAAGAAATCCACCCAGAAAAGGGAAGCGATATTCCGTCAAAAGCTTATATTTATTAATTTAACTGTTATTTGTTATGCAAAAATTTGGCTTTGCCAACTCTCACTCACAAAATCCTGGGTACGCTACTGTCTAATACCATGATAACGCGTATTATTACATTATCCTTTATCCATGCTTTACCTTTACCTATATATTTTCCTTGGCGTAATTATGAAGATATTTCGTTTTTCACATTATTGAGATGCTTTACACATCAGAGGGCGCTGTATGCATACATTATTTTGAGATGACTGCTACATCAAAATGCAGCAAAGGTTCCGCTAAATTTGTAATTAAATATGGTCATATCAAGAGAATCAAATGTTGCTTTTGGAAGAAGCAGCTAGGGGTTTCAATAGCCATACAAACTGATGAGTACCAAACATTTTGATATAGCTTGTATCTACCAAAACACGTTTCAAAACGTAAAAAGGGGCCAAGTTTAAAAAATCTTTCCTATGTGGCTTTTCACCCTTTTTTAAACTTGGTCCCATTCAGTAAAGTGGTACCGTAATAACATGAAGAATGAGTCCTAATTTCTACATGCAACAATTAGGTTTAAGACTGTTCGAAAGCGGTGCAATATGACGTAGGCTACGTATTATCAAAAACATTTGAAGGTTTATGTTTCATTATATTGCGTGTTCATAAAGAGTAGTAGAGTATTATATATACTTAGCAAATTGACTGTCTGTCAACCTGTTACATATTATAGGCCCTACATCTGTACATAAGGCGCAGGATCGCACAAGACGATGAAGAATTTAACAAAGTGAGTATTTGCTACTTTTGCTTAAATCAAAATACATATAACGTCTTTACGGAAAAACTTCAATCAAGCACGAACATTAATTAATTTACTGTACAAAATGAACACTGACAACTAAGAAAACAAACAAGTAGCCTAAAGATGACTTCGTATGGGTCTTTAGAAACTTTCATAAATGGGACCAAGTTTAAAAAAGGGTGAAAAGCCACACAGGAAAGATTTTGGCCCCTTTTGGCCCCTTTTTACGTTTTGAAAACGTGTTTTGGTAGATATTAATTCTTTTTTTGAGGTAAAAATATATTGCGCGGTTAGTGGTTCTTTGTAGCCATGCGAGGCGAAGTAGTTGGATATTCATATTTCGCGGTTAATGGTCCTTTGTAGCCCTGCGGGGCAAAGTAGTTGGATATCCATATTTCGCGATGAGTGGTTTTTTGAAGCTTCGAGGGGCAAACTAGTTGGATATCCATATTTCGCGGTTAGCAGTTCTTTGTAGCCCTGCGGGGCAAACTTGTTGGATATCCATATTTCGCGGTTTGTGGTTCTTTGTAGCCCTGCGGGGCAAACTAGTTGGATATCCATATTTCGCGATAAGTGGTTTTTTGACAGCTTCGAGGGGCACACTAGTTGGATATCCATATTTCGCGGTTAGCAGTTTTTTAGCCCTGCGGGGGCCTATGTTCGATATCCTCATTTCGCGGTTAGTGGTTTTTAAACGACCCGTAACCACCCCAATCAGCTGCATGGGGTAAAAGAATTATTTAAAAAAATACTAGCTGAACCCTATAGTTCAGCCAGGGGCTGGAAACGACATGACATATTGATGACTATATATAGAGTGTATTCAATAAACCCAAGCGGATCGAGAGCTGCTAAGTACCCGCTATCCGAACCATAAACACATGCATTATCAGACAACGAGTGTTCCATTTCCTCATAGCTTCTCACGTTGTACACACGTCAGTCGAATTTGGCGGTGTTGGTTTGTTAGCCCTCCAAGTTATAACATCGTTCACTTTGAGCCTGTTTATAGTGAGCCAGATTATCCGGTATTTAGGGTATAAGCAAGGGGGTGACACTAAATTCACGGTTGTTCTATTAGCAACGCAAAATCTATGACAAATTCAGCTGGTTTACTAGCTAGAAAGTGAGGCCAGTTATCGATCCGTTATAGCTCGTTATGAATAATTCATGTTCGACCCCTTGGATCATGTTAATTGAGTTTGGCAAATAACAACGTTGTTAGTTTTGCGAACTTTGCCTGTTCAATGAGAGTATAGCACGCCCCAATACATCTGGGCACAAACCAGGCGAAAACGATCCAGTTTAATGAAATGGCGGACGGGTATTCCCATCAGGCACCAGTGATATGTTTTTTCAAAGAAAGTCTACTAATTTGATATGAAATGACATTTTGCAGTAGCAAAGTCAAAATTAGGACTTGCTGTCAATAATATGAAGGAAATATGTGACAGAGGCAAGGTGGGAAATACAAGTAGTATTTAAGTTATAATAACCTTTGATACCCGACCTGACCTTCCATCTTGGCGCCATGATTCGTTTTATGTATTTCTATTATGCTCTCAAGTAAAATAAAATACCAATCTGCGCTGAGCAGACAATGTTACTTGGCTCCCAGCATGAATTATTGATTTTATACGGAGGTAAAGAAATACACAGTTGCCTGCAAGCCGTGCACCATACTCCAAATACTTCGGTAAATCTGAATAATGGTCACATGTAGACATATCATGTGTTCGGGAAATCACGTGGCAACATTTTAAAGATTTTAGACTTGTTTACTAGTTAAATTGTCATTTGTACTGTTGATTATTTATCTTTGTTAATTAATATATCTTTTAAATGCTGATAAATCGTGGTTGGCTGCCCATATTATATGTTAAATTCAATGTTTTATGAATATAATTCTACCACGCAGATGGGGTCACACAGCATAATTTCACACTACACGATTTAGCTAGATTTGGAGCTCTGCACTTCAAATTCACGTCAATTTCAAAGTTTATACACTTAATATATTTAATATAATACTTATTTTTTTGTTATAACAAACTGGAACACGAAATGTACTAGCTTATTACCTAGTATGCCTACAGAAAGGGGATTTATACACATTCACTCAGCAATTTGACATGCCTGGCGCATCAAGACATTCTCTGTCTGGATAACATGACTGTCGCCCTCAATACGTCTGGGCGCAAATTTAAATAACAATACGCTATTTACATATGAATGCGGCTTCATGCTAATTTCTAGTGCCGCTTCCAGGCCTATTCCGTGGTATAAGTACATCTCCATCACCATATACGGTATTGGTCGCCACTATAAACAGACCAATAGCGCTATTTGCCGCACATATTATACGGAATTTATATCCTTCGATATCGATGGATATTGCAGTATATTCATTCCGTATACAGCCACTATAAACAGGCAGGGATTAACGATACCGTTATTCAAGGAAGTGGAGCAGGGTAATATAACTCTCCGAGCTCAAATTTGTCACTGCAATAACACATCACCTAAAAATATAGTACGGTACTGTCGCAATAATGTTTTAAAAATGGCCGGTATGGTTTCGACGGTAAACTATTTGAAACTGGCTCCATATTTGTGTCTCCCACATTGCATTGCGGTGACCTCGAACACGCTGAGTTCAATCACCTCGGATTCAGAATAGCGCTATTGATTGCCACTATAAACAGCCGAGATAACGGATAAGTCACATTCTATCCTAATCCCATATGCGTATAAGGATACCGTATAAATACCGTACACCACTATAAACACGCTCCAAGTGTTGAACATTTTATGTGGGCCGCACTGTAATAACATAACGATCATTCTGATCAGTGTGATGATATCATTTCAAGAGGTCACTTCCCGATTAACATGATTAAGCTAAACAGCCTATGTGGAAGAATTTTATGCATGAGCAACCACATCAATGATGTAGTAATGAATACCCTCTATTGTTATCGGATTAATTTTTACGACCTTCGATTACATGGGAGTAGCAACTAGGACACGGTGTTTGATTTCACTCACATAATAGATCAATATTGACCTTCATCCAGCAAGGATCAGCCAAGCACTACAGTGGCCAAGCAAGAAAGGTTTCTTGTTATCTCTTCAAGTATTTTTACCTTAGGTCTATAATCATAATGCAGGCCTAAATCCCGGCCCGGGCCTAAATTAAGTGTACTGTTCGAGTAGGAGGATTTGTTTGATATTATTCTTAATTTTGAATAATATTATAGTACCTGTTTGTTTCCATATATCGGTTATTAAAATTACAATTCACCACAAACACATTCCAGTTTGCGAGAGGTTTATAATGAATAAATGAATAGGTGTTATTATTTCGAATTATAATTATTTAGGGAGAGTGTTTTAGGATTTTGTTAGAAAAGGGATGATTGTTGATCATGTTTATTTTATTGTTGTATGTATTTTCCTGTCATTTCCTGCAAACCTAATAAAGATATTTTGATAATTGAAAATAGTCTGTATCATAAATCGTAGAGGTTGAAAGAGTCAACAAGCGTCAGAAATTACAATTTGCCATGGAACTTCGGTCATATTTTATTTGAAATATAACTGGATGTTAGGGTCTGCATGCATGGTATGCATAGTATGATGATATACAGACACTGACCTTTCCCTAAAACTATTAAGCAGCAAGTTGTGTATCACACCCATCATGGGTTCGAACCCCTTTATTGTATTTTATTGTTAAACCTGAATAGCGTGATTACTTTTGAATGAGCGGCAGCACACATATTTTGTTTGAGAATAGCTGGATGTATCTCCTTTTCCTCATATCTTCTCTATAGTACAAAGCTGTCTTTTTATCTAGTGTTTAGACAATGTTTACTCAACCATTGCTATCAATGGATGTTGCCATTTTTGACGACTTCTAACTTTTGAAATGCCCAAAATGAATCAATAAAACCGTGTATAAGATATTTGCGGGGATATTTGGGCGCGATTACAAAAAATTAGAAAATAAATGGGCACTTCTGGGTTGAGTATCTATTCGCTACTTGCACGGTTCCGCCATTATGCACTATGTGCGGGAGAGCCTCGAACTGGCAGCATACATGAATGGGAATTGAACTAGTCATAACGTTCTGTGTAAGGTTACATAATTCTTCCTTTCATGTATGCTGCCAGTTCGAGGCTCTCCCCGCACATAGTGCATAATGGCGGAACCGTGCAAGTAGCGAATAGAGGCCCTGCATGAAATTATTGATGGGCTCCAAACAAAGAATTTGAACCGGTGTCCTTCACCGTAGAGCGTGTTTATAGTGAGACAATCTTTCCGTTATTTAGCTAAACTACCGCGTAGTCTAGATTTGCAATGGTTAGTAAAACATAAACAAATATAGACTGCTAAATACCGCATAATCTGGCTCACTATAAACACGCTCATAGTTATGGCGGAGTACAGTCCATTCAATCAAATGTTGTCATCAACCTATTTGATCGTAGTGCAGGGTTATGTGTGTGAGACGAACTGTCACGGTAGATTGCAATCATGCTTTTGTTGAATGCATTTGAGTAGTCTGCCATATTTACGGGATGATACGTCACATGCAATGCCTCTATAGATTCTATAGAATTTAAGTATGATATATTTTCGATGGTAATATATTTTCACTTTCAAAGTTTGTTGTTTTAATAATTGCAATTTCTGAATATTATATAAAAAGCGGGAATAAGTCTATAAATGTAAGAGTATCGGATCATTTTGAATGTTAATAAATACGAAACGCCGGCGGTAGACACCAGCGATATCAGGGATTGCCGCGATTCTTGCAGTAGCTTTTATGAATAGAATAGAATACAATACAATAGTGGATACAATAGCGGATACAATAGCGGAACAATAGAGCTCTCTTACGGGTAAATAAACCTCGTCGCGTTTTGCTAAATTTCACTTCTTCTTTTTCATGAACTAACCGTTATTTCATTAAGTAACCGTTATTTTTAAAACTTGGCAAAACCTCGACGCGAGGTTTTTAATAACAATAAAAAGAACGTTTAATCTGCACATCTAAGTGTTTTCACTTACGTTTCAAGGTCGTACTTAAATGATATGGATACAGCCGGTATACATGCTTCTACATAAATGATTCCTATCTGTTCATCATATTTTGTGAAATCTCGTTCAAGGTTGATAAAGGTTTCAATATAATACTCAAATGAAATTGCAAATAATAGTATCCGTAGTATAAGTCACATTTGGAAACTAATCAGTTTCAGATATTGTGCTACGTTGCCATATTGTGTACATAGTTTCCGATTGATCCCAATTAGTTTCATTTGATCACATCAGTATTATATGCTGAATATTCACTCTTAATAGAATTTTTTGGAATCTCTACTTCATTGGTTATCTAACATACTAGTATTCAGATGTGAATCTAGGAACGCCCTTGCATTTTCGCCTTTTATTTACCACGAAAAATAGCTACACAAAACATACACAACCCACCCACTGGATCAATGCTGACGTGACACATCCTCCTTGGCACTAACCAATAATTGACAACCGAGATGATAAATTTACGGGTCTGCGACAGACCCGGGTCTATTATACAGTCCGGGTACATTTACAGGTTAGGAAATGTGTCAAATCTTGCAACACATTACCTAATCAGGAAAAAGTATCTCACAATGTATTGCTCATAGGCTTACTCAATTCTACCATAAATTTGACCTTTTAAGGATTTTTTTTTATTATTATGATATTTTTTACAGAAAATAACCAGGAATGATGAAACAATAATTTGATAGCAAAAGCAATGAATGGTGAATTTTTTTAATTAAACTTTAGAAAACTAATGAACTAATTAATTAGTTAATTGTTATTATTAATATACAAACCTCTCAGCAATTAATTAAAAACCCACAGCAGAGCCCCAAACAAATATCCAAAACAAGGTTCATGATCAAAGATTTTAAAAAAATGTGTTCATCAAAGAAAAATGCCACACCCAGGAACCCATATTCTGATCACTTTATGTATCATCAGAAAATTTGCCCTACTGTTCTAGCAGACCTGATTCTATCACGTACCCGCATATTTCTCGTGACAATATGCATAAAGGATACACATATTTTAGCCCAGATCTGTTTAAGGCTTGCAAAATCTATAATTGCAAAAGTACTCACTGTGTTTGATATTTATTTCATTGAGCTTATAAACTTGACTTGCTTCAGGAATAAAGAAAATAGACAACACTAGGTGCGCGAAAGTGAAAGCGTGATGCCACGGGACCCAATCGCCGGTACTGAATGTCGTCATATTGCTTTTATTGAATTTCATATTTCATACCACCTTTGTAATAAAGCATTTTTACCCCTATCACTACCAGGTACCACAAAATACTATATACTTGATATATGCACTGTTATTGCGTGCATCCCACGTGGTGTGATGCCACAATCGCAAGTGATATATAGGCACGCTTTCGTTGGCCATACCTGCAGAATATCCTAGTGCTTGGCATGCGAGGGGTTTCGGGCTCGAATCCCACCCAGAGCAAACAACTTCTTTCTGTGGAGCATGAACAAGATCGTCGCATTGCCATGTTGGACACTTTGATCCACAGGAACGAGGACGGTAGTTTATCGTTTAGTGTCTATCGCAAGAGTACCCACACTGATCAATACCTCCATTTTGACAGTAATCAACCTCTTCAACATAAGCTTGGGGTCATACGCACCTTAAAACATCGCGCCCACACCATCTCTTCTGACAACGAGATTCTGGAGAAAGAACTTAGTCACATTCAACAGTCCCTCTCTGTGTGTGGATATACTAAGCAGGTATGGGACTCGCTCGCGAGTAACAAGATTACTCCCAAACCGAGGAGACCTGACTACACCGCCCCGGTAGGCAGTATAACCCTCCCCTACATACAGGGTGTCACTGAAGGCCTCAGTCGCAAAATACGCAAAGCGGGTGTGCAAGTACATGTTAAGCCCACCAACACTATCAGAAGCATGTTGGTAGCTCCGAAGGACAAACCCAAGAAATGCGACCGTTCTTGTGTTATCTACGGCATCTCATGTAACAACTGTTCTTCCCAGTATGTGGGTGAAACCGAAAGACCCTTGCGAAAGCGACTCACAGAACACAAAAGGCCGTCTTCCCCTGTGGGGGCGCACTTGAACTCAGGGCATGAATTCAGTTCGGATAATGTCAAAGTTTTGGACTCAGACTCGCGATGGCTTCAATGAGGCATCAAGGAAGCCTACTATATAGCCGCTTTGGACCCCGATCTCAACCAGGACATAGGGAGACACGTGCTACCCAGCGTCATGTGACCCCGGGTTACCCCGTGGGTCACATGACTAGGTGTTTACCGCTCCACCTCATTTCTGATGAAATCCCATGGATGTGGGATGAAATATCAAGTAAGTCAAAATATTTGTTGAGAGAACTGTTTAAAATCTGTTTATCAACTTCATGTTTTCTCTCTTTATTCCTTTCTTCTTTCCCTTCCTGTCGCCAAAAGCCCCTGGTGCATTAGTGTTAGCTGGATTCCAGGACGGAACGTGTCAACTACTCTCCTATTATATTTACAGACTTACAGTTGTTAAGGAGCAGGTCTTGTAAATCTAATGTTATAAGCGATTTAAAAAAAAATAGCATATGTATATGATTTATATATCTTTCTAAGATTATTACTTGTGGTATCTTAGCTTGGCCATGATTTTAGACAGTCCGTACGTGACCACGTGATGTCAATTTTGGATAGATGTCTCACCATATGCTAATTAGGGTTATTGGTTAGAGGTTAGGTTTAGGGTGATGTTGGGGTTAGGGGATAGGAGTTAAGTTTAGGGGTCACTTGTCTTAAATGCTTTATTACAAAGGTGGTATGAAATATGAAATTCAATCAAAGCAATATGCTCAATCAGGACGTATGTGTGGTCTAGTGGCTAACGTAGGTCTTTTATGGTTCCGAGTTCATATTTATCAATTTCTCTGTTTATGATATACTACATTTGCGAAACTATGATTTTAGTTATTAAACAATTTTTAACGTTTCTTGCAAATATAGTGTCAGTTGTATCCGAGTCCAGTTGCATTCATTGTAAATATTAAAAATAAAATGTATATTTTTCAAGGGTTATGTTTCCTTGGAAAGCTAACAATTTTAATTTATTATCACTTATATCATATTCCAATGGGACCTGGGCTTATTTTTAAACATTATAATTATGTACACTGTACACAAATGCTGACACACTATATTGTCAACTACTTAGTCATATAAAGTCATATAATGCTGTAAGTTCATTACTATATCACAAATAAGTGACTCTTTAATTTGCTTCAGTATCGTCAATTACATTGTCAAGAATGCTCC
The DNA here is from genome assembly GCF_039555335.1 of Amphiura filiformis. Taxonomy (NCBI): domain Eukaryota; kingdom Metazoa; phylum Echinodermata; class Ophiuroidea; order Amphilepidida; family Amphiuridae; genus Amphiura; species Amphiura filiformis. The sequence goes on from NC_092639.1 coordinate 19,498,973, forward strand.
GTTTCATCTAAATGCGCCCGCATTGTAGATGATCGTTTCTTGATATTTGGGTGAAGATGTTTCAACATTTCATAGCAAATAGCCGCGGAATGAAAGCGATAAAGCGACAACATCGGATATATGATGAGGATAATTGTACTACCAATAGTCGCACTTTGACCTCGTCGAGACCCACAGTCAAAGTAGTCAAATCCAAGAGATACGATTGAGACAAAGTCATTGTCCACTGCCCATTCATGAATTAAACTTGTCACCAGCCAATTACCTGCATTAGCTAACGTCAGAAAAATTAAGCTCGCCCGAATGTAGTCTTGTGCTTCAGCGTTATCGACGCACTTTCTATGTATCGTAATGAGAAACTTTGTCTGGAGACAAGTCTGTGCTGAGAAAATGCACGACACACCTATCCCAGCTATTGCGATCTTGATGTAAGTTCCACACCGCAACATCTCGATAATTGCAACAATTTGGAGTAAGTCGTAGAGCAGTCCCCATGCTGAGGCAAACATGAGCAAATAATCGTTGCCATTCAATGGTAGAAACTCCGGAGAGACATGAGTGAGGCGACGAAGACAGAAGATGATGAGCAATGTCGCCGGGACAAATATGCTAGCCAATATAATCATTTTGATAATTTGTGCCAATTCGTCCTTATCGTCACTCCAGACGTCAAAATGACTGCAGATTACCATGGAAAGGTACGTAATAACTAAAGTTATAGATATCAAAAATACGCACGGGTGTTTCTTGACGGTTTCCACAAGGTGCTTCCTGCAATTGTTGGAACGCTGAGCTGCATTACCTGATAATAATTCTACTGATTCATTATCATTCTCGCAATGTCCATCACCTGGATTGTCGCAATCATGCCATGCGTTTTGTGCTATCAGCAAGTCAGGCGTCACATAATGTCGACTTGCTCCGAAATAAACCATGGTTGTCCAATGACAGTACAAGACGCTTATCGCCATGATGGCGTATTCTGGAAATAATATGCTGAGATAACGCTGAATTTTGTAAAGAATCCACATTGATTGTGTTTCGTTTCCATTACATGACAGCGGATCATTTTGAAGTTGCTCTCCTACAATGTGTTGCCACAGTGGCGATGTGAACGTCATCCCCAACCATCCCCATGTGTTACTGGCAATTCCTAACGCCATTACAAAGTGAAATATACGCCTGCTTTGGCTCGAGAACACTGCTCCGTCGTAGGTGTAAAAGAACATAAGTTGCGCAACTGATAGCAAAAAGAAAATAACGAAATTCAAGTCACTCAGTACCAAGCTCGCCGTTACATTTTCTCCCTGGCTATGTTTGTACACCATACATTGCAATGTTGTGACAAAAGAGAGAAACAGGAATATTACACAGCCGATACCAAGAAATAGGACTGCACCGGTAAGTGAGCTGTCATGATATTGTTGCGTGTTTACATACATTCTTCCACTTCGACTCTCTTCAGGGTTATTTATCATACTACCAGATGGCCACCAGACAGAGCCTTCCTGAACAAACTTTGTCTTATTCTTTACGGACCAGAAAAACATCCCAGCAACAAAACAGCTAAATATGCTTCGCATGACTTTGATTATCACGTATCTATACTCTAGGTCCAATGGATCAAAAGAATTCGAGGAATTAGATATAGAAGATGGGTCAATCTCTTCAGCAGCATACACCGTCAGCAATGGTACTACCGCAAGTGCAATGCCGACGCTGATCAGAAAGTACAGTAAAATAACTGCAGAGTATAAACTGTCTCGCGTCTCCAGTGGTAGTTTGTCTCGAGAAGCTGTATGGTTTTCCGTTTCTTCACCCTCCGATAAGATGCTGGCGTACCCCGATATAGCCTGTATCCCTGCCATTGTTTTCTTTATATTTCACCAGACAATTTCTTATAGGTTTAAAACGACTCTTTCTTACCAAACGCGTCGTCGCTTCAAACCATTAAAATGTATGCACATTTTAGCTAGTGCCTATGACAATGTTTGGAAACTTAAGAAATAGTCTGAATGATAAAACTGCAGTTTGAACTTTTATATAGGCAGAATGTGCGTGACTAATTTGAAACCAAAAGAAAATAATATTTTCAGTTTTGCGAATCCAATGTCCAATAATAATAGTGATAATGAAACCAACACAAGTCTACTTCCTTTCATTTTCTATCTTTTCATATCATTATATCTGCCTTTATCTGATCTTCTTGCCTTAAAACCTTTCATAAACGTCATTGAAATATATAAAAAATCTGTTTTCAGTTTGGCAAATCCAACTGAAATGTAGGTCCAAATAATTAGCAATTAGTCTTTTCTTGCTAAGCAAAGGGGGCTATGAACGAAAGCTGATTACAAGGCGACATGATATGTAGATGCTTTTATTCCATATTAGGAAAGTTTTAATTCTTATTTTATGCTTTATGTTGTCTAAAAGACATATGATAAATGGTAAGGTTACCTTCAACAGTAACCGGTTTTCGCCTGCGCGATAAAGCCAAGCTCATCAGCCTTAAAGTTATACTGTATAATGTGATGAATTATATTAAAAGAATATACAATTCACAACCCTCCCCGACGACACAGAGATAAAACAAAGGTCATAATCATAGTTAGACAAAATAAGGCAATAATAATAAAAAGAATACCAGCCGCTTTTGATGCCTGAAAGAAAACAAAATTATGAAAATTCATTCATCAGAGTAATATCTGTGATTCACCAAATTATATTTATTTGTATGTAAAGGTTAGGTAAACCACCAACGTCCGAATTGGGTAGATGATCAGTCAGCAAACATTGAACTACCACCCGCTGATGACGGGAGAAGGGTTTCTACGAAATATACGGAACACAAAATTGAGTGTTGAAGTCTCGTTTTAAACCTTTACATGTCTATCACCGACACATAGAATCATAATGGTTCATGCTATAGTTTTTTGCCTGAGGTTTTGCAAATCCCAAATGATAATATCTTATACCGCAGAATTACAAATTCTTAAAGAAGCTAACTTAGCCAAAAGTAATTGTTGTGCCCCGTTGTTGTTGGTGGTGGTGGTCAGGAGGTTGTCTTAGACAGTGTCGATGTCTAACCCTTTGCCACTTTGTCTAACCCTTAGTTCACGCCACAACATATTCTTGTTTGACGCCATCTATATCTGTGACGTCATGGGGGGTATCTTAACAACATCACTAGCAACAAATCTTCGGAGCAATAACATCCACTGAAGACATAAGTTGACCTGGAAGCGTTCCAGTGAGTGTAACAAAATTGAGTAGCGTAGTTTAATTTTGCTTTCATTTACGTTTAGCGCTACGTATGAATATGCATCATTATGCTTAAATATATATGGTTTCCAACTATTTTAACATCGCTTTTTGACCTCGTGCACGGCTTTAAGTATATTTCATTTTATGCGTTGCATCATAAAACGACCCATGAATTTAAACAGTTAGAAAAGTACTATCTTATCAATATCAAGCCACATTAATATCTATCTACAGGGAAAGAAGAATTACGCATCGCACACTAGCACAATTAAACGTGAATTTACAAATGGAAACATAACATGCATAGGCAGATATACCAGAGAAAAACTCCGGGAATACCTGCCTGTGCGGGGACTTGAACCCCAGACCTCTCGCTTGTCGGGCGAACGCTCTACCACTGAGCTATACATACTGTCCCTGATAAACAGGACTCAAGTCTGGTGCTTATGGATATGAGCAGTCATGCGCGTAAACAATACAAACAACACATTACATACCAGTGTACGAGATCAATTAATGATGCTTACCCACCAGCCTAATATAATCATACAAACAAGGGAAGAGGCTTACGCATCATGCACTGGACATTTTTGGAATTTCAAATTGTATTCAATTCTACATGAACATTCACCATTTAAACCTAATTTGTATAATATATTTAATAAGCTTTACTTCATTCGCGTCAGAAAAGGGAGTACTTGTAACCCCTTCAGATTTTCAATAACAGATGTCCGATACCTATGATTTCTTTTGGAACTAACTACCTTTACACAAGACTGTACCAATTGATGTGAAAACTTATAATGCATTTTGCCCTCACATCCTCATTATATTGGCATTTTAATGTTTTAATTGCTTGCTTGCTTGCTTGCTTGCTTGCTTGCTTGATTGATTGATTGATTGATTGGTTGATTGATAGATCGATCGATCGATCGATCGATCGATTGATTGATTGATTGATTGATTGATTGATTGATTGATTGATTGACATAATATAACGTATGTATGTAATCGTTATCGTTTATATACTATACCGACGTTATCATGGCATTCAGTATGACGTACACAAATATTCATCTCAGATCAAGTTTCTGAAAAAGCTGGTAGACAAAAAGATGGCAGACAATATCGTAGAATACGCGCGCATAATAATTCCTTTACATTTTGCTCTCATCAAAACTACCCGGGTTTGTAGAACGACTAGTGCCCTTTCCTTGTTTAGTTTTCCAGAAACCGAACACCTGCACAAATCCTTTCCTATAGAGTGCGCTACTCGCTACATACACTATACTATTCGTAGCAGAATTCACCAAAATCAAAAGTCGCCCTATGAACAAAAATGTTTGATAAAGTGTTCCAGACTTCTTATCGCTTCCTGTCAAGTTTCTAATAAATGTCGCGACAGACACAGATCTTAGAGGGAGTTGTAGAACGAAAAATAACGTACCAAGAATGACTAAGGTGCGAGTAACCTGATTCCGGACTTGTGTTTGGTTAGATGTGACGTTGCTATTAGAACCAGTAACACCCCGATTCTTGACGCTTAATGCCGCAATTATTTTTGCGTACATAAAAAATATAGCTATCATCGGCAAGAAAAATGCAGTAATGAATAGGATTGGTGTAAATAAATCGAAAACTGGTTTCTTGATGTAGGGCATGCAAAAGTTAACTGTACGTGGCATTGTTTTGTAAATATCTTCATCTGGCCAAGTGATGCACAGTTTAGTATTGCTGCTATATTGTATCGTTGTACATGCCGCCGGTCCGATAGCAAGAAGCCAAACAGCAGTAAGTATCTTGACAGTGCGCTTCTTACCCTTAAGATATCGATGTCGTAAAGGGTAACAAACAGCAAGAAACCGATCAAGCGACATAACGGTGACTACCCCTAAAGAAGCATAGTAGCAAACATTTACTAGGCCAAAAATAAAAAGACAGCTTAATGATCCTTTAAAGGGGATGTTTTCTTTCACAGGAGAATGTAGAAATACGGCAATGTAGTAAAGTGTCCCGAGAGTCAGAAACACAAGATCTGAAATCGCTAAATTGACCAGATAATAGTTCACAGAAGTATGCATTGACGGTAGTTTCGCTACCATGTAAACGAACGTAGAATTGCCGACGAATCCGACAATAAATGTGACAAAAACGACGCTGACGTAGACGATAATATCTAATTGGTTGTGGTACCACTTCGAAGCTATTTCATGGCTCGAGAAAATTAAAGTATTATACGTTGTGCATATGAAATCCCCGCCTGATTCGCTAAAACTGTTGTTACCCGCCACTGATTCCTAGCTAGTGAGTAGTGAACACACTAATGATGAATAATCACACTATATGCTGAAATCTACATTGTATGAACCGAACTTTTAATATTGCATCTTCTTTAGCCAAAGGATATTCCTTATAAAGCATCCATTTGCTTGTTAAATATGAGAGCAATATCCTCTTGGTATCATAGGTTACTATTGGTTGTCGCTCTATCATTAATTTGAATAAGTTAATTAAAGAGGTATACACTAGGATCCACAACATGCTCATCTATCAGGGCACAGTTCCTTAACCCCAATACATTTGTACATTAATTGAATGACCTTTAAAAAATTGGGTATCAAAACTCATACTCTGCAACTTAAGGTCAAATTTTGCCCTATGATTGTTTAATTGAGGTTAATGAACTATGCCATTGGGATGAGGCAATTGTGGTCCATAATTTTAGCAAATAACAGTTTGATAGCCACCTCTAGAATTTTAGATCCTGCAAGCGTAAAATACGCTTTTCTTTAATAAAGATTAAAACTATTCAGTATTCATATTTAGATGTGTACGTAAAAGAGACAGCAAAAGTATAATTGCTGTTGTAATTAAATTTAAGAAAAAACTTCAGCTTTGTACCTAAATCTCATTTGACAAGTTCAATTAGTTAGCAAGAAAATATACATAAAAAAAAGGTTTTATTTCAAACTGTAATGGTGACCCGCAGGTCAAATTGCTAGAATTTACATCAATCACACCTAAACATCCAATTTAACACATAAAAAACATTAAGGAAAAAAGTGCCCATTACTTCCTTTCGTCATGGTAGGGCAGAATACAGTAAGCCAAAAAATTAAGGTACCAGTTACGTTCACCCCTGTATATCCTAAACAAAGGCAGATATGTCATAATTGGAACCAACAGCCAATAGCTGCATCTTTTAGCTCAAATTTAAGACCTCATTCGTTGACATTGTTCAAGAAATAAAGACACGACGATCCAAACCCCCAAGGAAGATGTAAGTGAAAAAGTTGCAGTTTGCCACATTGCATGCCCTATTGATTTGTACACAAAGCGTTCGCGAACAAGATAACTAGCGCTGTGCTTTCATTGATTAGCACGAAAAACTAGCGTCGTGCTTTCATTGATTAGAACACAAAAGTGCAACGTTTTATTTCGTATCTTCATCAGGTTTTGGACTACCATTTCCTTAATTCTCAACCAATGTCAACAGATAAGGTCTTAAATTAGAGCTAAAGAGTACAGGCATCGGCTGCTTGTTTTAATTTTGACACATTTGTCTTTATTTAGGATATACAGCGGTGAACACAACTGCTGCCTTAATTCCTTTGCTTACTGTATTTTGCGTTGTTGTATATGACAATTGAGGCAAATTGAATCAAAATCCAGTTTGATATCCTGCACATTAAGTAATGTATTGAGTGTGTCGTGTTTATGATTGAACCACTTTGAGAAACTTCATCGTCACCAGCCATTTGAGTAATTGAGGCTATTTGCTATTCTGATAGTAAAACTGCATTTCAGTTGCTTTGATACCAGAAACATCCATACAACTATTCATTGTCAATATTCTATTCAACTTCATTTGAGATTAAGTTTAAAATGGAAAAAGTTCGATTTCCTAAATTTGAATCTAAATAAAATTTGTTTAGCATAAACTACATATTATACGAACTAAGCATAGTCAAATTAACACTGTTTTTAACCCCGAATAATTCTGTTCACCTCCTTTTCCTTGCATCTTTTCTGGTCTGTAGAACTAAGTATGGATTTGTATATGGTTCATCAAATGGCAGTATTCACCTACGCAAATTTGCTTTGAAAATTGGATCTTATAATGGTAATTGAAGATCTATGCATCACATGAAAGGCATAATGACAATGCAAAGAACAACTGCAACAATTTTCAATGTCAATCAACATGATAGGTTTTAAATTACTAGGCGAGCACGTTTTCCATTTCGTGGACAAACTTGATGTTGACTCATTTTGCCTTAAAGTGCCATGTCTCGTCAACGCAAGATCATAAAGGGATTAGAAGTCCATCGCTCTAACCACTGCGCCACCGGGACGCGATAGATCAGCGTGTGAAAGCGGAAGTATATATTATTATGAATGTATACTGTGGTCAGATAGAAAAATAAGAGAATTGTAAAAACGTTGATTTTTTTTTGGCGAATGGGCTATGAAATACCGTATGAAATGAAATAAGAGTGTTTGTTTGTTATCAAACATAACAATGATTGACTGTAGGATTGGTGTCACGTTGGTGAATTGATGAGTTGTTAAAATATTACATTTGGGACAGTAAATAAGATTTAACATGGTTTTAGATATAGTCTGTACCTAGCGAATAATAGCATAGAACAATATACCTTTAGTGTTAGTCTCGCGAAGCATCTGTTTAGTCTTCTTTATCGGTCGTTTAAAAAACTTCTGTCACTATTTACTAGATTGAAATGAGACTTGCAAGTCTGGAAAGCAGTCATACGAGTCCAACAACTAAAACAGAAACACTACTTTAGGCTACCGTATGTAGCTCATATTTTGGAGGTTGACGACTAACAAGTTAGAGTTTGGATGAGTTTACATATAAATCCTTTTAATCATATCAGCACCTTTCTCTCCTATCATAATGGTTGGTGCAACGGTGTTCCCTGAAGTCAAATGTGGCATAATTGACGCGTCAACAACTCTCAGGTTACGAAGTCCACGTACCCTGGAAGAGAGGAAACAAAAACCTTAAAGCAATCGTATTTAGAATTGACGATATTTTGTATGATGAAACTTTTATGAATTTTGTTACTTTCTCGACATGTCACATGTGATTATACCCTTCCATTATAATTAATGAGATTAAAATAACAACATTTTCCAGGAAGTTGTTGGGTAATATAGGCGAGCGATAGCAGTAAAGGAAGTCCTCATGAGAAAGTCTTATGAGAAATAACAGAGCGTTCGCCATTCCATAAGAAAAGAATACTAGTTTGTATCCTTGCCGATCACCATCAACGGACCAAGCCGCCATACGTCATGTTTCTGCGTAGTCCGATATAGGTCACCATGGTCATTCGGGTAAGTTTTTAACATCCGGGTTATATGCCGTTGACAACAAACAAAACGTAAATGCCGATGTTGTGCTGTTGTTTGGGTTTGGTGCCGCGCTGTGCTTTGTTTTCAACGGCTCCTGACCGGAAGTGACGTAGCTCCGGGGCCACCTATAGACTTAGTGAAAGGGTTGCAACGTAACCATGGTAACTGACAATCATTGGCGAGTCCAGAACATTGACAACATTTTAATTTTGATGGATGAACATTCATAGGGTTAATTACTGAGATCGTTACCTGAGATCTGGGCTAACAACGGCTGTTCTATCATTGCAACCTCCCATTTTACATGTACCAATAGGGTGAAAGATTGTCCAGGCAAAATGACGAACGACGTCAGCCAGGTTTTCGTCAGACCATTCACTATGGATATTGCCAGGCATGTTTAAGTCGACAAATTTCATTCTGAAAAGGAAGTCGTATAAATAGTATATATTTTCTTTATGAGCACAACATGTATGAATATTTAATATATTTGTGATCCAACAAGGGAAAATGAGACTAACATTTAAGTAGGTATTGTGGGGCTCTATAGGACCCATAATATTTTTTTGATTGTGCGGGGTTTTTTTTTTTTAGCTCATCCATTACGTTTCACTACCTGGAGAGAAATTATCAAAAATTGAATTCCCTCCTGAGGTTGGTATCTGTCAATGAGTTGACCAGATCACAAGGATGTCATTATAGCTAGAGGCAGTATAACACGAATGGTCAATGAGTTACATAAAATGACCTTGTGTGGTATTTGGTTCCCAGGAAGTGAGTTTTGCCTGAGGCAATTTGTGGTTAAGTGTTGATCCCTCACTACAAGAGTTATTACCGTCGATTTGGTTGAAAAAGGAGGTGAGACATGATCAAATCTCTCCAGGTAACAAAGCGTAATCTAAAATGTACGAATCGCTTTTTCGCAGAGTACACGTCGATTGAAAATAATATTAATAATTTTGATCCAAATGTCAAATGTAATTTATCCAATTTATTTGTATTATTGAAATATTGTCTCTATGACCCTTCATACTGAATGTGGTGTCAATTTCGTTAACACAAGCCTATACTGCAGGAAGGTGGTTCAGAAACTCTAGGTCACATAGGGTGCAAAACCCCTCTCCTCTCTAAGGTATACTAACGAGTAGTACTCGGGTATCCAAACACATATTTATGTAAATTACGAATATACTTTTATCGCCATTACTAAGGCTCCTAGCCAGTATGTTTAGCGAAGCAGGCTGAATTTCCAAAATAAATTTCTTTACATGCAAAAAGAGGACATATCCCCCTAAAAATTGACTTTTTTCGGATACTTTGAACAGTTTACATGAAAATGTGTTGTTTTGTTTATATTTCTTTCTACATTTTTGTATACATTTTTTAATTTTGGATTTGGGAAGGTGCGGCGATGCCCCGGCACCAAACGGGGCCACGGGCATGCATTTACTCTTCATAAACATAGAACTACATACACACGTTGAATTACAAAAAGAAGATTCTTACTCAAAGGGCCTCATTGCTTCCGTCTCTGCAATCTTCCTCGCAAGTCGAATACCCTGCAGATGAAATATTAGGCCTTAATGATATAACACGATAATCAACATCAATGAATATTTGCATTAGGGAACGTTCAAAAATTCAAGGATGTGCGCGTGTAGCGCGCAAACATTTTGTATTTTACTCTATTTATGCATATGATCGAGATGAAAAGGGCTTTATCGTGACGTAGCGCGCACACATTTTGTATTTAACTTTTTAGACCACCCCTTTATGGGTGTCAAAACTTTCTGGACCCCCCCTTTTGCATGTCAAAAACTTTTTTGACCCCCTACAAATTTTCCAGCCCCCACCAAGGTATTTATGAACGTTCCCTTACCTTTTCAGGTGATACAAAGCCTACAAGTAGATTGTATGATTGCTGAGTATTTTGCACATCGATTTCCAATAATAGTTTACTACTTCTAATGGGGCATATCCCCTTTCAGATACCCCCATTTGACACAATACGCTCATCTTACTATAATTTGCCTTATGTTGTGGGTATGTGGGTATGTGTAAAAAGGCTCCGTCAGTTTTGATCCGAGCCTCGCCAAATTCGCACAGGGGATGCAGAAAAATACGGGAAGTGTCGTAAGCTACCTTCGGTCGAAATCGGAGGTCGAAGGTCAAAGGTCAAATTTTAAACTTGGTCCGATTGGGCTGTAACTCGGTGGGTGGAATCATCGATGCGAGGGGAATGCGGAGGTCACATTCGGTTGAGATCGGTAAAGAATTGGAAATAAATAAATAAATAAATATTCCCGACGAGTGGACAAGCATTTTTCAAGACATTCTGATTTCCCTCGGTTGGATAGCCCAATTTCTAAATAAATTTATATATGGTTGGCAAATCATTCTTTACTCCGTAAATAAATTTCACATTGTTTACGGTATTTATAATTATGAGTTATATATTATGGTCGTACACATCCCGGGTTCATACACTTACTTCAACCATTACATCAACGTCTCTTTTGTCCTCTAAGTACCTAGGATCGATAATCGGGTAAGACATTGGATCAGCATCCTTCAATAGAATTTCACCAGTACTTCTTGGATGAAGTCCAATAACTTGATAAGTGTAGCCCTCACGACCAACAACATCGCCAATTGCCCGATCAAATCCCATGAAGGGGCGAAATCTGCAATACATGTTTTGTGAGATTAACGTTCACAAACGGTAGCAAAGTATCCATCATGTTCTTTCATGCGTTTGTATTCTTATTTCCCTTATCTAAGCACACAATATCAATAAATTCAAAGAGTAGTGGATGCATCACGATATGATTTTAGTTAGGTCTATTTTTGGGTGATACAAATTTAACATCCAAAACAATGCAAACTATTCTTATTATGATATAGTTTTGCCAAAGGAATAATGTGACACCACTTTGCTAAAATCAGAGCATTTTCTATTGTAGACACCGTGGAGCACAGAGTTTAACCTTTGACCTTTTTGCTAAGAATTGTGCTTTTTTCTGGATGTGAATATGTTGTTTTTAAATCTAGATTTGACCAACTTTGAAGATTCCTCTTGCATAAGCGGCTATTTTGAATTTATCTATACTAGGCGGTTACCCGTATTTCGCGGTTTTCGGCTATCATGGTTATTGGCTTTTACAGATCTCAAAATCAGGGTGTTTCCTTTTTGCTGGGATCACTTTCCTCACAGCTGAGTTCAATTACAGCTTTTTGCAATTTGACCTCACTTGCGCCATAAATTTGAAATTTGACCTGACCTTTGACCACGGATGACCTAACAAATGCAAACATGAGCTTCCTTGGCCAAAGTTACACCCACCCACAAAGTTTGAGCTCCATTATATGAGCAGTTTGATATTTTTATGTTTTTGACCTTTGACCTTTTAACCGTAGGTCTGACAAAAGGTCACCATGTAAACCTTTGTTTGTTAGTCCAAGGTCCACTCACCCACCAAGTTTGAGCTCCATAGAGGCAATGTGAAATTTCTACCTTTTTTGACCTATGACCTCTTAACCGTAGGTCTGACAAAAAGGTCACTGTGGAAACTTTTGTTTGTGAGTCCAAGATCCACCCACTCACCAAGTTTGAGCTCCATAGGGGCATTTTGAAATTTCTACCTTTTTTGACCTATGACCTCTTAACCGTAGGTGTGACAAAAGGTCACCGTGGAAACTTTTGTTTGTTAGTCCAAGATCCACCCACCCACCACATTTGAGCTCCATAGAGGCAATTTGAAATTTCTACCTTTTTGACCTATGACCTCTTAACCGTAGGTCTGACAAAAAGGTCACCGTGGAAACTTTTATTTGTTAGTCCAAGGTCCACTCACCCACCAAGTTTGAGCTCCATAGTGGCAATTTGAAATATCTACCTTTTTTTCTATGACCTCTTAACCGTAGGTCTGACAAAAAGGTCACCGTGGAATCTTTTGTTTGTTAGTCCAAGATCCACCCACCCACCACGTTTGAGCTCCATAGAGGCAATTTGAAATTTCTACCTTTTTTGACCTATGACCTCTTAACCATTGGTCTGACAAAAAGGTCACCGTGGAAACTTTTATTTATTAGTCCAAGGTCAACACACCCACCAAGTTTGAGCTCCATAGAAACAATTTGAAATTAGAATTCAATTGGGCTTGACCCGGTCGTTGACCTTTGACCTTAAAACATATAAACTGGTTCTTTCTCATATCAAACTGCACCCACCCACCAAGTTTGAGGAATGTGCGACCCTATTCTCCGAGAAAAGCTGCGGACAAACACAGACAGACAGACAGACAGACAGAGATCCGGTGAATCTTTTATAGTAAGATTAGGGCAGATTGGATGTATGTGAAACGGTTTCTGTTGCATATACATTAGAGAATGAATTTGGAGAAAACCTTCTGATAATTACAAACACTCGCTGAGCAGCAAGACCTTCCCTCTAAGCTTTTAATCCGATAAGCTGATTATCTATTTGTTTTCATGAATTGGAAGACATTCTTTGATGTATTACTGAGTTCAATCATCTGAAATTACTGGAGCGTGAGCCACCCAGGCTGGTGGCTCAGCATAGTATTTTATTAACAGAAGGTTTTCTCCAAATTCGTTTCCTAATGATTAGTGGTTCATTGCTAGGTTGACCTGAATCAGCAAATGTGTCTGATGCATAATAACTTTCTGTAGTTGACTTTAGATTGTTTTCAACATACCTTGGATCCCTTATTGGAAATAACTTTGGTGCCATTAAACCGAATAGATAAAACATTGGCCTGGCAGTAATTTGATAATCTGGCCATTCATTCGTTATCTGTAAGATAGTTAAAGATAATTTTACGATTGCCTGTTGGTGGGTGTGTGTGTGTGTGGATGTCAGGGGTGAGTGGGGATGCGTATTTTGGACGGATTTTGGTTGGTGTGTGGAGGGGGGGGGTTGTGTGGGATTATGCAAGTGGATAGGGCATTTGTGTGTGGTGTTTCGATAGTACCTTGTCTCACATGCTTAATAATTACCAGTACTGGTATTAACTTTTGTTTAGTGTTTCAATTCCTTATTTGTGCAATTTATTTTTCGATTAACTTACCTCAAGCGGTGATCTTATGAATGCTGTAACCTCGGACGTATTGGTGTCTGTCTTTATCTGAAGAGCGATGAAAACATTTCATGTTTTAATATAACCAGATTTCATGGCTTGAATTAAACAACATGCAGACTCACCCGATTTTAGTAAAATTATTATAACCATTCATTAATGCATTGAGATTAAATATGTAATGTAATTACCAATGTTTTTGATTTTTTTTAAATACAGTGATTAGAGAAATAATCTTATTTAGTATTATATTAACTTAACATTGTCAGGGGCAAATGTTTTCACGTAATAGGGTTTATTTTATTTATCCAAAGTCCCTCTTTCTATAAGATCAAAACTTTTTGGTTTAAAAACCCTTTATATATAATCGTTAATTGTATACTAGTAACGTTCATTATCCTGTGTTATTAATAAGTAAATTTGAACATTGATGGCGCTATTTGTTTTAAATATTGCTTGCACATTAACAAGAGGTAGGAACTTGTATACAACAACAATCCCTCATTTCAAAGTTTTGGTTTCTCTTTTGTTCAGAAATCAAAAATCAAATATTTAAAAAGTGGAGATGAACTGGTCTGCAATCATAACACTATTGTGCTGAGAGGACACGGTAGGGTATATAACTATATGTAAATAATGGCCTATTGTGCTAAGCATAATTATTATCAGATATCTATCACCGCGGGCGGTAGTTGATGCTTAGATCTTTTGTATGCTTAGATCAGGTAATTTTAAACCAAGTGATTATCTTCTTCACACGATTATATAACAAAGTAAAATGAAAAAACGAATATCCTTGCTACAAATGTTACGTTTCTAACAAAGGGTAGAAGCAAAGATATCGATAATCATGTCAGTCAAGAGCTCAGGCAGGATAATAGGAAACTACGTGACCAAAGCCGAAACTAAAACTCACTATTTGAAATGAGGGATCGTATAACAAGAAGCATGGACAAAAACTTTAGATTATGAAATATTATGTGGGTGGATTAAATTAACTATCATTTTTTGGAAAAGAACTGTAAATCTATATATTTCTTATGGAAATGTTACAATATGGATTTAGATGAAAGCCTCCATCAAAGCTTGTCCTGTACCTTTTCACAAGTGTATACGTCACTTCCGGGCTTCACGTCAGCTTTGAGCTGTAACTGTAAATGATCCTGCAAGGAAATATTTTCACAATCATAAACTTTACCAATTGAAAACACAAATCGTACAAAATGAAAATCAACACTAGTTTTAGTAGCCATATTTTCTAAAGTGATTAATTGATTAAGGTACATAATGGAGATGATAAAAGGAGAATAAATTCTCGTTTGTTAGCTGAAGTTATTTTCATACCTCCCTGTTAGGCGACGAAAAAATAAAACCCTTTGCTACGGGCCCGACCAACCCAGATTTTGAACAATTTGAGGAAACAATTTCCTGTACAAATGAATCTCGAAAATTTCAGCAACAAAATTTTTTTTGGTATTTTCCCAAATCGCAAAATATTTACAGATTTTGGTGTTTTTTGGGGTCATTTCTAAAAAACTTGAAAGGTCCATCCACCCGTAGAACAGGGTGTTTTTTTCATCCAGTTATAAATAAATTTCCCAAAATATCTTACAGTAAAATTTCAGATTTGGTTTCCGTCAGAATTTGACAACAATACTTTGTGTGGGGAGGGTGCTTTACTGCTTTAAGCTAAAAAGGTGTGATACCACCTATGGTTTCAGAATTCTGCCCGCACATTCCCACCCTAACCAAAATCAAGATACGCTTGTCCACCTTTCCTTGGGGAAATGGAATACCATGATCCGGCTATGATCCTACATTTATAACTTCATGTTTCAAAGTCCATCACAGCCTCCGGGTGTTTAAGTATATAGGTGTTAGATGAAAATGAATATAAAATAATATTGAAATAAAATTTTCCCCACCAAAGTGGTCCATCAAAAAAGGAAATTAATATAATTATGATACCCCAAAACACACACCCTCACACATCCACCCCCACACCATTCCGACTCACTCCACGGTGGTAACCATCTTTACCTGCAAGTTTTTACCAACAGGTAGGTCCGCGATACATTCTATGCCGATATCCTCTAAGTGTTCTTTTGGTCCTACACCAGATAACATCAAAAGCTGAAAAGAAACAGTTGGTGGAAAATTCTGCATGACATGCATATTGATAACGTTGATTTCGTTCGTTAGTTTGGCTAATTATTTGTATTATTTTAATTAAAAAGTGTGTAACAAACAAACTTATTAATTCATAAATCAATTCAAATCAAATTAATAAATAACCTGTAATGATCCTAAAAGATACCCTAGCAAACACATTGACTTTAGTTAAAATTGACGTTTTATCCTAAATGGGCAGCTTTACCCTTGTCTTACACTTTTGTATGTTTGGTTACACGCGCGCTTTAATACCAAATAAGTTGTACCAACTCTCCCCTTGGATTTCTATACTAATGAAGTAAAGTAATGGGTCTATCCAGTGATACCGTAATAAGTACTAAGAATCTCAACATGACGTCATCATGTAAGTGTGCCTTGGCAAAATTGGGAAACTGTGGGATTTTCAAAACATACGCCAACATTGATAGTTGGCTAAAATATATCGGCATATATTTGTTATGACTGTGATGTATCGCCGTATACCTGTGGGGTGTTGACGGCACCTCCACAAAGAATGACTTCTTTCCTTGCAGTGTAAACCCTTTGTTCACCACTTTGCCGAACAACTACACCTGTAGCTGCATTACTTTCAAATGTTATCTACATGGATATAAAAATATATGTTTAAAAATTGTTTATAAACTAAAGCCATATTATAACATTTTCATACAAAATAGCATTTCTTTGCCATAAAATGTTAGTTTTACTATTAGATATATCCCCTTTTTATTTTTGAGCCAAACAACTAAGGCAAAGCAAAGAAAATTGGAATTTACTACTAGCGCCGATGTCGCCAATACCTTCGGTGGTGTTATGGTACGATGCTTTGTTGTGTAGATCACCGTCCCGTACGCCATGTACGTACTGTGTTATGAACAATTAATAATTTCATCGTAATAATAAATCGACGGTTCCTGCATTTTACTCAAAATCTCGGATTTTGACAAAACTACAGCACCTAGAGTCTTGATTTTTGCAGGGTATTTTGGCTTGATAAAGTACAATATAATCGTGTACATGTTTTTAAAATATTGAGGGCGTCCTCTTCAGCAAATGTTATAATATGGATTTAAAGTTAGCTAGTTTTATATTCACCAAGATTAAAATATAATTTTAATAATTTGGGAAGATATACAGTAGCTGGCAGATATAACGGCACTCCTTTGCACTGGTCGATGCAGTCCCTGTTAATCAGCAACACAGACAGGACTTTTGGGATATTTTCAGCACATGTTTTTAATTCTCATTGCACAGATTCCTTTCTCACTGCACGAACGTAACAGGAAGCACGTTAAAATAGCTCCTGGTAGACAATGGTAGAAGTAGGGTAAACATTTGACAACCCGAGTAGGAAGTATATGGAGTTTTAGAGGTTCCCTTCCGATTATTCCGTATTGAACAAAAGGGGCGTTATTCCGAACTTTACCCCCATACCAATACCTTAACCGACCTTTACGCATCCCCTTCGAGCGCCGAACGAGACATTGATCTGCTTTGCCCTGTATTCAGCCAATCAGATTATACGTTGTTATTTGTCTGTTATTATGATTGTGGAACAAATTTGATTAAAAAGTAGGGACCCGACTTCGGTGTTTAAGTCATGTATACCAGGCGGATATGAGTTCATAAGGGCAATGTCGGGGATTATAGGTCACAATCGATGGGGAGAGATAAGGTCCGACCGAGTCTCCTACACAGGTTACGCTCCCTGTGGAGGGGCGGAACCAAACTGGCTGATGTGGAGACTAAGGCAGTTTGCGTCGGTCTGATACTCGTCTATCCTCGTCTTTGACCATGCGCAGATCTGGCTGGTCAGGAAGATATTTAATATCCCGATTTATAATATGCCTACCAGTTCCATCGTATAACCGATTTGCTAGAGAATATTTGTTACCATGTTTAATAAATTCGTATTTATCGTATGATAAAATGTGGTCAAATGTATATTTGTGTATATAGTGTGTGGATCCACTCTTCTACGGACTTGGCTACTAAGCATGTCGGGAAGGATATGGCGGTATGCTGACCTGGGTCAATATGTTCTGGGCAGATGAGGTCCGACCGATTGCCTACGACCTTGTGTGCGATCATGTGTGACAGGCAATTCCCGATAATAATAGAAGTTCCCTGTGTATACGCACCATGGGCAAAATAGTGCCATTATTCTCTACTAGATATTATAATTAGGACCCAGTGCAGAATCTGGCTGACAAAATCAACGTCGTCTCGGAGCATTTCGATGGCACTGCTGCGGCTTGCATTTTTAAGACGCAGCGCGCCGATCACTGGTTGCGTCGTCGCGAGCAATTATGGGCATCGAGTTCGCCACATCTTTCCATCACCTTGCTCTGTTGTTTGTCATTCGTTGTCCGAAACCTTTATACTAATGTTTATTGTAGTACTTACTTGAATTTAACTACCATGACGTCACCCTCATAACAAAACTGCCTAAGTCATCATTACATGTTTCTTATTTGCAATTCTGATTTTCTGAGTAATAAACCCATAATTAATCAATGGGTTTATTACTCAGAAAATCAAAATTGCAAATGAGAAACATGTTTGAATGACTTAGGCAGTTTTGTTATGAGGGTCACGATGAGTAATTTGTGGATCTGTCGATATAATCCTGCAAAGAATGTTAGAGACCGTTCACAAACACTTGTTAGGGGTGGCTGATGCAAAATGGGGGAGGGGGCTGAAAAGTTTTGACCCTCCTGGGGGGCCTGAAAAAATTGACCAAAAATTTCCCCGGTAAAATTGAATTTATATTTATTATATTTATATAAAAAATGCGAAAAATGTTCGTGATGATTTTTTTTTTTTTTTTTCCCCCCAACGAGTGTTTGTGAACGGTCCCTTATCAAGTGTTATAAGCTGGTTGCTTAACTCACACATAGTGCACTTACGTCCACGGCGAATTCACCGTGACCTTTCCAGCCGTAAACCCGCTTATTGAAGATTAAACCGATACCGTATATGCAGTACTAAACCATTATATAGTAATCTATTGTCCAATGCAAATTTATTACCACCTGATAATATTGATCCAATGAGCGACCGAATTGTCCGCTACGGACGACTAATCCAATCGATAATGACTCTATTGACATGTACGAACGGAGCCCCACTGACCGAATTTTGGGATATTTTTCACTGGTTTGCAGCTGTTTGCTGTCATTTACTCATCAAGGCGGACCACCGTTATTATAAGGACTATGCCAATTATTTAAAGATTGACATGTAGAGAATAAGCCATAATTGATTGACAGAAAGTACTAAATTTGTACATATGACGGTTTTATGACACCAATCTTCAAAATACGATAAAAAAATGGCTGCCCGGTGAAGTAAAATGTGCATTGGAATAACACGGCGAGTTTGGATAGATGGTAGGATTTCTTTTTAATAAAAATGTATGTTTCCCCGTTATTAAAGCTTGTACCGGGTTGAAGATTCAGATATTTGGAAAAGAATAAGTAATTGAAACATAGAGAAAGTACTAAAATCATAGCTTTTATACTTTTTGATATATGATACTAATTCATCCCCAATAGCTACGATACAGCGCTACCAGTAGGGTTCAATTGCCTATTGTGAGTGCCCCTGTGTTGTGTGCATACATAACTGTATGATGAAAGGATTCCACGATTTATTTTTCAGCATAGTTACATCGTCTTGAATTCCAGGCACGCCGACGACTTTAGTCGGCGACATTTTGCACCGGGTCCTTAGTAAATAAAAAAAAAGGGGTAGGTGTTCAGGGCAACGCATTGCACTAACTATGCCTATCGTTTTAAAAACAAGGTGAGTTCCTCTTGCGGTTTTCTATCTGTCACCGTGGGGACCACAAAATAGGTTGTAATATATAGTCAAGAGGCTGTAAAGGGTGGGTCCATGAGCTACATACGATAATATGTGTAATCATGCACGTATTTCGAAATGACCTCGCCTGAGGCATGTGGGTGTCAAATTTTTACGCTATTGGTACCAGGAGCCATTTTAACGTGTCTCGTACAGTGAGAATAAAATCCGTGCAATGAGAATTATAAACCCGTCCTTCGAAGTTTAAACCCGATAAATGACCAGGAAATTAAAGAACTCTTTTACAAAGTAAGACTGATCGAATATGCCTATGCTAAAATGGTTATAGTTTGTGGCAATCAGCGAAACGTGCATTTCGCGACTTCAAGCAAATATCGCCTTACGACAATGTATAGTTAAACACTTTGATCACTGAGCGTCCTTGGGTACAGAAACTCATACTCCACACTTTGAGTTTGCATTTTAAGCACTTACTGTTTTATGATGCCAGTGAACTATGCCGTTGGAAATGAGGCTGGTTTGCTTCCAAAGACTTGAAACAAGTCTAACACTTATCGAAGAAAACAAGTCTACCACCATGATTTTGGAAGTATAGGCATAAAAATGTAATGCAACTCCTCAATCTTGGGAGCTCTCATAATTTTTACTCTTTTAGCCTGAGAATCTTTGGCATTTTGGTATGCATGATTATGCAGTTTTATGCACATTTTTGTTATGCGAAATAAACTTGCCGCCCTTGACAACGCCTTTTCTCCCCAATTTTTCGGTCACTCGTGAGGATAAGCCTCGGGACGAGCAGATCAGTAATTTTAATGATTTGTGCACCATTATATTGTAAGGAAGACACTTCGTGGTTTTTGAATCTTTAAGAACATTTTAATCTTTACTGCCGATATTTCAAGTTAAGCCCCCAATCCACATGATTTTTATTTAGACATCTTGCTGATAAACACTAAATGATAAACTCATCAAATAATTTGGGTATTAAACATTTGTTTGTATTGCATAGGAACCTAACACCATGTTTATGAACTGGACGTCTTAGTGTTTTAAAGTTAAGCACTATTTGGACATTTAGTTAACAAATAGTGTTTTTTATATTTTGTAATAATACGTGTATGCAGCTAAGACAAATTTTATACCATTTTCAGATATTTTGTAGGCACCTTTGCGTCACTAAAGTGTCAAAAATTACGGAAACCGTTTTTTTAGTTTTTAACATTTTTTAAACATAATATCGTTAACTTGACATTAGTGAGCCAGGTGTGTACTTTCATCGAGCTGTAGCTAAGTCAAATAAATGGATTTATATTTAATTTAAATGAAAACCTACCCTTCAAATAACTCCAACTAATATCTTTTCTGATTAATCGTGTGACCAGGCCCGTGCGCAGGATATCATTTGGGGGTGCTGATTTTGAAAAAGGGGCATTTTTTTTTAAGGGGGGGCGATTTTGTGAAAAGTGGACTTTCTTCCCAACATTTGGACCTTTTTTGTCCAAAAAAGCGTAAAAAACCTGATTTTTTTGATCGCTACGCTCGCAAATTCTGAAATTTTGGGACTTTTTGTATACTTTTCCAAATTTGGGTGGGGGCGTCGCTTTTCCCTAAAATAGCCCCACTGGCACTGTTTAACTTCATGAGTTATTAGTTTACTACCCGTCAATTGGTTGAAAAAGATGTAAAATATGTAAAAGCACAATTACTAAATTATTCCATACCTTTGTGACATGGACTTCGGTGAGTACCTTTAGATTGTGCCTACCAATTACTTTATGCAGGTAACCAGTTGCCGTACTGCTGCGTTCACCGTTAAAATCAATGGCTGCTGGAAACGCCCCAAATCCAATCTGTAAGACAAATCATTCAAGTATTGTCATAGAATTTCTGCGGTATTGGGCTATTCCAGAAAATAGATGCGAAAAAGCAATCAAGGGTTTTGTACGAAACTATAGATTTTGGGTTTTACTACCCGTCAATTGGTTGAAATAGCCTACCAGATGGAGTAAACTATAGATTTTGGGTTTTGTACAAAACCCAGGTAACAGAGCAAAACGTTTGTTCAATAATATATAAACTCGAAGGTTTTAGATGTCACAAAACCTTGTGTTTTGTACGTAAGATTCGAAACCCAAAATTCTGCCGTTATTTAAACAATTCTCAAAACCCAGGATTTTGTCACAAAACCCTGAGTTTTGCAAGTACAACCTTGCCAGTGGGTTTTGCGGGTAAACTCGGGGTTTCGTAAGGTTTTGTGATTGAATACCATGGATTTTGGGAATTCTCTCAATTAATTCGTTCAAGTGTGAATGAGGTTTGCAATACACTAATAATGTATTATACTTGCATTTTGTCCACTATTAATGTCTACTTCGGCATGTCCAAGTTCAACACCTATTAATTGAAACACATCAATTAATTGAAATATTAGTAATTATCATTTCACGTAGTAGATGAACGTTATCATTTACCACTTATTTTATAACCAAAATAATGATTTTTAAAAAAAGCGCAGTGATTTATAGTGCGCTTCGCACAGGCACAACGCCAAGACGTTGATCCATATTTACAGGTTGTCGCTGCCCACTATGGCCCCACATCATTCCATAAACCATTTAACGACAATTCAGGGACTTTGCTGCTTCAAGAGCGCACACCCTAGACATTCCACAAATAACCTTCGTAACCAGGATCAGCTCCCCGAGTTTCGTACGGGTTACAACGAGACAATTAGCAGAAAGTTCCTTGTCCAGGAGAATTTCAAGCTAACTCAATTTTTCAACGAGAGCGTACTAGGGTTCGAACCCGCAACCTCTCTCGCACCAAAGTCGAACGCCTTATCGATTGAGCTAACTTGACTTCCTGTGGAAGTTACATGTATATTGTTAAATATCCACCACCAGTTTGTTGTTAAAATAATCGAAGAACAATAATTCTCGCTATTCGCAATAAGGGCGCCGCCAGCGGTTTGCGATGTAATCGTGATGTATCATGGGAAAAGGTCGACATCCAAGTCCGCGCAATACGAATATTACCATGCTATTACATAGGAACACGTGACAATATTTTTTAAGTTTGTCAAAATAAAGGTGTTACACGCGAATCGATACTCAATAATACTTAATAATGTGATTTGAAATGTGCACAATTAATTTTTTCTCTATCGATTTGCGTGTAATACCGTTATATTGACAAACTAAAAATATTGTCACGTGTTCCTATGTAATAGCATGGTACTTTTCGGATTGCGCGGACTTTGTCGACCTATTCCCCTGATACATCACGATTTTCCCAGGATACATCACGATTACATCGCAAACCGCTGGCGGCGCCCTTATTGCGAATAGCGAGAATTAGTTGTGGCTTCAAGAATGGGGTATGTCTTCATTACTCGTTGAATGCCGATAAAACGCCCAATAAAGACTTAGTCACCGGACCGCGCCGGCCAGTTAAAGTACATGCCCTATCACACCACTCCACACCATACATAAATTCTCCCAGTCACATTTCCCAAATATGAAATTAAAAAATTCAAATTTTAATTTACTTCTTTTAAAGTTTGGCAGAGGCGGGGTTCGAACTCACGGCGCAACGCTTAGTACTCTATGAGCCTAGCGCCTTAGACCACTAGGCCACTTGTCTTCTTGTTATTCAGCTGAAACTTATTTTAAAATATAATCGCAACTTCAACATAGGCCTACCACGTGACAAGCAAAGGCAGAAAACGTATTATATTTTGGAATTTTATCTGCTTAAAACATTAATGTGTATTATAATAGAGCTACCATTATTTATATTGTTGAATTCTCAAGCGCATAGAGACAATTAATACGAGCGTCCTATGATACATACACAATACATAAAATCGATTTTGATCTTCGGCATTACTCGGTGACCTCCGATAAAACGCCCAATAACGCCGGTCAGTTAAAAAAAATGCTTAAGTACATGCCCTATTGAGATAAGCAATCCTTTTGTGATATGTCCATTCATCCATATAATAATAGCAATCAGATTTTTGGATGGATGTTTTACACAGTGATTGGAGAAGAAGCTATGTAAATAATCAAAAGTACATGTCTACAAATTGACAAGGACAACTCCTTTTGTCAAAATTGTTTTCACCTATTGCTCAGTATGTTAATTAATCCGATTAATTACGTAATTTCGCCAGCGTATGATATCAGTACTAATATGTAGGCCCAAGGAGGTTAGATATAGAAAGAAGAGGAAATAGATTACGTATCGCATATTGGTCCTTTGTGCCTATTAGAGTTTCCGCCAAGGGAGGAAGAAAAAGGAAGGGGGGGGGGGAGAGAGGAGAGGAGGGAGACCGATGGAGTCACAGGGCTCTAAATTACATAGGCGTAGATCGGGGGGGGATAAATACCACAATATTTTGCCAGGGGATGGTCAATATAATCACCCCCAATATTGACGCCTGTGTATTGGTTTGTGTCGAAATTAACCTCATATTTGGCCATTTTATAGCCACAAAATGCCATTTTAGCGCTTTGCGCGAATTTATTCCACTTTTGTCCCATATTTCACCAGTTTAGTTTCAATAGGCCTATGCTAAAAACTTTAACCCTTAGATTGGAGCTCTACTAGAAGTAAAAATATAGATAGTGAACGAATTTAGTATTTCTATATCTATGTGAGAATGATACAATAGAGGCCCTGCATGAAATTATTGATTGGCTCCAAACAAAGGTTTTCAACCGGTGTCCTTCACCGTAGTTATGGCGGAGTGCAGTCCATTCAATCAAATGTTGTCATCAACCTATTTGATCGTAGTGCAGGATTATGTGTGTGAGACGAACTGTCACGGTAGATTGCAATCATGCTTTTGTTGAATGCATTTGAGTAGTCCGCCATATTTACGGGATGATACGTCGCATGCAAGGCCTCTATATGACATGATGAACATAGTCATTGATGCATCAGTTTTAAAATAGACTAGGCGGTTACCCATATTTGGCGGTTCTCGGCTGGGCGCGATTACCAGGCTGATGGTGACATGCCCATATGACAATTTTTACTAATTTGACCTCAGATGACCCCAGGGTGACATTGGATGACCCCAAAATGACCTAAACTTATAACTCTAAATGTTGACTGTACCTACCAAGTTTCATGCCCATATATGAGCTTTTACTAATTTGACCTCAGATGACCTGTGGTGACCTTGGATGACCCCAAAATGACCTTCAAAAATGCTGCTTTAAATGTTGACTGTACCTACCAAGTTTCATGCCCATACGACACTTTTTAGTAATTTGACCTTAGATGACCCCTGGGAGGGGACCCCGTGGTCAGATGACTTAACGAACATAAACATCTTCTTGCCAGCACAGAACTATACCCACCCACCGAGTTTGAGCCCCGTACGACCTAGTTTCATGCCCATATGACAGTTTTTAGTCATTTGACCTCAAATGACCCCTGGGAGGGGGGGCCCCGTGGTCGGATGACTTAACGAACATAGACATCTTCTTGCCAGGACAGAACTACACCCACCCACCGAGTTTGAGCCCCGTAGGACCTAGTTTCATGCCCATATGACAGTTTTTAGTCATTTGACCTCAAATGACCCCTGGGAGGGAGCCCCGGGGTCGGACGACTTAACGAACATAAACATCTTCTTGCCAGGACAGAACTACACCCACCCACCGAGTTTGAGTCCCGTACGACCTAGTTTCATGCCCATATGACAGTTTTTAGTCATTTGACCTCAAATGACCCCTGGGAGGGGGCCCTGGGGTCGGATGACTTAACGAACATAAACATCTTCTTGCCAGGACAGAACGTCACCCACCCACCGAGTTTGAGTCCCGTACGACCTAGTTTCATGCCCATATGACAGTTTTTAGTCATTTGACCTCAAATGACCCCTGGGAGGGGGCCCCGGGGTCGGATGACTTAACGAACATAAACTTCTTCTTGCCAGGACAGAACTACACCCACCCACCGAGTTTGAGCCTCGTACGACCTAGTTTCATGCCCATATGACAGTCTTTAGTCATTTGACCTCAAATGACCCCTGGGAGGGGGGCCGGGGTCGGATGACTTAACGAACATAAACTTCTTCTTGCCAGGACAGAGCTACACCCACCCACCGAGTTTGAGCCCCGTACGACCTACGACGGCCTCACATTAGCAGTCACAGACAAAACCTAAATCTACAGAATATATCCATTACTCGTCGATACTCGAAAGAGCTCAAAATAAATAACTTAGAAAATTTTCTTGATGTCCTTTAACATGTTTTCATAGTTAACCATCGTTAGCCATGGAAATCTATCATGAGAACTGACCGGTGACTAAGTCCGATTTATTGGGACGTTTATCGGCAGTCAACGAGTAATGAATAAAATCTTGCAAAACTTTCGGTCATTAAAGTTACCAGCTTTGACGAACGCTTGTGACGATTCTGTCCTATGAAACGGATGTGTGGTGATGTCAATTGCACATCTGGTTGACGCCTTTATCGGTTTCTCACTGTAATAAGTAACATAAAACTTGTATAGCTTTTTATCAAATTTCGAAAAAGGATAATTGTTACAAGTTTTCTACTTTATTTGTCAGTAATAACAGCTTTCATATCAGTGTCATATACTTTTTACATTTTCAAAATTTAAATTTTCGTTATTGAAAGTAAAAAAAAAGAAAGAATTTGACAAAAATACGTCCTTTTCAACCCGTCCCACGAATTCGATTCAATTCAAATATCAATCTACGATCTGTATCTGGAACAACAGGAACTGAACATGAGGCGTCTTGTCATGAATGTTTAATATGTTTTTCGTTCTTTACATATACATGTGTATGTATTCCATTTACTTGATGCTATAAAATGGAAGACAATTTGTAATTGAGTTATACTGCTTCGCTACATTATGCATATTACTTACATCATGAAATTTTCAGACTTTTGAAAATAACCCTCCACACTTTCCCAATCCCAGCCGGTACAGCCTTGTTTCGCCCATGAGTCATAATCTGTGTAATGTCCTCGGACCCAAGACATTCCATTGATAGAACTGGATCCACCTAAAACCTAGACACCAAAGGTCATGTAAATTGCAGGATTAATTAGGTTATGCTCCCTCTTCAAGAATTTTCGACTATCATTTTCGACGCTCCGATTTATAACTGTACCATCAGAAACATTAATATTTGGCTATTTTAATTATCGAATCAAACATGACCGCATGTTAATATTTGCACAGTGGTACAGCTTTCATTTACTTTTTACATTTTACAGTTTCCTACTTAAAATAAGAATTTACGAACATCACCTCATTTTCAATCCGTTCAACGGATTCAAATATCAAATAATGATCTGTATCTGCGGCACCAAGTACCAAGCAATGAGGTGTCTTGTCATGAGTGTTCAATAATTAATATGTTTGACTCTTGGAATGGATTAAAAATTAAAAGTGATTGTCAAATTATTAGGTTTATAACGGTAATTATTAAAACATGTCAAAGGATGTCTCCGGCAATCACAACATAGAAAAATAGTTTAGAAACATTATTATCAAGCACAGTCACATGCTATTATTTAAAACAAACTCATACTAATCATAAAAACGAATAAAAACAGTCAGCTCTCAACACGCGATATTCAGAATTCCCGCGCCGAAATTGTCGAGTGCAAGGACGTCATGGTTATCTGTGCTCAATTGTTGTCGGCCTTCATTGTATTAAAGTAGGGGGGACAGTATTTTACAAACTTACACTTTTTATTTTTTTACCCTCCTCAAAATATGTACCAACCCTAATAGATAATTAATCAAGAAAAAAGAAAAAAAATTGAAACTGCTAACCCCCCTGTACATACCCTCTGAAAGTTTCAAATTAAGGTTGCCGAATTCGGCAGACTTGCATTGCTTTTAACACAGGGAATTACTTACTTACATACATGTATTGCTATAACATAGGTTATCACTGATAAAATGATAATTTTAGTGTCCACAATAATGTTAGTTCACATTTTAAGCAGTTTAGGTAATACAATATGTATTTTTTGTAGTGGGTGGGGCAATGGTTCAAGTTCCCCTGGAAATACGTAAATTCAACAATATATTGTTTTTCATGCAATCCAACCTATTTGTCGAGTAAGATATCTACTGCTACATTGAAATCATCAATGCTTACATGATGTAATGTTGTTCAAATAAAGTTGTTCAATTAATGTTGTTGGGGTGATTGTTGGCAGTTTTTGTTTCATAATCCTTCAGCAGTCTAAAAATATCACTTGTTTTTAGCATAATGCGGTATTAATGCAGTAGCATACCTTGGGTGTCATCTTCAATTTCAATGTTTTTAGGTACACTTGTTCAGGGTCCACCTATAGTTTTGAGTGCCAGTTGTAAATCCCTAATCCTCCTAATATCAACAGCAATATTTGAGATCTCTTCGGCGTCCATGCCATCCTTTTAAAGTCCTCGATCCTGTTTCATGTTCCAACTCCATTTTGTGGAATATCATGTTGTGCAATTATGCTGTACTCTTTAGAGCCATGATGGTCTGTTTTATATTAAGTCTGCTGACATTTTGTACATTTTAAACGTGAGCATGAAGCAGATTTGAGTTGATTAGCCCCTCTACACCCTAGTTCATAGTTTTAAATGATCCCAGCGCCTCTGCTGCTATATTTTATGGACTGGTGCACTAGGCCTATTCACACTTGAAGCGCATGATGACCACTATCTTATCCCTTGGTAAGCAAGTAGCATCAGGATCTCACATGACCATCTGAACAAAAACTAAATATTCTCATCAAATCAAGTATATAAGTACATGGTGTACAAATGTGCTGAATCCGCAGACCCAAAGAGAACAGCGAATTGCATAATGTAATAGGCCTATAAGATTTGGAACATGAAACAGCTACATTTTTTTGTAGGAGGACAAGGCATTTAGGAGAATTGAGGACTTGCAATCACTCAAAACTATGAATCTATAGACCCTTTACAAGTGTAGGTGGTGTAGACAAGTATCAAGAGAATAGAGAACAGTTAAATTGAAGATACTGAAAACAAGTGATATTTTTCCCTGGACTGATGAAGCATTTAAAAAAAACTGTCAGCAATCACTTATTCACCTTGAAACTTTATTTGAACAATGTCACATCAAAGGCTGATGATGAAACATGATGATTTCAATGCTGCTGTACATGTAGATCCTACTCGCCAAATAGGTTAGTTTAGAAAACAAATTTGAAACAAATTATTTTGCTGATAAACATGTTTCAAGCGCCACTGCCCCGGGCCACTGCCCCCCCCCCCCCAAGATTGACACCTCCCTATGCCACTGAAAAGTACATATTTTATTACCCATGAACTGCTCAAATATGTGAACTAACAATTGTGGACACTAAAATTATCATTTCTTCAGAGATGTTATAGCAATACAAGTCTGTAGGTCATAAGTTCCCTGTATTAAAAGCAGTGCAAGTCTGCCGAATTCCGCAACCTTAATTTCAAACTTTCAGAGGGTATGTACAGGGGGTTAGAACTTTAAAAAAAATTTGATTGTTGTTTTGATGTTTAGATAGGTCATCTACATATTTTAAGATGGGTAATAAAAAAAAAGTTGGTGCTAATGTCCCCCCCCCCCCCTAATTAAAGGGGGATAACCCTATTGGTTTTGGATATGGATTGTCTTTAAAATTACATAATAATATCAAATATCGCCCCCTTTATGCTGCTTTGTGAAAAAACGAGAGCATTTTCAGCGTAAATGTGAATAAATAGCCAAATTTGCAATCTAATACCTTGGTATACGTGAATTGCATTCTGGGCAGGCAAGCAACAACAACAAATCCCGTTCGTATGACGAATGCTGACATGCTGTACAATGCCCGGCCCGTATTGAACGGAAAATATTTGGGGGTTTTTTCGTACTGTTTCAGAAAAAAAGGAAACAAAATATATTTCCCCTTGCAATATGTACATTTCAAATGAATATAAAAAAGTTTGGGTTAAAATGGAGAGGAAAAAAAATCTTCCGATACCGGGTTTTGAACCGGGTATTTCATGGGTAAAGCATGATGCGCTAACCAATTGAGCTATTCGGCCCACTACGTCCGTCGTGGAAGTTTTATAAATAAATACGGCGCACCGTCTCCTCAGCAGTTAGTGTGGTTCGCTTTTTTCACAGAATGTGTATGACGCGAAACCAAAGTAACTGTTGAGGAGACTGGTGATTCGCAATTAATTCCCTGCCCAGAAATCCGAAGTAATGTTTAGTGTTTACAAACTGGTAGCCTGTAAAAACCGCGGTGTTTCATGATTTCTCCGGAAATACATCGACTTGGAGCGTCAAATTTCAGGATAGTAATGAGAAAAATAGTATCTATCACGTGATACCAAAACCTCATCAACAATGAAAAAAAAAATCGGGGGGATGATGCTGTCGATCGGGTTACGGACCTTTAATGGGACGTTATTGTACTGGACAATCTCGGCGCCCGGGTGTTTTGTATATCGTGTGTAGA
Source organism: Amphiura filiformis (assembly GCF_039555335.1). Lineage (NCBI taxonomy): Eukaryota > Metazoa > Echinodermata > Ophiuroidea > Amphilepidida > Amphiuridae > Amphiura > Amphiura filiformis. Next base: position 19,529,216 of record NC_092639.1, read on the forward strand.
GAGAAGGCTGTATTAATTCGTTTTCATGGTCAATATGAGTTCAAATAAAACCACGTAATTCGTGCGTCATAATTGATTTTCTAACATATAAGGCATAATGTTGTGGTTGCCGGAGATATCCTTTAAAGAGGAGGTGAACCAAACTTTCAGGGAGTGAAATGTCCTTGATCATGGTTAGAAAATGTTGCCAAACAAATGACCCTGGCGTGGTATAAACATAGGCATTAGCTAAGTCACTTGTCAAATATCACTGATTAATTTGATAACCAGGCAGGTTTGGTTCACCCCAGAAGAACTGCTTCGTGTTTAAACATACTTACCTTGCCGCGTGGCCACACACAGACGTTGTCTTTGTACCCTTTCAATGCATATTTCTGAGGCACAGTCTTGAAAAAGAAACAAAGGGATTTCAGACCGCTTCATTTATTAGCTTTGTTTTAAGCGGTGAACTCGAATACTAATTTCCGCATTCGTGGAAGCAATAAATCTTTTAACCGCGAAGGTGTTTACTTTCTGGGTCACTTGTATGACCCACTCCTAACAACAAGGGTGCTTCGGCTGTCAAGTTTCATTTTTTTGATTAAAATGGTTTGAAATTGTTATTTCTGTGATAGCAACTGCAATAAAGAATAGTTTGGACTACCTAGGTTACACAGCGATATAGGTCATCGCTATTGAGATCTTTTGATGACAAATCCCTGGACGGGTACCTACGTAACAAGTCTTAACAGATAGTTATAAAAAACAGGTGGTTAATTTTGAAAATGATAACATAATATTCACAAGGGTGACTTTGGCATGCAAGAGTGAATTCTATAAATAAATCTACCAGGAATTGATTTTCTTTTTAGGCTGCATGAACATTCTTTCTTTAAAAAATAACCCCCAGTTCTTACGGTATAATACAAGTAAAGATTTAATGATATTGACAGAAAAATGTATAAATTTAAACAAGAATTTTATATTTTGTGAATAATCTTAATTTTAAAAGAAATTTTACAAGTACGTGTTGCGTTCCTTTTTAAAGGGACTTTTTTTTATTTGTAAGCTGCCAATATCCTTGTTCCTTCACGTCAGCAAAGCTTCCATTAGAAGCACTTGAATTCATCTTCTTTCTTTACTCTTATTTTACCTTATAACTCCAGTCAATTTCAGACCCACGAGTATTTATAACATGACCAGGACTCCTCACTCTATAATCATTCACATTGTTTGAACCAGCTTCTAATAACAATACACTTATACTGGCATCTTCTGTAAGACGAGTAGCTACAATACAACCTGCAGTACCAGCTCCGACAACGATATAATCGTAGAATGTCTTTTCTTTGGAAGCCATTTTATATTAAATTTATCCTGCGGATTAAACAATGTTCCTATGAATGTTGATAACAAATAAACAACAGATAAAGGACAAGTTCATAAAGGTCAAGTTTGCTGAGTAACGACCCGCAATATCAAGGTTGAATTGAGTGCATGTATATACACTTAACGGTGAGTTGGTTCACTATATCTATCCACGTGAAAATTTATCTATGGGTAGATACCAGAGAAAATCTACCTAGTGGAGTTTATTACCCAGTTGTGACGACATTTGTCACGATTTCGTTTCCCGCCGTTTATTTGCTTCTGTCAACACTATCAGTGTTGTAGTCGAGTCATTCCCATTAGAGTCCGAGTCAGTGTTCAGAGTCCTCAATGTCCCCATCGACTCCGAGTCTTTGATTAAAATGTCATACATTCGTTTGCTCGGGAGTTTGCTACAGTACAAACCAACATGTATCGATGCAAATATTTGACTCGCGGGATTTGACTATAAAATAATATACAATTATCTAGCCCTAAATATTTTGTCCTACTAAATCACTTGCCACTGGTATTGCCAACAAGAGACCAAGAAACTTTCAAATTTCTCAAACCTAATTCCGATAGCAAGCCGTTTCGTTCTTCAATGTTTCGCTGCGCATGGAAATGTAAACATACGTACCCGGCTGATTGTGTGCTGCAGTACCTGATGCATCATGCATGCACTATTAACTTTCACCTCCGACCTTCTTCACCTGACCTCATCTAGACCATGGAAGAAAGAGATAAGAAGGAACCACAACGAACGCATTCACTTTGTACACTCCCTTTACCGACATTTAATTGACATTGTTATTCATGAGGATTTACTTTGATCAATACCCCGCGTTAAATAGGTGATTGGTATTGTACTCCATGTATTTGCATGTCTTCTGGAGCGTGTCTGAAGGATGATTTGAACTAATGACCTTCCGTGCAAGCACTCTATAGGATTTTCTCTGGTGACGTGATCATCGGTCATTGATGGCCTACATCTTTTTCTTCCATTTCGCCCAATTTTCCCGAACTTTGATGACTTTTTTCTCAGAGTTGGCAGTCTTTGGCACTGAAACGAGTTAGCTTGTTACGATTATACACATATAAACTATTAAATTAAACAGGTTTCATGTACCGGACTCAACCGGAACATTGTACATTATTTAAGAACATTTTGCATCTATTTTTCATCGAAAAAGTCACCAAAATCTTACCTTATTTGCTAAAGATGAAACTCAGCAAAAAAACGGCCGATTTTGATGACCTTTTCGATGTTTTAAAGGACATTTTCTACATAACACGATCAAGAAAACAGTTTGACTGTAGATCCCAAAACAAAGCTACTATTCAAGTTCAGAGCATCAGTGAAATTCCATAATCTTACTTCTGGGTAGCGTTTGTTTGTTCTTGGATGGGTTTGTTATAGTTTTTTTTTTTTAATTATTTCGCCAAGCATCGATCGCGGTAAATGGATCATACATGAAAGTAAGTACCATTGATAGCTTTTCTTTTCATGCGTCAATAGATATGCGGATTAAAACTTGGCCGATCGAAGTCGTTGTGGTTCCTTCTCATCTCTTTCTTCCATGTCTAGACTACTGCATTTGTCGATATAGGGATGGCAACATTGCGGCTGTTTTCTTGTTGATTTCGACTTATTTCATTACCACTATTGAAAATTATGTGAAAATAATTTTTTTAATATTTTGCTACATTTCTCTTTCGGAAACTGCACTTCTTGCTGTTATAGTCTGTATGCCTTCCTAGAGGCTGTAGGCCTAAAGTAGAATCAACTTGAATTGTGTGATTTTCTCACTGCTAATTCAAGGAATCAATGAAGCAATGAGACCCTTTGAGTGGGATAAGGGATTCAACTAGTAATGAGGATTCTTTCAAAGCGATGATAATTGGACAAAAGTAGGAGAAATGAAACATTCTCATTCAAATGAATGAATACTATAACATGTCAACCACCTGCCACATTTTTAAAATGAAAAAAATTAAAACTTAAAATCTAGATTAATGTAATAACATGCAAAATATCCAAATAAGCATAATTATACCTGATATCATTTGAAGTTAAGTCAGTCATATAGTTGGTCGAATCCAACCAAAAGTGTCCACGGGCCAAAAATAAAAGTCCGAAATACTGAAAATGTCTCCACAATTTTTCCTTTTGCCCATTGATTGATGACATATTGGCCTTATAGGAACCAAAAGTGCCATTACTAATCTTGAAAAATAAATCCAGGACGTGTGATAGTAAATGTGATATCAAAACCCAATGTTACCTACGAATACCACTAGGATGCTTTCACTATCGCAATACTAATCAACCTAAAACAAATGGAATATTCCCATTAACGCTTTTTTTCGTGTAATGTAGACCACAGGGTGTCAGGAAAATGCTAGCTCAACCAGAAAATATTTTTTTAATTTTTATAACGCGATCAATATGATCTTAGTCAATTTATGCTAGTATATTTTTGAAAATGAAGTTTAGGTCAGTTTCTGTATTTTATTTATCAAATGAGTATGAATCAATTTACACATTGTATAAGAACGAGTAGGATATATGTTTTCAAGAATATTAGGAATTATACGCATACACCTAACGCTTTATACAATGAAAAGGTGAAGAAACCCGGGTATTCGTAGGTAACATGAGCGATGTAACAATATCTATATTGAGTTTAGAGGTTTAAATTTGGCTATTATGGTAATGAATTAATAAAATGGTAGTTTTAGATCTCTTTCAGATGGTACGTCCAAATGAATAAATGCTATTACCTTAGATCAAAATTTTTTGATGCTTTTAGCAAGATTTTGACCACTTCATTTTGACATACAAGTAGTTAATCAGCAATTTTACATAATAAATAATTGTTTCATGAATCCGTATATGGGTAATAATAGTGTCCTGGGGTACCGCTTAAAGTTTTTGACAATTAATTTCCATTGGTAGGGACACTTCATTACACATGTCATGTATTATGCTGTATTCGTAAGTAACATTTCAGTATTTGTAGGTAAGAATTAGACGTTTGGTGGATATCGCAATCAAAACTTCATTTTATAAAGCACTTTGAATGTATTATTTTCTTTATGTGCGTTTATTGATACTTTAGACCCTATCATGTATTAATAATGTCGGTTCACAGCGGTTGAAAGAGGATTGAAGTAAGAAACAAAGGCACTAAAGTGACTTTAATTTGCTTAATTGCACACAAATCGCTTAAAACCGTTATTGCAGACTTGTGAAGTCCATCTTGGAGTCAGTTACGTCTTGTGGCCTTTCGTTTGAGGGCAACTACAATTAGCTTTATACCAGGGTCCATCACTGTGTTGTCTAGATCATGAGACAATGAGAACAGTCGTTTTTTCCATGGTATTCGTAGGTAACCTTAGCGAAAACGTCAAAAGTTACCTTCGAATAATGATCAATTTGGACACAAATTACTCAGAAACCAGAAGGTCGGTAAACATTTAAAATGAAGCACACATGACAGTTGAAAAATCCAAGTATTTATCCCCTTCTAATCTTCTTTGAACCTGATTTTTAGTAAATGAGCAGACCGTCGTCTATTTCAGTACATATTTTTCAACAATTAAGCCGTATTCACTTTTGCATGGTGGGCATGTATGTGAATTCGCAACTTTCATTGAGATATGATTTGATAGCAAACATACAGGCCTTCGTTATGTACTAATATGGGCATTGGCATGAATGGCGGTGTTTCACAATACTGTCATGATGTCAAATTGTATTCGTAGGTAACATTCGGTTACCGAAATTTACCTACGAATACTTGCTTTTATTGTTGACATCTCAGAAATGTTTAAACGCAGGCTATTGAAACTTAATAGAAATAAAGAGTGTATTACCCTGCACCTATTGCTTAACTATATTGTTTACTATTCTCTCACTTTGTGGAAATGACACAGCTTTTAACATGTATTCGGAGGTAATGCATATTTTTACCAAACCTACCTTTGTGCCATTTAGAATTTCTGGCAGCTAAACACAATAATAAAGATGTCCGAATACAATGCATGTCAGTATTGGACATATCAAAGCTTGTATCAATTGCGCATTTATTAGTGATTTCCATTTTTTGAAGATATATCTAGTGCTATGAAAAATTGTATTCGTAGGTAATGTAAAAAAATACCACTCAAAAAATTATCACCAAAAATTCATAATTATGTACAAATATGAGAAAAATTGAACAGGCAATCTTTGAATACACACCTTTCAGGAAATCAATTTAGATTCAATCCAATGACTTCTTTTCATAACTGATTTAGATGTTTTTAAAAATACTTTAAGAAATATTTTGAAATAATGGGTAAAAATAGCATGTTTTGGGGTCTCTGTGTCTAAGTTTTTCACAGAAGGGGGTCTTATTATATATGGCGCGAAGCGTATGATCAAGGCGAATAAACACAATACAAAAACGAATGCCAATTGATTAATACTTTTAAGTTATGGCCCTGAACATGCCGTGTACACTTTTCGTTGGATTCGACCAGTTACATGTAGTCATCGTGTGTAGGTTGTAGCAGAGTGGATGAATGATTTTGCTTAGTGTGGACTCAATTTCGATCTAAGAAACCATCGGAATTTGTTATAGGTTTGCGTTGCTAACAGAACAACCATGAAATTAGTAGCTATTAGGGGCTGTGCAATAATTATGAGCCCTGGGGGAGGGTAAAATTGGGCCCCCCCCCCCCCAATTTTACCCTCCCCCAGGGCTCAAGAAATTTTTGGCTAGCCAAAAGGGGCAAGCTATTTTTGGCAAGCCAAGAGGGGGGAGGGCAAGCGATTTTTGGCACACATTCATGGGGCGCCTTTTAAATAAATTAATAAATAATAGATTTATAGTACGCTACGCACAGGCACAACACCTAGACGTTGATCCACAAGCCTCAGTACACTTGACAGGTTGTCGCTGACGTCATTCCATAAACCATTTAACAACAAATCAGGGACTTTGCTGCTACAAGAGCGCACACCATAGACATTCCACAAATAACCATCGCAACCAGGATCAGCTCCCAGAGTTTCGTACGGGTTACAACGAGAAAATTAGCAGTAAATTCCTTGTCCATGGGAATTTCAAGCTAACTAAATTTTTCCACAAGAGCATACTAGGCACCGTCAGGTTCGAACCCGCAACCTCTCGCACCATTGTCGAACGTCTTAACCATTGAGCTAAGGGGCTGTGCAATAATTATGAGCCCTGGGGAGGATAAAATTGGAGAAATTTTTGGCGAGCCGGAAGGGAGGGGGTGGGGGCAAGCAATTTTTGGCAAGCCGAGAGGGGGGCAAGCGATTTTTGGCACACATTCATGGGGCGCCTTTTAATTAAATAAAACGCTCTAAAAAGGTTTAGGAAGTACGCACATCTTCCTGCTCGCTGCACTCGCAACATGTATTTAGACCATTTAAGGTTTGTAAATTGGGATCCCCAAAAATTGGCATGCGCAAGGGGGAGGGGCAAAGAACTTTTGGCAGGCCGAGAGGGGGGAAAGCGATTTTTGGCGGGCCGATGAGGGTGGGCAAGCGATTTTGGGCGAGCCGTTTGGAAATTTTACCTCCCCCGGGTCATAATTATTGCACAGCCTCTAACTTGACTGCCAAAGACAACAACATAGTGACAACTGACAAGACAACAACACAGTGACAAGTTTTTCTTCTTTATTATCAGTTACATTTTACACATCATCATTTGTAACAAATGTACATTCAATAATTTACCTTTTCATAGTTAAGCCGTAGCTAACACTGAATTACATTGCAAAATTGGATGAGATATTATTGTAATGAAATGAATATAATAAAATATAGTAACGAACGGTAGAAAATTTACTATGACAGAAAATTGCTATACAAATTTGCAACTCAGTTCATATCCGGTAGCATCGGCAGCAATTAACGTAGCATAAGGTTACAGTATGTATTTTCAATTAATTCAGTATTTCGTAACATTCTCTTTTTGTACCATGTATGGTATGTTTCAGTAGATATTCTCAAAAAATGTTATTTCCAAAACCTCAGTTGATTCCGATTTTGCGTTAGCGAGTTATACATAATTATGTGAATTACATACGCCTCCACAGCCCACTGTATTGTAAGTGTAATTAATATAAGTTCGTTCTGCTAACAGAAAATGAATACAAATTTGCCAAACGAATGAATCTGCAAGAAATATTTGGCACACAAACATTATGATATGCCAGAGGTTTCCGATGGTATACAAATCTCAACCTTTTCTTAGACAAAAAGTGAGCTATTAAAGGCTGTGAATCACAAAATGCCCCTTTAACCTGGGATTCAATTGTGTTACATGTGCATTCTCAATTACTTACATGTATAATTTCACAATGTATATATCTCAATAAAAATTCCTTAAAAAAGAATAGGCGAGCAACTGAGAAATATGCAAGAGACATGTTTGAACGGGAATGATCCTATAGGCTCTTACAACATACTAAATAGGTAAGAATGAACATCCATTAAGTGACATAATTGAGACAATAGGGAGTTTTCGATTTCCACGCCGGATGGCGTAAAATACTAAACGTTGTCGTCGTCGCCACGACGGTTGTCAAACTCTTCGCGTGTTGTAGAATGAGGAAAACGACGCATTACAAAATCGACGACGACAACGTTTGGTGTTTTACCGTCGCAGAACCATCCGTCGTGTAAATCGGAAACTCCCTAATGAGATCAAGTGGAATACATGTTGGTTTAATACCAGGTATATTAAGAAATTGTATAAGAAAAATATTAAATGAACAGCATACAGTTTAGGTTCTAATGAAAAATAGACAAAGTTAGAACAATACCGGTAGTATGTTTACTGCTAATGTTTGTGGTAAAATCAAGAAAACCTCATTTAACTGGTGCAATGCTGTTGCATAATAAAGGTGGATGATTGAGATTATGTGTATCCAAAGTACCATTTGTAGCCGAGGCTTTTTGATTGTGATCTCTTCAACTTTGCTAGATTTTGTCGTATAGACACTTCGTAAGTTTGCATTTCCATCAATCATAACTCTCAAAAGGTCCAAAGGTCCGAACTTCTCCGGGGTGTGCATCTAATTTCTGGAATAGCCAAACACTCACATATGACCAAATCAACTACCAATCAATAGTTTTATCGATAGATAATGACCGATCAATAGACAGAATGTGCAAAATATCATTCAAAAGTAAAAGAAAAACTCCAAAAGGTCATAATCTATATTTAAAGTCAGAAACAGTCACCATGATCATAGGGGACTATAAACAGGCAAAACAGAAACGCTCACACACACCGTCTCACAAGTAACTCATAATTATAATACTACTTTTTGAGGTCGATGCATGATTATCAACTTAGAGTTTTGATGAGTTTGCATATAAATCCCTTTTAATCATATCAGCACTTTTCTCTGCTATCATACCGACTGGTGCTACGGTGTTCCCTGAAGTCAAATGTGGCATAATCGACGCATCAACAACTCTGAGTTTACCAAGTCCACGTACCCTGAAAGAGAAACATAACATGACATGACGTTTAATTATGTTCTTGTAATTGTTTCTCTCTTTTCTCCTTTACTTAAAATGCATCGTGGTGTTAATGTTTCGGAATTAAACATCGTTTAAAGTTGGTATTAACCCTGGAATTATGGAAACTTTTGGAACTTACGGAACCTGCTAAATTGTTGGTCTAAAGTATATAAAATTATACATGTTTAGAATGGCAAACTTGATGAATCCATCTGTGAGGTAAAATTTGGGCGAAATGCTCAGTTTTAAAGAAAATCCCCCCTCCCCAAAACAAAGTTTTTTTCTTAACCCATTCAAAAATTTCGGAAAAACGTGACAAAAAATTTACTTTTATTTTCAACTATTTCTTGTGAAATTATCACAATTCAAAAAATTGAAAAAACGAGTCCTAGATATCTATATCTAGTTTTTTTTTTTAATTAATAAAAAAGAATTTCTACTCAAGAATTTTTTGTTACGTTTTCCGAAAAAATTTGGGTTAAAAAAACCGTTTTGGGGGATTTTCTCCAATACTTACCAAAACTGCCCAAATTTGATCTCACAGATGGATTTACCAAATCGTTGACATTCTAAATATGTATGCTTTTATATACTTTAGACCAACAGTTTATGAGGCCCAAAAGTTTCCTTTCCCGGGTTTAGACCTACCTTAATCATGTGATTATTATTATTCAAGTTTCCATTCTATTATTGTGAGATTATTACCTTAGTTCTGGGTCAACAACGGCTGTTCTATCTTTGCTACTTCCCATTTTACATGTACCAATGGGGTGATAGATTGTCCAGGCGAAATGACGAACGAAGTCTGCCAAGTTTTCGTCAGACCATTCATCATGGACATTGCCATGCATGTTTAGGTTGACGAATCTCATTCTAAAAAGGAAGCGTTAAAAACAGCATTTATAATGTAATATATAGATGTGAAGTAAACTGCATAATATTATTATATAACAACGAGAGTAAATAAGACTGGTAGCAGAATTAGAAACGTTGCACGTGAAACAAAATTCATCTAAAAACACTCTTTATCGGCAGTTTAATCAGCCGACATCTGTTATTTTGCACCGTTTTCTTAAATATAGAGCTACATGGAATTTTTTTTGACACTATATAGAAAGGAAGACTCTTACTCAAAGGGTCTCATTGCTTCAGTCTCTGCAATCTTCCTCGAAAGTCGAATACCCTGTAGATCAAACATTGTTTCAAATATAATTTGGTGGTATAAAATAATGACTGCTATTGTTGTCATCATCATTATGATATAAATTTCAATTTCATGTTGCTTCTTTTCTGCTAGTTACGCTTCCTCCACGTGTGGAGGGAGCATAACTAAACTGGTTTCGTTGAAGACTACGATTTGCGAGTCGTTCTGACATATTATCATAATCTGAAAAAAATATGAAAATAATTATGTCGGACTAGCAGAAAATCATCGCCTTTTTACTACAAATAGGGCAAATTTGACAGTTTGCTCATAGATTTAAGTTGGAACATGTGTAAGTATTACAATTATGCCAAAAAATCAGTTTTGAAAAAAAATAAAGGTATATTCTGAAAAAAGATCGTACATTAAGGCTTTAACATGTTATGTCCGATTCATAAAAAATGGCATCACGTGACATCGCGCGTTTTACGTGCCCAGTTCACGTTGGTTCTAGTGCTATCTTTTGCGTACTTACTTCAACCATGACGTCCACGTCTCTCTTGTCCTCTAGGTATCTAGGATCGATAATTGGGTGGGACAATGGATCGGCATCCTTCAATCGAATCTCACCAGTACTTCTTGGATGAAGTGAGATAACCTGGAATGTGAAGCCCTCACGACGAGTAACATCGCCAAGTGCCCGATCATATCCCACTTGAGGGAAAAATCTGCAATGTAGGTATGGTCAATTTAACGTTTTATGCGTTTCTATTCAAGTCATGTTCTAAATGTGTTCCGCTTATTTTATTAATCACGCTTTTCAAGTTCAACTGCCAAAATCGGTGTAAAAACAAACAAAGACTTACACTTCATTATACCTTTCTTTCCTAGTTTCCAAGATAAAACAAGAACTAGAACAACAATTATCGTTTGTCAAAATAACAATTTTCTTCAATAATGAACGCAACGAATGGTGTACCAGTGGCAAGTAAATAGTTATATTAGTATTGTAACGATATTGTAATTGAATACATGAATTCAAAACCCATCCAAGTCCATGGGAAGTGATTTTGAGAAAAAAACCTGTGTATCATTTCAATTCCTTCATTTAGATTTACCTGGTCAATATGGTAAGTTTTACGTGCAAATGAGTGGGTTAAACTGTATTAGGTATGGCGATTAGCATTTCAGGGACTTCGTGGGGGTTCATTTTAAATGGACTTGGGGTGTTTTTTTAACAAAGACAACAATGTTGGAATGAGATTACCACTAGTAAGATAATACAAAATAAAGCAAACAGGTATGTATAATGTTGCTAAGCATTCTGCCATGTAATATAAACCACACACTTTCCTTGATTAAACCCTTTTTTTTCACAAGTCAATCTCCAGCAATGAATGTGTTACAAGTGGACTTTTTATACATGCTGATTTCAATCAATGTGTTACAAGACTCAAATCCTGGACCTGGGTGGTTCTTTCATACATGCTATTTTTCACATGCTCAATAGAAACAGAGGATGAATTTGAGTTGTTCTTTCATACATATGACAGGCCTATGTATAGCAACAATTTGCCATGCTTAACTCAATTTGGCCAAAGTTGGACTTCGGTGGGCTTTGTATTCATGTATTCAATTCTTAGAGTAACCAACTACACTAACGCTGTCATTGTAAATATTTAATCAATAAATCAGAATGATTTGAATCTTGATAAACTGATAATACCTTGAATCTGTCACTGGAAATAACTTGGGTACCAATAGACCGAACTGATAAAACATAGGCTTCATCATTAATTGATAATCTGGCCATTCATGTGTTCTCTGTAAGATCAATTAATACGGTATCTAAAAGATAGTTAAGTATGTGGGTGTCGTAGTGAGGGGGGGTATAGGGGGTGTATAAGCAGCCTCCTCACTTCTAATACGAAATGCATATTTCCTCGGTCTTTATGCATGATTCTTTTTTATCCTCGCTTTGCAGTGTGTATAAGTACAGTGTATGTAAATCTCGCTTTGTAGGGGGGGGGGTAGGGGTGTGTGTGGATGGTATGTGTTGGGAGAGTAAATTAATGTCGGTGTCGGGTGAATGTGTACCTGGTTGCGCATGTTTTAGCAGCAGTTTCCTATTTTTGTTTATGTCAAGCATACCTAGGCATTAACATCTGAAATCTAGGAGTAGGAGATAACGCTGACGAAACTTCGGCTAGGCACAATTGGCTTGGTGACGGGGTCACCTCGATAGCTGGTTGGAGCATTTTTACAGGACAGATAAGTGTAGCCAACAAACGGGTTTATTAGCCTGATCGGAACCGACTGTAACGATGTCTTTTATTATAGGTCATCTGCCCCGCCTTTACCAGATGAACCACAGGGAGAGCGGATAATATTTTTGTTTGGTCCTGTGAGGAATTGAACCGGGACCTCGTGCACCTTTGTCGATCACTTCATTTCTTCACTGGTGCATCTTTCGATTAACTTACCTCAAGCGGTGATCTTATAAATGCTGTAACTTCTGATGTATTGGTCTTTGTTATTCTCTGAGGAGCAATAGGAAATGTATCACTTTTCAATATACAATGATTTTTTTTTACCTTAATTAAATAACATACTCTCGGTTTTATTCAAACAATTGTCATTATACACTAAATAATTATGGAATGAGGTATTCCTGTAAATGAATCAGAAAACCACACCAAGACCAGTTTCTATTTTAGTTGATCTTATTTTTAATATCGTGATTATAGAATGGGCTTAAAATCGCACCCTTTACCTTCTCAGCTGTATAGACGTCACTTCCGGGTTTCACGTCAGCCCTGAGATGTAGCTGTAAATGATCCTGTATGTAAGGAAAAGTTGTCAAACTTTCAAATCATTATCAAATGTTTCAGCAAGCCTTTTTATAAAAGCGAAACTTAATTACATTACAACGAGTGATTTTGCGTGTTTCGTATACGGCTCTCGCAGAAGACGGGACAACCGGGCATGATCATTCATTAAATGATTTAATTCATTATTTGAAATGTTAAAGTGCTCTGCAAAGTAGACGAGTGTTTGCTAAGAAAAGTGAGGGAAGCCATAAAAATCAAACAAAGAAACCAGCCCCAACCTAGGACGAAGGCCAAGACTTTCTCTTTCTAGAAACACCATCACAAAGGATTGAAGGACATTGTAAACATCTAGAAACACTAGAGAATCATTAGTCAGTGTACCAATAGCATTACACCCCGATTACACCGCTGATAACGGAGAATGGCTTCTCTGAAATATTCGGTGTCAAAAAGTGAGCGCTGCCCAGCAAACACAACAGCAAAAGGTTATAAAAGGTTGTCAGAAAACGTTTAAATGTCGGGTTATATAAAGGGTACATTAATGGTATAAAACGTTTTCATAACATTAAATAACATTTGTTGGTAATTTACTGCACAGCAAACACAAATGTTTTACAGAAAACATTTAAATGTCGGGTTATATAAAGGGTATAAAAACGTTTTAATAACATTCCAAAAACATTTTTGAAAACTTGGTACAAATCATTCTAAACAGAATGTTATTTTGGGGTTGAAAAATATTTTGCAAAAATGTTTGCCCAAAATATTTAAAATAACGTTTTTAAAATGTTTTCACGACCTTTATATAACCCGACATTTTTAAATGTTATTAAAACGTTTTGTAAAAAACATTTTAAGAACATTTCTGTGTTTGCTGGGTGCAAATATTTTAACATAATGTTATTTAAGTGTTGACAAAATATTTGGCCAAAAATGTTTGCAAAAATAGTTTACAATGACATTTCGAAAACATTTTTAAAATATTGTTGTATTGTGTTTTCATACAAAACGTTTTAAACGATTTCATGACCTTTATATAACCCGACATTTTAATGTTATTAAAACGTTTTTACCTAAACCAAAACCCAAAATATAACTTATTTAAAACGTTTTAAAAACGTTTTTGTGTTTGCTGGGTGTTGGCCAGTTTTAAAATCTGTGACCTTTGATTAAATTTTATGTTTTCTATCCATCTTTACCTGCAAGTTTTTACCAACAGGTAGGTCCGCAATACATTGTATGCCCATATCCGCTAAGTGTTCTTTAGGTCCTACACCAGATAACATCAAAAGCTGCAAATAGATAGTGTGGTAATTAATTTGTATTCTATATAGTTCATTTCTGCATACTGGCGAATAGCCAATTACCTTAACTTGTCCCTAATATATAACCCATAAAGAGCCTTACGCGAGTCGTCAAGCATTCAGTGGGTTTTTGACATATTATGCAATACTCTTATAAAACTTTTTTTCATTCTAGATCCGTTGGAGTCGTAGAGTTGACTGCACTCTAAAGTTCATGGACTGCTTTGTCCATTGTTTGTATGATTAAGTTCGTAACATTACACGGTATAACGAATAGGTAGGTATTGCCGCATTGAACAAGGACGTGAGGTAACGGGTCTTATGCCGTCGGGCGACAATGGTAAAATCAATGACGTCGCCCTCTATGGTTATTATAATACAAAGGGACGGGATTTATAATATTGAGATTCGTCAGTACGCAGTCATTACGACGAGTTTATGTTAATATTAACAATGATTTTCTTCTTTTGACTGCTTTAATTTTAATGAAAAAATATTGAAGAAATATTCCAAAAAAATACAGAATAGCTGATAAAATTAGCAAATATGAATTAATTCTATTGAGATTGATCATACAGGCTCAAAATAGTCACAATATAATTGCACTCGATTGTTTCATGCTGGATATAATCGCAATTAATCCAGCGACACTCTGTAAAGGTAAATAAACATCTCAAAAAAAGTAACTAACCCCCCTTAAATAATGGCCATTATTCAAAAGGGGCTATTGTATTACAAATCTGTAAAATGCGTTGGAAGCAGAATTTACTTCTGCGCATTTTGACACCTCATTTGATACGATAGCTCAGAAAACAATAAAACACCGGTCAATTTAGGTAGTGAGGTCCAGATTTGAAAGTTGCACTTACATACAAATGTTTACAATACAAAAACACTCAGATTTCATTACACAGATTTCTTTCCATTACACTGAATGCAAAATCAATAGAATTTACTGCAACTTTCAAATATTGGGCTACATTGATTTAAATGTACGCTGTGACGTCAATATTTAGTCAATTGCTACAAATGAGGTGTCACAATGTGCAGAAATAAATTCTGCTTCCAACACATTTTACAGGTTTGTAATATCACCCGTTAAGGGGGTTAGTTACTTTTTTTTGAGATGTTTATTAGGTAGATTCAGTATTGGTCTATTACTGTAGACTGATATTTTAGTAACGGAACCATGTATTTTCTCATGTTTTATCACATCGTCGCATACCTGTGGGGTGTTGATGGCACCTCCGCAAAGAATGACCTCTTTACTTGCAGTGTAAACTTTCTGTCCATCATCTTGCTGCACGACTACACCGGTTGCTATATTGCCTTCAAAAGTTATCTGCATGAATATGAAAAAATAGTCTGCCGATATTTGTATTTATATCTATAAGGTAATTTAAAGAAAGTAGGAAAGATAGATTAACTAGTTCTGTCTTGATGATAAAACTGAACTGGACCAAACTGAACTTCATGATGAGAGCGAGAGGCATGGCAGTAGAACGAACGGGACGCGTTATTTCTTTCTGCAACCATAATGGGCCGCAATGCGATAACACATACATACATACATACATACATACATACATACATAAAGGTGATTTAAGGCGCTTATGCAAAAAATTGATCTAAACGCACAAAACTACATTACCAACAACAAACAATAACCAGCCAGTGGAAAACAAGAAAAGTCAATGTAAAGACAAAATGAAAAATACTAAAAATTGTACAAGTGAGTTTTCAGCAGCTTTTTGAATTGTGTGAGAGAAGAAGCTTCCCGTACGTTCCGTGGCAGGCTGTTCCAGATGGACGGTCCAGCAGCTGTAAATGACTTATCACCACATGTTAACTTGCACATGGGAATGTTTAGGAGAGTTCTGTCCAGGGCAGATCTTGTAACAGGGCCACTGGACGGTGTTGGCTTAAGACTAATTGAATCGATGAGGTATCGCGGAGCAGAGTCAGTCAGGCACTTATAAATCAGAAGACAGAGTTTGAATTGGATGCGGTTGCTAATCGGAAGCCAATGAAGATTGTTCATGAGAGGTTTTGGATCAGTACGTCTAGGGACGGAGAAAATTAGCTTGGATGCTTTGTGTTGAAGGGATTGAAGGCGGCGAAGATCTTGAGACTTGAGTCCATAGAGAAGGCTGTTACCATAGTCCAAACGCGAAAGTATAAGGGCCCGGACAACATGATGTTTAGTGTCCGTATCCAAATGATGCTCTATTCTTCTGATGTTGCGAAGCTGGAGGTTGACAGAGGAAACGATGGAGTTCACCTGTTTTGTCATAGACATATGACTGTCAAAAATCACCCCGAGGTTACGCACATTTAGAGATGGTTTTATAATGCTTTGGCCAACTTTAAGTTCAAGATTCGGAAGCTTTTGAAGGCGATAATGGGATCCAGCAATGAAAAATTCTGTTTTGTCACTGTTCAGTTTGAGTTTATTTATATTCATCCAGTTTTGCAGTTCGTGGATACAGGCTTCAAGAGTTTGTAACGCCTTCTCAGCAGCGCCCGGGATGTTAGGACAAAAGGAAACATACAATTGAGTATCGTCTGCATATATATGAAATGAGACATTATGTTTACGAATTATGTCCCCCACAGGCAAGGTATAAATAACAAACATCATTGGCCCAATCACAGAACCCTGTGGAACACCAAATACAAGAGGGCTTGAATTGGAAACACAACCATCAATAAATACACGACTACTTCTACAATTAAGATATGTACGAACCCATTGCAATGCATTACCAGACAAACCAATTCTATCCTGTAAACGTTTGAGCATGATACCATGGTCGATGGTATCGAATGCCGCAGACAGATCTAAAAGTGCAAGAAGGACAACTTCCCCTCTGTCTACGGCATTCAACACATCACTTTTCACCTTTAAGAGAGCGGTTTCAGTACTTGTGTTGGCTTTGTAAGCCGATTGATAGATTTCACCTAAATTACAGTCATAGATATGATTTGTTATTTGCTGAGTTACAACCTTTTCAATGAGTTTGGATATAAAAGACACATTTGCTACCGGCCTGTAATTTTTAAGTTCATCATGATCAAGAGAAGATTTCTTAATGATAGGAGATATAACAGCTTTGCCAAGAGGTTCCGGGAAAATACCAGATGAGAGAGACACATTAATGATATGAGTAATTGATGGAATAAAACGCTCAATGTGGTCTTTCATCAACCAAGTAGGGATTGGATCAAGGATACAAGTACTGGTGGAGGAAGCATTGACAAGTTTGCAAACATCTTCCTCAGAGACCAACATGAAATCACTGAACACATGTTCAGTGCGGTAGTCAACAAATTGAGATTGGGTACCAGGATGCAAATCAAGACATTCTCTGATCGTGGTGACCTTATCATTGAAGAAAGTGGCAAACTGGTTGCACAAACTCACAGTGGAGTCTGAGGAAGGGAGGATACGCGTATTTTGGTTCAGAAGGGTTTTTACATTCTGAAACATACCCTTGACATCGCTATTGGCAAATTTGTTTTGATAGAATTTAGCTTTCTCAGAATCAATAAGATTATTAACAGCATTCTTTTGATCAAGATAAGCTCGCTTATCCTCATCAGATCCGGTCTTGCGCCATTTACGTTCTAACTTTCTACGCACTTGCCTTTCTTCTTTGATAGTACTATTATACCATGGAAAGCGGGTTCTTACCGTGCGCATTTTAACAACCTCTGGGGCGTGGTGATCAAGAATATCCCGGACCTTGCTATCAAATAAGATAATCAAGTTGTCAATAGGATCATTAAGTTCAGTAAAGTATTCCAGTTCAGTAATAAGATCACTTCTAAATTGCTCATTATCAATGAGTTTATAATTCCTTACTCTACTGGGTTTCTTGGTTTGAGATGGCCTTTTCCGATTCAGGTAACAATGAACCATGCTATGGTCCGGCAGGAAAATGCCCTGAGAAAGACAATTGTGAACAAGATTATCTTCAGGTCTTGAAATAATCAAATCTAAAATGTTACCAGACCTGTGAGTGGGTTGGTTAACGTGTTGGTGAAACCCAGAGACCTCAAGGCATGTCAAAAATCGTCTGACATCAGATTTCCATGGTTTATTAACATGCACATTGAAATCCCCGAGTAACACAACCTTATTAGGGAACAAGGCTATCTCACCCATGAAATCCTCAAACTCATTAAGAAAGGTAGATGTTAATAATCCATTCTTTTTTTTGGAATGAGGGGTCTGTAGATGACAATATATTGAATGCCATAAGCCGGGTCAATTACAGAAGCAGATTCAAAGGTGGTAACACTATGTTGAAGCTGAACAGTGTGCAGTTTTAAAGAACTTTTTGAGATAATTGCAATGCCACCATGACCACTTGTACCTCTGGGTACATTAACAAACGAATACCCTGGAGGGCTACATTCACCAATTACAACATTATCATTCTGATTTAACCACGTTTCTGTTATAAACATAATGTCAACATTATCACCAATAAGGCAGTCAGATACAGATGTAGTTTTATGTCTAACTGATGTGGGGTTCCATAAACGAATATTAAGACAGTCTCTTGTGTTGATGGATGTTGTAGGTCTACTTATTCTGGAATCAATATGTGCTGATGTAGGCCTTGATTTGGGTTTTTTGCCACCTCTACTTCCACGGTGACGCCATCGTTTTCTCTTGTTAGTCTTTCGGGGTGGTGTAGATTCATGATGATGAGTTAAACATGGTTGCTTTAAGAGATTAAGTGAGTCCAGTTTTGACAGGTTTCAGTTGTTAGCGGGCAGTTGGTATAATTGGTAGTAGACAATCCACATAAGAAGAAAGCTGTGTATTGAAAACTTAATGTCATATTTGACTGAGATGATTTGGATGAGGGCTGATCACACTCCATATTGAAAATACATTGATTAGTCACTGGTAGTGGAGGATAATCACTTCCACTTGGTAGGATGATAAGTTAGTACATACATAGTACATACATGTAATTATAGGCCTATGAGGCTAGATATAACACGAGTTTATTACCATTATTATTTCCTCTTACTTAATAAAATAAAAAGCAATCGATAGAATTAAAATTCTACAACGGTTTACCTGGGGGTTCGAACCCACAATCTATGTATCCATAGTCTAATGCCTACACATACTGCAGTTACTGTCCGTTTTCCTATACACAATACACAGTGCTCTTTCCCATTGACGCGTGACCTCTACAAATAGCCCTACGTTAAAAGTATGGTGATATGACTAGTTAACGTCGCTGTGTGAAAAATAACCGGCCAATATTAAAAGTACTCTTCTAAAGTTCTAGAAAATATAGTTTTTTAACATGTCCTACATTTTTAGCTAATTTAGATGTTTGGAAATATTCGTACTTTGGTGTTTTAGTTAATGTTATAGGTAATAGTACATTGCCTAGTTAACGTCGCTGTGTGAAAAATAACCGGCCAATATTAAAAGTACTCTTCTAAAATTCTAGACAATATAGTTTTGTAACATGTCCTAAATTTTTAGCTAATTTAGGTGTTTGGAGAGGTCGTACTTTTGTGTTTTAGGAAGGATATGTAAACGACAGATAACACCAAAAATATGAAGAAATTATTTCCAAACCGTGTTAAGTCAACAATCATTATGTTGCTCATTTTCAAGAATGCTGGTTTACAAAAAGCACGCCATTGTCTCATTTCGTGAACAAAAGTACACGTACCATTGTTTCCTTTCGTTTCCTTTATAATCGGTTACCCAACTGAAGCTATAATACAAACTTTATTGCCTTATCGCACATGAAAACAGTCACATGTGCACAGCCAGAGAAGATCCGATTTAATCAGTTGAGCTGTTTCAATGAGTGTTATCTTGGTTTAATAGCTTTTAATGGGGTTAAGTCCTGCAAAGGTCGAGATGAATTCTACTGTAGACATGACTGCATCATGACGACTGTGCTATGATTCGTTGTGCCAGAAAGGTGTTTGTTTATGATACTTATTGATTACGGAATAAAGTGCATACACACAATATACTATTACTAGTACTAGTATATTAGTACTAATAAATACGTATATAATCCTAACCCTAACCCTAACCCTAATCCTAAGCCTAACCCTAACCCTAACCCTAACCCTAACCCTAACCCTAACCCTAACCCTAACCCCCTAACCCTAACCCTAACCCTAACCTTAACCCTAACCCTAACCCCTAACCCGTACCCTAACCCTAACCATAAGACCCTAACCCTGACAATAATGAACCTTGCCTCGGGCTATGCGGTTAGTGATATATTGCGGCCCATTATGGTTGCAGAAAGAAATTAAGCGAACGGGACAGGCTTGCTTTTGGCACCAGTTCCATGGGCTCTGGAACCTTACGGTATTTAGATGATGTTTTAATTGCAGGATAGAATTTTAGAGAATTATAAACGTATTCCAATGCAGTGTACTGTCATCATTACGTTACATCTGTCTGAAACACAATGTGCGTTTTCACCTCACAACCTTAAAAAAACACACCGAGGTTTTCTATCTGCCTTTAAAGTAACCACAAACATAAGTGGTCATAGTTATAACCGGAGACTGTTACAGTACATGTCGACACAGATGGTCAACGAGTTACAAGATAATCTTGTGCTCTAATTTTTAAAATTATTAAAATAAAATAATTATTAAAATTAAAAAATTAATTATTAAAATTAATTATAAAAAATTAATTAATTAATTAAATTAATTTTAAATTAATTAATAAATTAATTTAATTAATTAATTAATTAATTAATTAATTAATTAATTTAATTAATTAATTAAAATTAATTATAAAATTAATTATAAAATTAATTATTAAAATACGAAGAAGGGACTTTTGTCTGAAGGAATTTGGTTGACAAAGGGTGACGCTACAGGAGCTATTTATTGACTTATTTACCAGTGTTACATGGTCTTTCGGCACCTGTATACCTAGTTGTAATTTATCCATACCTTTGTGACATGTGCTTTGGTGAGTACTTTCAGATTGGCTCTACCAATTACGGTATGAAGGTAGCCCGTTGAAGAGCTGCTGCGTTCCCCATTAAAATCAATGGCCGCTGGAAAAGGTCCAAATCCAATCTGAATGAAAATGTATTCAGGTGTAAGTCAATTGTGATACTATTATATTACAATCAACATCAAATTATAAGAAAAATGCAATTTGTATTAACAGAATTTCAAGTCGAGCGTTCATAAAAAAGGTGGTACTTTTCCACTGTGTGCGGTTGGTACAATAATTACAATAATTGTAATTTATACTTGCATTTTGTCCACTATTAATGTCTACTTTGGTATGTCCCAGTTTAACACCTGTTAATTTAAAAACAGAAAATTAAAAATATTGGTTACCATCATTTCAACATGTTGAGGTAGAAGATGGAACATATTTTAATAGATATGTCACATACCATGCATACGGGCACATTTGCCCATGTTATTATAATATTTTGCTGTAAACCTTTGACCATGTTGACAACATTTTGAAAGTGCCGACAATATAATCACAAAGTTGAACGAAATATAGATAATTTTGCTGTCCAGTAGTCTCGTGTTGTTTACTGCCTTTGCATTCAACTGCACCCGCTATGTAGGAGGTCACTTCGAAACTTACTGCCTACAAGCTGTTATGGCAGCGGGGAGGTGGTCACAAGCTTATTTATAAATACGTATTTATAAACATAGTCGAAGCATACTGAAGAAAATCATTATATCTTCACATGTCCACCAACGTTCCAATATTTTGTGGCAACTATTTGTGCATAGGAGCGTTTGCGATTTCTAACGCTTAATCCCCTCAACGCATACGCCAGCTAAATCAATTCACAATCACTTTTCTGATGTAAGTGGCGAAGACAAAGAAGTAGGCGTTGGCGTCAGAAATCGCAAACTCTCAAATGTCTCATTGTACTTACCAGCTTTAACGAACGCTCCTGCCACTTCTGTCCTATGAAAGGGATGTGTGGTGATGTCAATTGCACATCTGCTTGATGCATGTACAGGTTTCTCTCTGTAGCAAAATATTATCAAATTTGTCAGAAATATTCCGTAATATTGTAAACCAAAGTTGTGAGCTTCATTCTTGTATTTGCATTTTGTCTGCTATAATTGAAGACCGAATTAAAAAGACTAGTTTGCGTCTGACGTCAGGGCAAACAAAGACCCGACGTGATTGGTTGCTGACCTGCGCAGTACAGAATTTCTGGTTTGGTTGACAGGACGTCATACGCAACTAGTCTTTTTAATTCGGTGTTCACTTATACTGACGTCCACTTGGGCACATTCAACACTTAACTTCAAAATTATAATAATAAGATAAAGACTTGACAAACCATCGCCCGTCTGAATAGCTTAAAGGCGGCACATTATTCACTTCAAGGGTTGTTGCGAAATAGTAAGACTTCATCCTCTTAGTTTATCCAGTTTAGGTAATTAAACCAAGTTAGTAGGTTGTCAAATCTATTTTATTTGTGGTTTTCCCTTTTAAGGTGATGACTTCTTTTTATCCATTTATGGTCTGTAACCCGATCGACAGACTCAACCTTGTCGGTTGAGTTTTTGACATTACACAATAGATCATATTTTTCTTATTACAGTCCTGAAATTTGACCCTCCAAATCGATGTATTTCCAACGAAATCGTGAAAAAACAGTCAATGGTTATGAATTTGAACACGCCCGGAAATTGTGGGTAGCCACGGAATGAAATGGAGACGGATCAAGCATGATACGAGGAACATGGCAAAAATATAAGAGAGCATACACCCCACTAAATAATTAGCTCGAAATAAAATAGGAGAAATCATGAAAAAATAAATCATAAAAATGTGAAATGTGCATGATATACAAAAAAATAAAGAAATACTTAGGGGTCGAATTAAATAAAAAGCATGAGCTACCTGGGCATGAATGATAATGGGCGTAGTGGTATGTAATAGTATAAATGCATACTGGGGCGAACTGGTTGTCAGTGGTGTGGCGAAACGTCCTGTTTCCATCGGGACATCACCAGTTTCAGGATACCAGAATACAAAACTGTTCTCGTTTTGTCACATAGATGCATAAGGGGGACGATATTTGACATGTAAGTTTGAAGACAAGGTATAGCCACTTTAATAACACATAATAGCATGTATAGACCACTTGACATCATTGTTTATCAACAAAGGGACTAGTCTATCGATATGCTTGAACGAACCGCTACACTGTTCAATGGCTATGGAATATGGTGGGCGATTTAAAATGCAAGTGCCCTGAGCAAACTAAGATGCGTACGCACACTGCAGGGCAAAGAACAATGTGAATTTCCATAATTCGCGCTTATACTGCCGGGCAATGACGTCACATGATATGTCAAGTGGTCTATAGAAAGAGGCTTTCAGCTCTTACGTCATGAAATTTTCAGATTTCTGAAAGTATTTCTCTACATTATTCAACCCCATCCAGTACAGCCTTGTTTCGCCCATGAGTCATAATCTGCGTAATGGCCACGGACCCATGCCATACCATTAATGGAGCTTGATCCTCCCAAAACCTGTACATGTAAATAAAATAAATAATATTTGGAATTTGGAATACTAAAACCGTTGGAATACTAAATTAATCACTAATGTGTTCCTTAAAACAGGAATAAAATGTAATGATCAGCAAAGAGATTCATTTGGTAGGATTGATGAGATCATTAAACCGGCATTTTGTTAGCGAAATCTAAGTTTATTACTCATGGAACTGAGCTTTCGCCATCTTGTCTGATGACTTGATCACGGATGAATTGGTCTGCTGCTTTTCCCGCGAAACGTGGTTGCTACCGACGCATCGGCGCGGCGTTACCCGGAAGTGATGTTCCGGGAAGTGGATGACCCACTGCTAAGATCAACGTGGGTGCGTCGTAATAGCAACCAAGTTTCGCGTGAAAAGCAGTGGACCAGTCCATCTGTGATCAAGCCATCAGACAAGATGGCAAAAGCTCAGGTCCGTGAGTAATAAATTTGGCTAACAACCAGTTTAAAATGAAATGGTGTTTTAATATAATAAAATATTTATTTTGTCATCAAAGCCCATCTTATTTGAGTACAGACCAATCACCATGGTAATTATGTATACTTGCCTTCCCGCGTGGCCAATCACAGACGTTGTTTTTGTACCCTTTCAGTGCATTTTTCTGAGGCACGGTCTTAAAAATAAAATCACAATAAGTCATGTCAATGTTGTATAATACGCATTAAGTATATTGGGAAAATACATAATTGTTCGCTTTCCGACAGGAATTGTATGATTGCTGATGATAATTATTCCTTGTACATGTACTTCGTGAGCAGATATCAACATGATCAATATGCTTTAATTCCGGGCTGTATTTATGTAATTTACGCGCAGCACTATATAGAACTAAAATACTTTTTACACGACTTTTTTGTCAACTTAATTGTACATATTTATAATGCAAAGATTTGATCCTAGTAGGTCAAATAGCAAGTGCTTAATTAATTTCAGTTTGCATTATAATTTAAAGCTTACATACACTTAGGAAATTAAGATATTTGTTAAACTGGTAACAGAAACTTTTTACAGGGAAGTGTGAGCGCATCGAGAAGGAAATTTTACATATTTGAATATGTTCCTAACGTTTTACACCTTTTGGGGCGTAAAAAACGATTGCCCCCCCTTTCAAACTGCCAAAAATACTTACCCCCCCACTTTGGCCTGCCACAAATATCTTTGCGCCCCCAATATAAATTGACCACACCGGGGTACACCTGATCATAGCACCAGGATTATCTTCCTAGTTAAAAACACTCTGAACATGTTTAACGAGTGGGTGCGTACTTGTGCAAAGCGCCCTCATACTTTGTTGACATAAAACGTTAACATGAAAACAACACAAATAACAATAAGAATAAGGTATATGAAAATAATAATAATGTTTTTATGCTTATGAACATTTCAGGCCCCTCACACACGTACCCCCCGTCAACTATATTAGTTGTGTCAAAATACGCTGGAGCCTCGACATCACCACTGTATAACCCACCCCTACTTCTTTTACCTTATATTTCCAGTCAATTTCAGACCCTATGCAACTTAGAATTTGAGTGGGATTCTTCACTCTAAAATCATTGACATCGCTCGAACCAGCTTCCAATAACAACACGCTTATTCTAGGATCTTCTGTAAGACGTGAAGCTACAATACAACCGGCAGTACCAGCTCCGACAACGATGTAATCATAGTATGCCCTTCCTTGGGAAGCCATTTGGTGTGAATTTATATTCTGCAGATTAGACGATGGATGTCGATAAAAAATAAATGGCGAGAGGCTAACAAGCGATGTACTAGATCACACTGAATCCCCGGGGTTGAATATGTGCATTTGTCAGTACATACATGTGTACGTGAGGTTAAGGTCCACACCGTCTATTTTTAAAATAGTACTATTCTGTAGCCTTGAGTTTGTTACAGTTTTGTGTTCGACTTCGATCCTGGTGTTTATTTATGTTTATTTACATTGATAATGAATGCACAGTAAGCAGAAGGACCAGCATGCACATGTTTTCATGTTTAAGGGCTGTGCAATAATTATCAGCCCCCGGGGGTAAAATTCCGAACGGCTCGCCAAAATCGCTTCCCCCCCTCTCGGCCCGCCAAAAATCGCTTGCCCCCCCCCTCTCGGCCCGCCAAAATTCTTTGCCCCCCCTTGGGATCCCAAATTCCAAACTTTAAATGGTCTAGATGTATGTTGCGAGTGCAGCGAGCAGGAAAATTTGCATATTTAAGCGTTTCCGTACCGTTTTCCTAAGCCTTTTTAAAGCATTTTATTAAAAAGGTGCCCCGTGAATGCGTGCCAAAAATCGCTTGCCCCCCCCTCTCGGCTTGCCAAAATTGCTTGCCCCCCCTTTCGTCTCGCCAAAATTTCTTGCCCCCCCAATTTTACCCTCCCCCAGGGCTCATAATTATTGCACAGCCCCTAATATAGTCTTTTTCAATATTTCAATGCAATGTTTTAAATGAAATAATATTCCTTTTAGCTTTTAGAGAAAATCATGTTTAGTCTTTTTCAATATCCCTATATTGAATGGAATAATCCGGGGGAATAATACTTTATATAAAATCACCTTTATATTGTTAATAAAAATCAGTCAAGTAATAATCACTCAGAAAGCTACTCACTATCCTGTATATTGTTATACATAGACCAGTCGTGGTAAAAGTCGATTGATACATTTTGAAATCAACACAATTCAGAGATACACCTTTTTGCTTTGAAATTATATTTCTCGGTCAAATAAAAAACAATAATTTTATTTTTTTCAGTAATGTCGGATAAAAACATAGTGCTTGGATATAGGCCTACCTTTAAAAAATAGGCATGGAGTTAAGCTTTATTGATTTTGTGTAAGCTTTTTGATTTTTATAGGCCTCAACTTCGCCCGTGAGCCTTTTTTTTTTTTGGAATTAACAGTACCAAGCATTTATATTTTTTGTGACATTTTACCTAAGGAAATGATTGCTTTTCATTTGACCGAGGAAAGTAATTATGAAGTGAAAAGGTGTAACTAAAAAATTTGCTATTAAATTTCAACACCGAATTCGATCGTTTCCAGTGCCGGTTCCGTTTCATAGTGAGTCTTGTATAACAATTAGTCATCGACTGACTAACGTTCTGAGTGTTAGCTAATACAGGCAATACGCAAATGACCAGCGCCTTTTGTTAAAGGAAATCGTTCACTTAAGGTTATTCATTATTTTAAACTGTTGTGATTTGGTAGTTCACAGTATCTTACGAATGGTTGTGAGCTTTTGCTAAAACTGCATTGCTCAATTCATAGCGAGCGTGTAGGAGAGTTAAAATATCACAGATACACTTTTATTCTGCTGCGGTTCTTGAGTTACGTTGTGAAGAGGGCTGAAACAACAACACTTTTGTAAAACGTACATAACTCATTAACAACAATAAATTAAGCAAGTTTGCAAAGTATACGATTTGTAGACTGAACTTTTGCAAAACATCAAGGTGTTAATTTTCAATAATATATTGATCTATATAATAAAAATCAATTTTTAGATTGCTTCGACCAACAATACCTCGTCAACCCTTAATATCGAAGACGTCACGCAACTTTTCCAAGATACACTCGTGCGGTTACCGCTATAGTTTAGTAAACTAATCTATAACGATTTCAAAAAATGAAGCTCAAATGAAACATTAATTTATAGCTATTGCATTTATAGCAAAAATAAGTGGAAAATATTGTCACGCGGGGTAGAAATGGCCATCTGAAGATTAGTTCATTTCATGCCGTTCAATGGAAAATTCATTGGTATGGATAAAGATATGCAAGTATTAAATGGGGATCAATGTGTCTCCTTCAGAGGACTCCTGTGATTCATGCAAAGAGTACTGCTTAAATGTGACTCCGTAAGGAATACATTAAAAATTGGTGTCTTGATTAGATCCGAAATACCTGAGTACTAAACAGAATCCTGATGCAGCCATTAAAGAGTCGGTTCGACTCTTGGTAGCTTCTTCTGCTACTACTACATAGTTAATGGGCAGTCACTATAGTTACTTTTAGGTTTTACCAACAGGGAACACTTTATTCATGTTCATTGATAAAACCTTCAAATTGGTGTATGTTCGTCCATCAGTAAGAACAATATCCAAAACCGGGCTCTTTAAATAAGTCTTAAATAGTCATATATATAACCATGGTAAACGATCTTATGTTATACCAAGGGGGTGACACTAAATTCACGGTTGTTCTATTAGCAACGCAAAACCTATGAAAAATTCCGCTGGTTTACTAGCTAGTAAGTGAGGCCAGTTATCGATCCGTTATGAATAATTCATGTTCGACCCCTTGGATCATGTTAATTGATATTGGCAAATAACAACGTTGTTAGTTTTGCGAACTTTGCCTGTTCAATGAGAGTATAGCGCGCCCCCAATACATCTGGGCACAAACCAGGCGAAAACGATCCAGTTTAATGAAATGGCGGACGGGTATTCCCATCAGGCACCAGTGATATGTTTTTTCAAAGAAAGTCTACTAATTTGATGTGAAATGACATTTTGCAATAGCAAAGTCAAAATTAGGACTTGCTGTCAATAATATGAAGGAAATATGTGACAGAGGCAAGGTGTGAAATACAAGTAGTATTTGAAGTTACGATAACCTTTGATACCCGAACTGACCTTCCATCATGGCACCTTATTCGTCTTATGTATTTCTATTATGCTCTCAAGTAAAATAAAATACCAATCTGCACTAAGCAGACAGAATGTTACTTGACTCCCAGCATGAATTATTGATTTTATACGGAGGTAAAGAAAAGCACAGTGTATGTGCAAGCCGTGCAACAACACTTAGTGTTCACATGTTGACATATCATGTGTTCGGGAAATCACGTGGCAACATTTTAAGATTTCAGGCTTGTTTACTAGTTAATTGCCATTATTATTTATCTTTGTTAATTCGTGGTTGGCTGCCCATGATATCTGTTAAATTCAATGTTTTATGAATATAATTCTACCACGCAGAGGGGGTCACGCAGTAGAATTTCACACCACCTGACTTAGCTAGATTTCGAAGCTCTGCTCTTCAAATTGATGTAAATTTCAAAGTTTATACACTTAATATATTTAATATGATACTAATTTTTTGTTATAACTGGCACACGAAATATACTAGCTTATTACCTATACAGAAAGGTGATTATCAGCCTTCACTCAGCAATTTGACATGCCCGGCATATGCAGCCATTCTCCGTCTGGATAACATGACTGTCGCCCTCAATACGTCTGGGCACAAATTTAACAAACAATACGCTATTTACATATCAATGCGGCCTCATGCTAAAGCTGCCCCATCCAGGAGTTCATCTATGGTTATACACTCCTCATTTCAAATCTTTAGTTTTGGTTTCTCTTTTGTTCAGAAACCAAACATCAAGGGATTAAAAGTAGAGCAGATCTGGTCTGCAATCAACGCTCTGCAGGGTCTATTGTTCTATTGTTTCCGATTAGAGCGCTGACATATTGGAAAATGTTGCCAATCAATATTCATGAGAGTGTACATTCAACGTCCAGTTTTCGAAATTGGGTGACTTGTGTTTGGTAGGTGTGAAATACATCTGACTGGGCGTTTTTAAAATTACGTAACGAATAAAGGCATTGACATCATCGAATGGCTGCCCAGTGCTGTTATGTGTTTAGTTATTACAGGCCTAATAGTTATTAAATGTATTCACCATTCCTTTCTTTTCCCTTTTCTGTACTTATTCTTTCCTATGCCTACACTTTATCACTCCCTTCCTCTCATTGTCCCCTCTCACCCTCCCTCTCTCATTCCCATAATTTTCCTTATATTTCTATTTATCTACTTGTCTTTATTATATCTTTTATTTCTCCTTCCTCCAGCCCTCTCTCATTCTCCATATCCCTCCTCCCTCTTCCTCCTCCTCCCCTCCCAAGACTTCTCACAGAGGTGAATCTGTCCCTCCCCAACCCTCCCCTCTTTGGGTACGCCACTATTTCTATACCAATCTCCTTCTTAAAATAAAATTAAATGGAAATTTCTTAAAAACAACCTTTATAGGCCTATACTTCTCCTTACACATGTATACGTATAGCGATTACCATTATAATGTAATATAGATATATGGACTGGACATGGCAGCCTTCATACATTCGATCAGCAAGAGCATTCAATTTATTTAAATGAAACGCCTAACGTCAGGTGGGTGGTAAAGATGATTGCATCGACAGCTAAAGCCTCCTTTATAGAACCTTTCAGACCCACGCAAGCACACATTTGGGATACGTGAGTACAATGGTACCACTTTACACATGACTGCCCTTACACATGACTGTAGTGTGGTCACTTATTGATACTCGCCTGTTGTGTAGAGCGTTAATATGATGCCGGATCAGTGACCAATTTAATGGCGGAACCCTTTGTTTGAAACAATGGTACCACTTTTATGAATAGCCTGTCGCAACTTCTAATCGGCATCAAACGAACAAAAGATTATATAATCTATTGCGACTCTATTTCTATTGAAAGCTCTTTGTCTGCAATCATAACACTATTATGCTGGGAGGACACAGTATAGGGTATATAACTAGAAGTATACAATAACCTATTGTGCTAACATAATTATTATCATGATTGATATCGGAAATCTATCCCGCGGACGACAGTTGATGCTGTGGCATATTACACTCACGAGTTCTAGGCCTAGAAATCATAGAGCGTGTTTATAGTGAGCCAGATTATGCGGTATTTAGCTGGACTGCCACGCAGTCTATATTTGTTTATGTTTTACTAACCATTGCAAATCTAGACTACGCTGTAGTTTAGCTAAATAACGGAAAGATTGTCTCACTATAAACACGCTCATATACATGCGCGTATATTGAAGGATGGGGTGGGGTGGGGGCTTTGTTTGTTTGTTTGAAACATAAACGATGCATGGAGATGATTCGATTATGAATTAGTTTATTATCCCCGGAAGCACAACCCATACCTCTTTAAGAGGGGCTCCCTCCCTATAACCACCTCTTCCCTAAGTGACTCTCCCCCCCCCTCCTCCCCTACGTTCGATATCTTCATCTCGAGCTCTCCTCTCCCTTCTCTTTCATTTCCAATGCTCTCTCCCATCTGTTTCTCTTTCTCCCGGCCCATACCCCTTGCCCTCCCACACAACCCCCCCCCCACCCCAACCCCACACTCACCCACACACCACACACAATCTCTTCTCCCCTCTATCTTCTACTTTTTTGCAGTAAAAATTGCTTGAGTAAAAGTCATTAGGTTATTAGAGGTCATGGCCTTCCATCGATTCTGGTACATGGGATTAAGGACATGAATCGATTTTGTTTATAGCACCTATACAATTACAATAGTGGCCCCTTTTGTCAACGCACTGAATGGTCTATAATTGTTCTATTGTGTCCGATTTGAGCGCTGACATATTGGAAAATGTTGCCAATCAATATTCATGAGAGAGGACATTCAACGTCCAATTTTCGAAATTGGGTGACTTGTGCTTGGCAGGTGTAAAATACATCTGACTGGGCGTTTTAAATACGTAACGCATAAAGGCATTGACATCATCGAATGACTGCCTATAGTGCTGTTAGTGGTAGGCCTATGTGTGTGTGGGGGGGCTCATTCAAATTCATTGTCCTTAAATCCACCATTTTAGGCTAAATCACTACATTATGAGCACCATGGTGTAAACTCATATCATTGAAAGCACATTTTCTATCAACAATTATTTGACACCATCACACCCAGTACCCCAACAAATATTTAACTCGTGCGGTTTATGCACCAAAGATTTCTTTCATATTAGTTTTGGCACTTCGTGAAGAAATATTCCATACTTAATGTCAAGTCTGTATAATTATATATTCGACATAGCGAACTTGGTTTCATATTCGAGATAGAAAACTTATGTCATATTCGAGAGAGCAAACCTTCAACATAGGGAACCCATTTCATATTCGACATAGCGAGCTTTTAGATTGACGACTATCAAGTTAGAGTTTGGATGAGTTTAGTTCCGCTTAATCATATCAGCGCCTTTCTCTCCTATCATAATGGTTGGTGCAACGGTGTTCCCTGAAGTCAAATGTGGCATAATTGACGCGTCAACAACTCTTAGCCTACGAAGTCCATGTACCCTGGAAGAAAAAAGGAACGTGACTATTAGTAGTAGTAAGTTTTGTATTTATAGATAAGAGGGTTGATTATGTAAATGCTGTGGAATTTTGATAGAGTTTCGTCTCTCTCGCCACTCCCTCTCTCCACTGTCTCACAGTAGCGTAGCCAGGTTTTAGTGTGAAGGGGCTAGGAGCAAAGCCAAATTGTCTTCCCCATTTGTCAATTTTTAGTCATTTCAAGGACATTTTTTCTCTTTTACTTAAATGCATTATGTATGTTTCGTTGCGGATTTAAGTAATTGTATCGTTTTAGATATTAAGTTTCCATTATTATAATCAGTAAAACTATTACCTTAGTTCGGAGTCAACTACGGCTGTTCTATCATTGCTACATCCCATTTTACATGTACCAATGGGGTGATAGATTGTCCAGGCAAAATGACGAACGAAGTCAGCCAAGTTTTCGTCAGACCATTCACTATGGACATTGTCAGGCATGTTTAAGTTGACGAATTTCATTCTAAAAAAAAAGGAAAATGTTGAACAACAGTTGTAATGTTATATTATTCATGTTGAGTAAATAGTATAAATAGCAACGAGATTAAAACAATACGACTTAGCTTTAGATTTAGAAAATTCAGGTGACGCGTACTACGTTTACAAAAAACACTCTTTATCAGCAAATTAATCAGACCACAAATATTGGACATGAAAGAGCAGAAATCAAGGTTTGCATTTTTAAAACAAAAGAAGTTTCAAGATTTTACGTGTATTGTGGCCTCTACCACAAAGTTGTATTTCCGACAACAGTAATTTAGTACTTTATTGATCAGTGTTTTGAGCTGAATTTACACTCGATCGCGACAAGCGACATCGTTCGGAAATTGAATATTTTTCAACTTGAAAAACCGATACTATCGATCGATCGGTTCAACGCTCTGAACACGGAGTAAAATAGAATGCGGGGGATTCGCTTTTCTACAAAAACGATCGAGTATAATTATTTTCAGCAGAATTTATTGTGAAAAGCATACTCTTAATCTTACTCAAAGGGTCTCATTGTTTCCGTTTCTGCGATCTTCCCCGAAAGTCGAATACCCTGTAGTACGAAATAATAACTTTTATTATTGTCATAAGGCCTAAAAAATTGTTTGATTGGCTTAACCCGACCGACCCTAAAAATAGGCCCGACCCTAGACTTTTTCTTATATTTTCTAAAAAAATGTAAAACAATTTAAAAAAATTAAATTAAAAAAAATTTAAAAAATTTCCAATTAACACAATTTACAGCTTAAAATGTGTGTAATTTTTTTTTAATTGCCGACCGACCTATCCCAATTTTTTTTTTATGTTACGCCAATCAAACAATTTTTTAGGTCTAATCATGAAATTAAGATAATTGAGATTTGCTTTAACTTGCGTGCTTCTAATGGTTGGTACTAGTTTCGTACATCGACCGAACATTGCATTGATGCTTCTTGTTTCAACATTTACTAGCCCTTATCTGTTACTTCAAACTATTTGCGCCATTTTTCTAATACCATTATTTATCATATTTTAATACAGGAGGAGATCAATATACCCAGGGAAGAAATTAGCCCAATTTTAGATGTAGGAGGAAACCGGAGAACCCGAAACAAATTTGCGAGAACGAGTATGGACTGAAAAAACCAAGTGCCCGTAAAAGGTCATATAGGAATGGCTGGAGCTTGAACGCGGGACCTCAGTGATGCAGAGAGAGAACAGAACCGCTACGCCAACCCACACCATGATAATTCAAGAAATAAGCGTCAAGTCCTTGTTTGTTTAAGGTATGAATACTGAGGACGTGATTTTTTAAACACACAAACAATTGGTTTATAATCAATGTAAGTCAATGCTACTTGGAAGAGTCACTGTTTGAAAAACATCATGTAAGGAGACGGGAAAGTGCAAATTGTGAATAATATCGTTAGGTTGGCACAGTACATTATGCTAAAACTTACTTCGACCATGACATCCACATCTCTTATGTCCTCTAGGTACCTAGGATCGATAATCGGGTGAGACAATGGATCGGCATCCTTCAATCGAATCTCACCCGTACTTTTGGGATGAAGTAAGATAATCCGGAAAGTGAAGCCCTCACGACGAGCAGCATCGCCAATTGCCCGATCCAATCCCATTTGAGGGAAATATCTGTAATGTAGGGTTTGCCAGTTATGCGTTCAAATTCCAAATCAATTCAATATTGGTTTTCGCTTATTTGTCTAATCACAACTTTTCCTTTTCGAATCAAATGTGACCCCTCGGCACAACTGAGCCCTGATGTCGCCAATCATCATTTTTGAGATATTCAACCAAAATATTCTGCTTGAAATTAGCTTTAAAATGATGTATATCATGTCTATAGTACTTGACATTTAAGTAGTGAAAAATCAATAAAACAGTCAATAAATCCTTTGTTTCCTATTGTTTATTGTTAAGTTCGATGGAGCATATCTCAATAGTGGCACTGGCGACATCAGGGCTCAGTTGTGCCGAGGGGTCACAAATGAAGATGACTACACCCCTGATTATACATATCCTTTATATCTATAAGCAGGGGCGGACTGGCCACTGTGGCGTTGTGGCGATCGCCACATGGGCCGCTTGGTTCTGGGCCGCTCAGGGCCGGTTGCTCAAAAAGAAGAGAAAAAGAAAGAAAAAGGAAAAGAAAGGAGAAGGGGAGAAAAAAGAGAAAGAGAGAAAAGGAAAAAGAGGAGAAAGAAAGGGAAAATAGAAGAAAAGGAGAGAGAATGAGGAAGGAGTATCTTAAGACATAGGCCCTACGGCATAGGTCTGAGAGCCGAAGGCGTAAGGCCCAAGACATAGGCCCTATGGCTTAAGGTATAGGCCCTAACACTAAGCTATAATAGGCCGGCCATTAGTACCCCGTCGCGGCATCACCTATGCAAATGGCCTTTTGAATCAATTCCTTAGACCGTAAACACAGCAAAAGGCCAATACTCTAGATGCGATACAGTAAAATTTGTAAATTTTAAGCCAACAGTAAAATATTGGGCTGGCTGTCAATGGAATATTGGTATTTCATTGCGGCTGCGGAATGAGGCTAGGGCCGGTATGGGCATTTGGTATTAGGCGGACATAGGAGAAAGAAAGGAAAAGAGAAGAAAGGAGGGGGATCATTGAGGGGATGAGTAATATAAGGGCCTACACAGTGTGCCCGCTGTTTGTCTGCATAGTGATAGGGCCTAAGGCCTGTAGAAATAGGGGCTGATAGGCCTACAGGCACTCGACTTTCGAAGTGACAGGGATGTGCGGAGATGGGACACCAGTTTGAAACTATATATGCTATAGGGGTCTTTTGGTGAGAGCTTCGATGCCATATAACCAAGGGGGTCATTCAGTAAGGAGGCCTCAAAAGGGGGTTCTTTCAGTGAGACTGGGACAAAACTTTTTTTGATAATTGTTTTTCAAAAGTCATCAAAATGGGATTTTTTTTGAGAAACAACGGTGAAAGACTACCAGAAATTTGTCAAAAATTCTTTACAAAGGGATGTCTTATTGTGACAGGAAAAGAAAAAGGGGTCATTGAGTGAGGAGTTCAGTAATTCAGTAAAATGGAAAATAAAAAGTGGTCATTGAGTGAGAGGGAGTTGAAAAATGGGGGTTAATGTGGGTTGTGGCCGCACTGCACGCACATCGCTTCACTCATTTTTAGTGAGTGCCCCCCTCCCGGCCTTTGGACCACCATCAGCTGTCAAAACTAGCACGGCTACCTAGTTCACCACGTAAACTTGTATGGCTCAAAATTTGGACCGCTCGCCATTAAGTTTACTGCTTTCTGTGTTTTGAAATTTGTTGACGTTTTAACGATCCCCGATTCCCGGTCGATTATTTTAGCTGTGTCATGTCACATGCATGACGCTGGTGGGTACCAACCAAACTTCAGAAGAAAAAAACCTCGATCGCCGATAAACGATGTGATATGGGACTTACATAGGATTACATAGAGATATTTCTTGCCAAAATTTGACCATTTCTAGGCAAGTTGGCCCTAGGCCTACTTTGTCTGCATTAAGTGAAAAAGGACAGTCGTAAGTAAGTATAAGTGCAACGCTTTTGATGTTTTGATGTTTCGGGAGACTGGGAGGGATCATAATCAAAAGATGATGGAGCCTATTCTTGACTGTGTAATATTCCTTCACCACATTGCCGTACGGTAACAGTCTTATACGATGGACAGATAGTATCAGTTTGTGAATGAGGACATCGTATATATAAGTTCCTGCTTGTACTAACGGCTACCATCATTCGAAAACCTCTGGGATGGGGTGCTCCTTGTAATGCAGGGATGACATTACATAATACTTACAGCCACATTACTCAGTTCAATCAATACTCAACTCAAACCAATTTCTTTCCCTTTTGATGTTTCAACTCATAGGCGTAGATTCCGGGGGATCCCCCCCCCCCAATATTTTAAAAGGGATGGTCCATACAAGCCCCCCATGATGACACCTGTAGGCCTATGTGAGTTTCTGACCAAATCAATCTCATATTTGGCCATTTTAGCCTAAAAAGTGTCAATTTTTTTCGCGCTTCGCGCGAATTTATTCCACTGCATTATCACCAGTTTAGCTTCAATATGCCAAAATGTCTGTGCGCTTCGCGCGCATTTGTACAATAAACTTAATGTCGCCAAAAGGTGCCATTTCAAGAATATTTTTCCAACCCCAATGTCAAAAACAAATCTACGCCACTGTGGAGTTTTATCACGAGCTCGCTATGAAATGATCAATGCAATTTTTGCCAAAGCTCACTACCATTCGCTAGATGCTGTGAACTACCAAATCGCAATAGTTTAAAAATGTTGCTATTAACCTTTACCCAGTAGGCCTAAACAATTTTTAGCATTTGTCTTTTAATGATTGAATATAATACTCACGATATGATAACACAGTTCTGCAAAGATGTAATTCTATATGTGTGCAAATGAGTCAAAACATAAAACATGCACACTACTTATAAATTGAATAACTGTTGGTTTGATCTTGATTATTGCAAGTGAGTGACAATGGATAAAGAATATTCCAAGTCTGTACAAATGGAATTTGGCTTCAGAAATCGTTGTCAAATCCGGGCTTCCTGACCCCCTAGAATAGCTAAAACCCTCAGTTGTCAGGGGGCTTCGCCCCCTGGACCCCCACCAGGGGCTTTGCCCCTGGACCCTACCAGGGGCCCTTACGCGGGCCCCTGGACCCCATGCGCTAGTCGCTACGCTCGCTTCGCTCGCTGCGCTCTATTTGAGTCATAGGGCCGGTCTTAATAAATTTGCCACGGCCGCCTAAAACCACCAGTCCGCCCCTGTCTATAAGAAAGTTTCTAAGTATTTCCAAGATGAAACAAACAAGAACTAGAAAAAAAGTCTGCCAAAATAACAATTTTCGTCAATAATGAATGTTACGAACAGTGTTAGTGACAAGAATGTCAATTAAGTTATACGGATGTTGTATTTAATTCTTCATGTACGTGTATTGCACTACCGATATCATGGTAATATTTAACCAACAAATCGGAATGACAACGTACCTTGAATCCTTAACTGGTTGTAACTTATGTGCCAATAGTCCGAACCGATAAAACATAGGCGATATCATTAATTGACAATCTGGCCATTCATTTGTTCTCTGTAATAAATATAAATTATCACAAGATAGCTTTAAAAATGTATGTGTTTGTGGCATCTGGTTATATACCAGACCTGCGCGATGCATGGAAATACGACGAGGAACTATCTGAAAAGACTGCTTTAAAGTCACTGAAATTGACGAAGTTATATATCCAAAAAAGTACATTTTGGGTTTTGATGTTTCGAAATGGTATATTTTCTCTCATTATATGACATTTTTTGTTGTAATTTACGAAACTTCATCCGCACGGCATCGGTTATTTAGTAATATTCGCCCTACCTAATTTTAACTTTCGGTTTCGAGGGCGCACTGCCTTTTTAAGGTCAACCTATGTTGAGGTTTTTAAATCATCTACTTTTCCCTGATATTGGTGGCGTTTAACTGTGAGAATTCTGATCATTATGAGAAAATTCTGCCCGAAATTAGCCGATTTCCAATTGCAAACCGTGTAGTAGATAATTAGTGGTATTGAAACCTATACAGCCTGTCTCAAAAAAAATTGTGCAAGTGAAAAGCGCCCTCTATGGCAATTAGAAAATACCGTTGTGACATGATGCTTATATCAACGTCAAGGGTGTATTCTTCTCAAATGCCGTTTGTTCTGTTCAATTTACTTGTTTTAATCTCGAGATATGTTTAGTTAACAACAAAAGGGTAAAATCACATTGTGCCACTTTTACTAGGGAAGAGGGCTGGTACATGTAAATCAATGACAGCATCAAGTTTATCAAGAGTTCCTTCATGAAATCAAAAGAACGCATCAATTATACAACAATAAAAATAGTTTTTACTGTTTTATCATGATACATGTATTATATGATTCTCTTTTTCCACTTAAAACAGGTTAGAAGAGAAATATATATTTCACATTCTGCTGTAAAAGTAAATACATGTGCATTTTATCATGGTTAATACTGTTTTCTTTATCACTCAAGACATGTTAAAAGACAAACAAATATTGCAAACTTATAGGTTAATGAACGCGTTTTATTTGTTGGAAGAGAAATTAGACAAAATAATGCATGCGCGCTGAGGTTGATGCGTCTTATGCACGAGCCCCGAAGGGGGTGTGCATTAGACACATCAACATCAGCTATCATCACGTGTGTAGCCCTCTTCACTAGTAAAAGTGGCACAATTGTGATTTTACCTTATCGTGGTTAACTAAACATATCTCGAGATTAAAACAAGCAAATTGAACAGAACAAACGGCATCTGAGAGCTAAGACTGCGCCCTTGACGTTGATGTAAGCATTATGTCACAACGATATTTTCTAATTGCCATAGAGGGCGCTTTTCACTTGCACAATTTTTTTTGAGATAGGCTGTATAATATGTTCGTGTGTGGGATGTGGCGGTGGGGTGGGATGAGCTGAGTGTGATGGGGTAGGGTGGTTTTGTGATTCTGGGGTGGATTGTGTGGGGGTAATTGTGTAGGTGAATAAGGTGGGATGTCTACGTGGGGTTTGCGGTATGTTTTGGGGTGTGGGGTAATTGAGGTGTGTGTTGCTGTATATAAAGTATATTTGTAGCTGTGGGGGTTGGTGTGGAGTTTATCCTAGCGTTTTCTAATTATGGTACCTGGATACGAATGTTAATTAAACGTTGTTCTTTATTGGTTCATCTGTCAATTAACTTACCTCAAGCTTTGATCTTACAAATGCTGTAACTTCCGAGGCATTGGTCTTTGTTTTTCTCTGAAGAACAATGGAATTGTGTCTTTTTGTCAATATATAACTTATTTTATGAATTGAAATCAAATTAAAATTCTTAAATATTTAAGTTTTTATATCAATGATTGTCAGTATCACAACATCTATCAGTATAGAGTGGAATAAATATTTTCTTTAAATGTAGTTTTAATTTTATCTGATAAATTAAATACATGTAGAGTGATTGCAGACAGTCTATTTTAATTTCTATGACCTCATCTTGCTCATGCGCTGTAATGTACCTTTTCACCTGTATAAACGTCACTTCCTGGTTTTACATCGGCTCTGAGCGGAATCTGTAAATGATCCTGCAGTGAAAACGTTGTATCATTATAACATTAATATTATGTCCGATCTTATAATATGAAATTGGTAATTTTTTTCAAACCTGATTTTTGGCATATTCGCCATCTCTATATGTCCCAACTTGCATCTAAATGGAATTGGCCAAATTTGTTGTTTTTGTAGGTCAATAGAGCAAAGCTCGACATAAAGTCATAATTTTTTATTGTGACTTTATGTCGTCCCATAGAACTGCATGGCAAATGGCCAAAATAACCAGCGGGATTTCTTTCACTTTACCTTGTTATTTCAGCTTTAAATGGACAGCAATCCTTCCTGGCAGTTATTACTAATATTATTTCAGCATTTTGAATAAAGAATAACAAAATATTAAAATTTGACTGAAATCGTACATATGGCTTTAAAAAGTAGCACTTTTTAAGCAAACAGTCTTTTGAAATGCTTTATGCCTCTCGGAAAACACATGTCAAGGTGACAGAAAAAAATATATAATATTATTTCAGCATTTTGAATAAAGAATATCAAAATATTAAAATTTGACTGAAATCGTACAATATGGCTTTACAGTCTTTCGAAATGCTTGTATGGCTCTCGGACAAAACATGCCAAGGTGACAGGAAAAAATAAATCACATTTAAAGCAAAACACGTTTCAGAATCCTACCAGTATATTCCCACACAAACTAATAATGGAGACACTCAGTTAATCTTTCATTTGGAGAATCCTATACCACGACCCGGTCATTATCATTCGATTACATGTTATTATCAATCTTTACCTGTAAGTTTTTACCAACAGGTAGGTCCACAATACATTGTATCCCCATATCCGCTAAGTGTTCTTTAGGTCCTACACCAGATAACATCAAAAGCTGAAAAGAAACAGTTTACTCAGTTTAGTGAATACATCTAGCTACACGACGCACAGTCTTCATGGAGGCCCTATGTCACATGATCGATAACGCAAAATAACGAAACATTTTAAGAAAACCTAAGAAAAGACAAGAATATTGTAAATAAAATACAAAAATGCACAACATTCTCTAAAATAACGGAAAATATCAGTAGATATTCTAAGGTAACACTGAATTTCAGGAGATATTCTAAAATAATTTGCTTTTTAAGGATACTTAATCGATACGTTATCGATCAAGTGACATAGGGCCTTCATGGCAGAAATCGCCATGGTAGGTCGCCATGGTAGGTTGAATCCACAGCCTGTTGTTCCGACCTGTTTAATAGTTTTGAGACGCATAATGGGCCGAGGGACATCCGACTGACCTCTGTAGATGCACAGTGTCAACACCCTATATTATAAATATTTTTTCCATACAGCTCCATACTCCGTTGGTGAGCGACGGGCGATTGGTATTTCACCGAACGCAAGAAAAGGAGTCCTATCTGATTGGCTAGAAATCGATAGCTAGATCGCTCATTGGTAAAGTAAAAACTCAAAATGTATTCAATTCTATTGGAATCAATACTCTATTATTGACACAGATAAAGAAAGTTTACATATGCATTGTGTTATAGACACGGTGTTTGATTGAATATTCTAAACAAGCACCTGGATCTTAGGTGAATGGGCTAAATATGTTCCTTTATATAATTGTAAATTCTCAAAATTAAATATCACAAGTTTAATTTACGATTTAAAATCGTTACTTATAAAATGCAGTAAAACATATCCACATCAAACAGCAATGGCCGCTAATTAGTGTATTTCATTTCAAGGTAGTGTATTAAAAAACAAAATCTGGGTTTTACCTGAAAACAAATCGAATTTTCTTGTAATAGCAACATCATATGGGGTACTAGAGCATGCACAAATCGTAATAATGTGTAGAATAGAAACTTGGTGGTATCTCATATGATAGTCGTATGGTGTAAATGGTATGCTTAGCCTGAGTCGCTCGGCCTATCTCGAACAAAATCGCCATGCGTAGCTATTGAAAAACGAAAGGATTCGCCGTACTATCACGGCAATTTTTGACACGAAGATATAGGGATGATGACGCTGTGAGATGTCTGTGAGCATTGTATACGCCATGAGGTCATCTGCTTGTAGACTGCCGCCACCAGTGGCCTACGCTGCGCTATAGTTCGGCACATATAAAATCAGAATTTTTGTCAGTTTTTGAGCTCAATACGCACGGTTCTTTCTCAATACGCAAGCTAACGACTATCATATCCATTCAACACATATATTCAAGAGCAAGCATCGAAATATGGCTTCTTTAGAATAAAAAAAATTACGGGAAATATTCATCATTTTCTACCCCGGTATCCAAAGATTTATCGTCTGAATATCAAATCGTGCATAGCACATTCACGTGTATCGATCCAGGGTATTGATTTTAGTGTCTCTGCTGTACAATGTAATTATTAACGATGTCGGTGTGCGACGTCGTCGACATTTGCTGCCTTACTATGCTTTTTTCGTTTGATTGTTGTTTGTATGTTATAATATTTTTGCTCAGGTGAGATAGAAAATAGTTATGTCAGTATTACTATTACGACAAAACAAAGTGGTATAATTTACAGTTATCAGGTGATTCTTTAAAACTTTTATGGTTCAATATAATTAAAGACAGAGATAAAAAGAATTTATCGCGTCTGATGTCACTGTCAATTACGATCCTTGATTGGTTTACACAGGTTAATAGCGCGTAAAAAGAAGACCGTGCTGATCGGAGAAAAGGAATAGCAGCAAATGGCGAAAACTTGAGTGCTTTTAGGCATTGTTGACATGGTGCCTTCGCGAAAGAAGGTTTCCTACTATAAAGACCTAACTTTTTAGATGGTTTGCATGTTTGGTGCAAAATTAACAATAAGGCGCCCGGTTATACCGCTGCGTTCAGCAAGTCATCATCACGACACTTGCAAACAAATCGTGCTCGAATTTGATTGACAGATGACGTCAGACGCGATAAATTCTTTTTATCTCTGTCTTTAATTATAAGTGCCTCGAAATCCTACAACAGAATTGTTGTGTATTGTTTTATACCGAATGTAACATCCGATTGTGGACAGAGAATCTGGTGCATATTTGAAGACAGTACATACAATATTTTATGTCGTACCCATACTTTTTATTTAACGCATACACCCTCTCACCCCCTCGCATACACTTTCGTGTGTCGCCAAATACCTGTGGACTGTTGATAGCACCTCCGCAAAGAATGATCTCTTTACTAGCAGAATAAAATGTTTGTCCACCACCTTGCTGCACGACTACACCGGTTGCTACATTACCTTCAAAGGTAACCTGTATGAACATGAGATGAATATAAAATGTATCCTTCAGATCTTTGTCTAAAATGTATATGAAATGATCCTTTACATTTTCCTAAATTTAGAATAAAATCAGATAAAGGGAATGTATAGAAAATAGGAATGGAAATTTAAACAGGTTGGAAGTACAGCTGGTGTCCAGGGCATCGCATTACGTTACCTCCGCCTTGGACAAACATTCAATTTTACCTCACAACTTGAGTAAGCCCTGTGCTTTTTTTATATGTCACTGAGGTAATCGCATAAACAGGTTATTATAAAAGCAAGAAGCAGTGCATGGCCTAGATTGGTCAATGTGTTACATAACATAACCGGTCACGTAGTTCCAAGAAACAAATATACCTGAACCATTTGGATTGTCAAATGCTATCGCTACATGCACCGGGG
Organism: Amphiura filiformis; assembly: GCF_039555335.1. Lineage (NCBI taxonomy): Eukaryota > Metazoa > Echinodermata > Ophiuroidea > Amphilepidida > Amphiuridae > Amphiura > Amphiura filiformis. The sequence goes on from NC_092639.1 coordinate 19,572,449, forward strand.
GGCACTCCAACTTTGGAGGTGACGCGTATGTAGGGCTGTTAAGACCCCTTTTTCAGCATCGCTGTCACCCAAAGACCCCATATTTTTTAACGAACACTTGCTCTGTCACCCGAAGACACCATATTTTTCCATTTGATCTGTCACCCAAAGACCCTTACAAGTTCAATTTGAACAGTAACTTTCATTTATCACTTATTTTGTTACTTATTTTGAAAAAACTAAGAAATTTGAAGCCATTTAGACCTAGAAATTCAATTTTCGAGGTTTCTGTGCCGCTGTTTTGGCTCTCACCCAAAGATTCCATTTTCATGTTCTCACCCAATGACCCCATATTTTTCACATTTTGCTCTCACCGAATGCCAAAAATCATGCCCGCACCCAATGACCCCATATTTTTTACATTTTGCTCTCACCGAATGCCCCTTAGTGCGAAAGCGCCAGCCCTACACCTATATCCATTTCATATTGAAGTGCCCCCCCCTGGGGTACATGCTCTCTTCGACTTAATCGATTTGCAGTGAATGACATTTTTAAGGCACTTATTGCGTAATGATACGTTATTCCATACCTTTCTGACTTGGGCTTTGGTGAGTACTTTCAGGTTATCTCTACCAATGACAGTATGCAGGTAGCCTGTTGCCGTACTGCTGCGTTCCCCATTAAAATCGATGGTCGCTGGAAAAGGCCCGAACCCAATCTGAGTGAAAATAATCATAATCAAGTATAAGTCAATTGACATATCGATAGTTCGACAGTATTCAGGGTAAAACATTTCAGGAAGTATCACCAATTACCATTTCAGGGTATTCCTAATGATTACAAAATACATTATAGGAGATTAAGTAGCAAATCTCTAGTGGGCCTATATATTCAAACCTAAAAAGTCTAATCAGTGATCCCAGCGCAAATACAATACTTAAAAGCGAACGTAAGTCATTACATTAGAGAATGAATTTGGAGAAAACCTTCTGATAATTACAAACACTCGCTGAGCAGCAAGACCTTCCCTCTAAGCTTTTAATCCGATAAGCTGATTATCTATTTGTTTTCATGAATTGGAAGACATTCTTTGATGTCTCAATCATCTGAAATTACTGGAGCGTGAGCCACCCAGGCTGGTGGCTCAGCATAGTATTGTATTAACTGAAGGTTTTCTCCAAATTCGTTTCCTAATGAAAATTAGGTATTTTTGAAATTTTGATGATTTTTATTTTTCGAATGAGCCAATCGCTGAATTTAAAAGCTGGTCTGTTGTTTTAATTGATTTGTCAAACACAAAAAGGCTAAAAGAATCAACATCAAATGACAAGAACAGCGTGTTTTGAAATTTGAATACTCATCTATAATCATCGTAAGTCCAGAATAGAGCGTTTTAACACGTTCAGGCGTTCAACAACGTAATTGCGGTAATAATAAATAATAATGATAATAATAATTAATTATTTTTATTTGTTAGTATTATATTTATTAATTGTGGTGCCTTTTCCCAGTGTGCAAATTTCAATAATTATATACTTGCATTTTGTCCACTATTAATGTCTACTTCGGCATATCCCAGTTTAACACCTGTTAATTTAAACAGAACCAACATTTTATTTAAAAAATATTGGTTATTATCATTTCAAGCGTTCTAAAAACAGTTATTCCAGTATGGTTGACGATATACACTACATTTGAATTTTATTTAAGAAATAAAGGGTAATGCATTATCCTGTACACGCAAATAATATGTGACCCGGCAGCACAAACGAGCCGTAAATTCCCTAAATTGTATTCTGTGTTACGGTGTAAAATGTGTACGAAGGTCGAATTCATCGATAACTTAAGCTGGCCCGACATCCGTCTTATTTTGATAGTCAAAACTAATCAATAATCCTATTGTTGAAGTGGATAATAAGCTTCTACCTTAGATGGCCGGCTATAGAACTTTTAATAGCTCTGGTCTTTGTTTGCTTTTGCTAAATCCTGTTCAAGTGGTGGGTTACCAGGCATTGTATTTTGTACAGGTATGCATAACCAACTATTAACAATGAGCGAACTTTCTTAAACCTCGTTGACTTGGGGATGATTTGAAATGACCGCCAATTATGACTGTTTGATATATATTGCCAGCAATGTGGAAAAAGAGACACATGTAAAAACGTAAAAAGTTATAATTGTGTTGAAGGAGCAAAGTTTAACAAACCATAACCCCGCTTCTGGATATCGTTTGAAGTCAAATGATATACCATTTTTAAGTTTATGATGTTTATTTTTTAAACACGAAATAAAACAAAATTGACCAGGGGAGGAATTTACGGCTCATTCGCCGTGGACGGTCACATATGTCCGAGGCAGTAAAAACGTAAATAATGGGCGAGGCGCAGCCGAACCCATTATTTAAACGTTTTTACTGCCGAGGACACATTATTTGCGTGTAAAGGATAATGCAGCACCCTTTATTTCTATTCTATTACCCAAAATAGTGCGATTTAGAGAAAATATCACATTTTTAGAGCTTTTTAGCACAAATATTTCAAGTTGTTTACCTCAAGGTGGAGCGCCTACGAACGCGTAACCAAGAGTAATGCTTTGCGTCGAATGCGTAACGACGCTAATATTCTGCATCGCGCTTTGCTTTGCGCTGTGATGCGAAAGGAACATAAAGTTCGTTGCCCTGGCCACTTTATTGCTAATTAATGGTCTTTCACGTGACGCGTTTCAACAAATCACAGTGCGCGATTTTCAATAATGGGTCGTGGGACTTAGAGAATGAATTTGGAGACAACCTTCTGATAATTACAAACACTCGCTGAGCAGCAAGACCTTCCCTCTAAGCTTTTAATCCGATAAGCTGATTATCTATTTGATTTCATGAATTGGGAGGCATTTTTTGATGTATTACTGAGCTCAATCATCTGAAATTACTGGTGCGTGAGCCACCCAGGCTGATGGCTCAGCATAGTATTTTATTGTCAGAAGGTTTTCTCCAAATTCATTTTCTAATGAATATTTAAGAATACAGAAATGAATAACGATAAGGAAATGTTTTCTGCCAGCCTTTGAACTCTTTGAGTGCCCTTTTCAAAATGTTAAGAAAACGTCATTGGAGATAACACAGATGACAAAAACAAACTAAGGAAAAACTTCTCATCATAAATCTCATCATTTTAGAGATTGTGATTTCTCCTTTTCATGCTTGCACCAACGCCAACATTTACTCCTACGCGTACGCCATTTAAATCAATTTAAGGGGGTACTACACCCATGTGGTAGGTAGATTTGTGACTATTTTTGCATTTTTCTCAAAAACTAATAACACGCTGGTAACAAAAGTTATGTATATTATTGGGGCAAGGAATCCAATTACTACACTGAAATTTCAGTGACTCAAGACAAGCGGTTCAGTATATATGACAGGAAATGAGGTACATCCTAGCGGTACCTCTTTTCTTATCATAAATAACGAACCGCTTGTCTTGGGTCACTGGAATTCCAGTGTTGTAATTGGATTCCTTGCCCTATAATATACATAACTTTTGTTACCAGTGTGTTATTAGTTTTGAGAAATATGCAAAATAGACACAAATTTATCGAGGGGTGTAGTACCCCTTAAAATCATTCCTATTATACATATTGATTCTCAACATGTATGCGGATATGGTGTAAACGAGAAATAAGCCTTGGTGCCAGAAATCGCACATAATATCCCATTATACATGTAAATTTAAGCTAATTTATTTACCAGCTTTAACGAATGATTGCGCCACTTCTGTCCTGTGAAATGGGTGTGTTGTGATATCTATTGCACACCTGCGTGATGCCTGTGTAGGTTTCTCACTGTAACAAGTCAAACAAAGAATTTTGTCAAATTTTGATAAAAAATAATATATTTCAAGATTTTATGGTATTTTGACTTTCATTTGGGTGATAATCGTTCTCGATTTATATCCGCTGCAGATGGTCACTGCGGCTTTACTTCAAAATTACAACAGTAAGATCACAATATTAAGCTTGTTATTTTTTTATTTATGTTTATACATACATGTATAGAGCTGTACCAAAGGCACATTCCGTGCCTAGTCTCCACGGCAGCCAGTTTGGTTCCGCTCCCTCCACACAAACAGTCTGCCAAAGGTCACTTATAACGCCGTTTCTGATTGGCTACACGTAGAGCTGTACATACGGGAACTTGATTGACCTCAGTCAGCTGGCGAGATGGCGGGTCAAAATTGCTCATGAATAATTAAGTAACCGTCTAGCCGATCGACCAATTGAAAGCTTTGTTTGACGTCAAGCTGGATGACGTCGTCAAAAACCAATTAAAAGGACCAGTTCGTCATCATTGGCAGACTGTTTGTGTGGAGGGAGCGTAACCAAACTGGCTGCGAAGGAGACCGATTTCGTGCCCAGTCTCATTTGGAACTCAATGCGAAAAGTGTAATAAGAATGTTCAGCAATGCTTTTAATTGATAATCCATTTTTAGCTTTATAGTATATTATGAAAGAGAAGGAGAGTTTATGCTTTGAATAACACGTTTAGACATAAGTCATAGCATTAATTGAGTTACTTACGTCATGAAATTTTCAGATTTTTGGAAGTATTTCTCTACATCTTTCCAACCCCATCCAGTACAGCCTTGTTTCGCCCATGAGTCATAATCTGCGTAATGGCCACGGACCCAACACATACCATTAATAGAGCTTGAGCCACCTAAAACCTGTGCAACATGTAAATAAGTTCTATATTGAAGGACGCTCTAAGATGAGAGTTTGTAACTCTCCTTAAAATAAATGGCGGACTAATCAACGGGAATTGACATATAGTTCTTGAAGCTTTATATTATTAAATCATATGAGCACATATGTTTGGAGCATATTTGGAATGTTTGGAGCGACTAATGGTCTTTATATATACCAGTGTAATCGAACGATGATTTCTTAAGGGGGTACTACACCCACTGGGTTTTTTTTTTCTTCTTCTTCATTTTTTTGCATTTGGTGACGAAATTACAAAAAAAATTGGACAAGGTGGTATGCAAAATGAAGGGGCAAATCTTCTCGTTTTATTGGTGGCATCGGTATCAATGTAGCTTACATGCTTTTAAAGGTAGAAGCCAAAAGGTGGTACATCATTGATGTTTTATATTCACTTCATTTTGGAAAGCTTACTATCAACGGATTTCGTTAAAATGTTGGATATGTGTTGCTATCACATTAGGGAAATAAAGTTGATATGTAAAATGGGAATAAGTGGTTCCTGATTTCTTTTATGACTTCATGAACTTGGTGCTCCACACCTATCAAAAATGGAACTGGTTAAAATGCTTCTATTTTCAATGTTGAGCTATATTTTGTATTTTTAACTTGCGATATTATTTCACTGAAACTTAATTAAGCCATAGGTAACAGGTTACCACAACCATACAGCAATGTTGAAAAAAATTGTATTTCTTGTCACCTATACCACCATATTGGGTAGTTTTCCGTAAGCTTAACTTTTGTGATTTTGGTAACTATTTTATATTTATTTGTGAAATCCATCTCAACTAGGCATTCTAAATTATACTCACCATTTACATCCCAAGGTATATCCACCTTGCACTTCTCGATATTTTTATCCAGTTAAAGACAGAATATAAAAATTATGCCTCATTATGATATCACAGACTCTCACATGTAGATACGGCACGATTTAGGGTGTAAAAAAAATCGGATCTTTTTTTTCTTCTACAGCCTCACATTTCTATAGAACTAAAAGACAGAAATTACACCCTAAATCGTGCCATAGCTGCTCACATGTGTATTTAAAATGGATGCTTAAATTTGACCTGAACCAATTGACCTATAACCTGACATACGGTGACCTAATAGCCTTTTCTTCTAACAACACATTATAGTATTAAATTGACTAATGACTATGCATCCATTGTGTAAGTGTTTATTTAATTTATTCAGTGTTAATATTAACTGTTATTTTGCATGCACCGCTAGATTTTCTATAGAGAGTATAACAAAGGATTTAATGTATTCTATTCATGTACTCTACTTGAACATGTTGAATAGGATAAATTATGGTTTGTTATCTGAGTTACTAGAATACAGTAAACAAAAAATATATAGGGCTAAAATGACTTACTAAAATGGTTTAAAAGCACTTTGTATGTAGAGATATTTTATAAGTTCAGGACATGAGGTGATGAACATATTTATGTACTTCATAAATTTGCAAGAAAAAAAAGAAGAGAGGTACTGATGAAAATCAGGGTATTATTAGTCCCCCTTAATCGAAAAATACTACTTTTTTTCTTCATCCATGACAATACTAACAGAACAATACGTATAACAATACGCGTGGTAATGAGGTACTTACCTTACCACGGGGCCATACACAGATGTTGTCTTTGTACCCTTTCAATGCATATTTTTGTGGCACTGTCTTGAGAAAGAAAATCAACATTTTGACATGTAAATAATCAGGGGGTGTGCGTGACCTCTATTTGTTCAAAAAAAGAGAGAGAAAAAAGAGGAAAAGCTCTGAAATATGCTTAAATTGGGCTGAAAATGAAAGAAAAGGCTAAAATTGTGCCTCAAAGAAATTTCCAAAAACGAGGAATTCAGTTTGAAAGAGGAGATATCACACCCCTGAATAATGTAAGTGTTTTTGGAAAATACATGTTTTGTGTACATCCCTACAGAATACAGACCTGTATAAATTTGGTAATAATGTTATGTTATTTTTATTCAAATTTGTACTTCGTGAGCATATTATAGCAATTAATATTTATGATTGTCAGCTGTATTTTTAAGTGCAGACAACTAAACATATACGACCCTTTGTCAACTGATTTGATCTGGTAACAGCTTCAACCACTAATCAACAGAGTAATTTTGATATTTGCCGCTAAAAGTGCGCATTTTTACAATTTGAGGGTTTTGCCTTAAAGTAGGGGCAAACTGGGGCGTCAAGAAAAATATGGGGTAATGAATGCCCCTTGCCCCACCACTTCCCCATAGAACTCCATGTTAATTTCGGTTTAAAATGGACAGAAAGCTTTCCTGACAGTTATTACTAATCATATTTCACTGCAGGGGCTATTTTAACGTGCCTCCTGGCATGTTCGTGTAGTGAGAATAAAAATTCGTGCAGTGAGAATTAAAATTCCATGCCATTTGGCAGTACATTAGGAGTAACACATGATTGGATAGTCAAATCAGTCTACAAAAAGAGTTAGAGTCAAACCTATCAGCAATCACATATCAATACCATACAGACCAACTGCCAACCCCCACGAACCTGGGGCAGGATCAAACATTTTGACATTTGTTTGTTTATATTTGGCCCCCTCCCCATAGGGGTCACGTGAGGGGTCAAGATGGGTCAAAAATGAAAAATTGTCCAATGTCGTCAAGAGACATGCCAAATTACTCGTCTCATCACAACGATTATGAAAATATATAATTTATCATACATTTTGAGCTCGGTTAATGAGTCAAAGTCAGTTAAAGGTCAACTGAGGTCAAATTTTGACCAATCTTGAGAAATTTGCACCAAAAAATGGTCAAAATATAGCTAAATTTTCAAAAAAATCATAAAAACCGGATTTTTTTTATTTTGGGTGAAGTTGGTCAAAATCAAAAAAAATATATATATAAAGATATTTTTATCTTGTTTTAAGAATCAAAAAATTGGCCCAATAATTTTTTGTTACGTTGAACGAAAACAAATTTGCGCCAAAAAACCCGTTTTGGAGATTTTCTCCAAAAATGAGCATTTGGCCCAAATTTGAAGTCATTGCCATTCTAAAAATGTATACTTGTATAATCTTTAGACCAATAATTTAGCAGTTATGAGGCTCGAAATTTTTCATAATTCCACGGTTAAGACCACAAAGTTGCAAAATGTACAGAAATCTTATCACATTTTTGAGAATTTATACCACTGTGTGACATTTAAAAAAAATTGTAGCCACTTGTCTGCATTTTATGCAAATTTGTATGCGTTTGTATTTTAATGCTCTGCGCGCTAGCCATGCGCTTCAATGGAAAAAGTTCAAGTTTTGAAATATTTTCTCAAAATATCAAGAGCTACTGAACCAATACTAGGCTTGTTTGTACTCATTTTAATGCATTTTTCATGCTGATTCCAAATATGGTCATGAAAATTTATAATTCTGAATTTTTTGAATTTTAAAAATATTTTTGAAATATGTCGTCTGCAGTCGACACCGCGTGAAGAGAATTAAAGATACCAGATGTGTACTTTCATCGAGCTGCAGCTATATAAAAACGTCAATTTAATGGGAAACCTGTACCCTTCTGAATAAATCCATTTTAAAAGATTGTAATTAAAATGAAATGTGTATATTTTATGCAATTTTGCAGTAAAAATAATGACAAGTCAGTTAAATGAATTTATATTCTAAATGAAACCTACCCTTCCAATTTATTTTCTGATTAACATTAAAAAAAACATAATACCGTTAATTTGACATATATAAATATTTGTAAACCAACTGTGTACTTTCAAAAACTGACAATAAAAATCGATTCAAATGCACTTTTAAAATCTATTCTTATATTTAGCTACATACAGACTTGACATTTAGTATGGGAATGGGTTTTTTCGCAAAATTCCAAGACTGGTTTGGAAGGGGTCTGCATAAACCGCTAAATATTAATGGAGCTGTCGGATGATGGTTTAAATAATATTTTTGACAGCAAATGTAATTGCATTAGTTTACATTATGGCGCTCATAATGTAGTGAATTAGCTTAAAATGATTTTGAGGAGACTGAATTGCATTTTTTGTGGGGGGAAAATTTCTGAATTTGAGCAACATTATTCTGATATTATCAAATGTATTCAGGTTTAAGGTGATATTTACTGAACCTATAAAACACCCGGGCGTCACTCACTACTTGACTTGCTACGCATCCGTGTCCAAGAAAAGCGTCTAAAAGGATATGTTTTTCACCACACAGCGGCGTCGACGTCTTTTTGAAAAAGGGTACTTTTTTAGAAGGCATCGCCATTTAGGGTCCTTTTTCAGCCAAATCCTTAGACGTTTAGGGTTAGTAATATTATTGTTTGAGTGAGTTTGCACTAATTTAATCAAAATCACCACTTTTAGTTGATTCTTGTTACTTTTGTGCATGTTTGCTTCAGTATCTATATGTCTGCAACATCAAAAAGACACCTTGGGTATCAAATTAGCTCATTTCCCTGTATACGCCACTTAGGGTATCAATATAGATATTTCCAAGTTGACGCCATTTAGGGTATGGTTTTTGCATGTGCTACGCCATTTAGGGTAGGATTTTGCATGTGTTTTGCCATTAAAGGGTGCAATTTGGTTATGTGAAAATTCGCCATTAAGGGTGCATTTCAGAGGTGTTCGGACGCGGGTGGGAGGCACTTTTGTGTGAGAGTGACCCCCCGGGATAAAACACCAATAACCTTTAATACTTCTATACTCTTTTACCTTATAATTCCAGTCAATTTCAGACTCAAAGGCACTTATAAGGTAACTAGGACTCCTCACTCTAATATCGTTCACATCACTCGAACCTGCTTCCAATAACAATACGTTTATTCTGGCATCTTCTGTAAGACGAGTAGCTACAATACAACCTGCAGTACCAGCTCCGACAACGATGTAATCGTAGGATGGCCTTCCTGTTGAACTCATTTTGTGTGAATCTGTATACTGCAGATTCGATGAATGCCGATTACAAATAAAAGACACAGTTAAGCAAGCCGAGTATTATGTGTACTAGGTCGAGTTTGCAAGATGAAAGACTGAGATCAAGAGACCATCTGGTCAATAAGATTTAATTATGGATTCATAATAATTGTTCAGCGCATGCACAGGAGTAACTTGTCTCGGTCCCAGCCGGTTTGTGTTCCTCTGTCACTGAACAAACCGTCTGGCGACAACCCGTGAAAATACGATCGCTGATTGGTTAATGGATTTCCAAATAAAACTGTTTTCAATTGGCTATAGGACGTAACTTGTGTAAATGACACTAAACATCATAGGCCCCCACTATTTGTAGATACCGCAAACGCAAAAAATACGCTAGCTTAGCAGCCACTCAGGTGCCAGTCGTCTGATATATCGCCTTTATGTCAGCGACTCGCAGCGCGTACTCACGAACGTTGTGTGGATTTATGTAACCGCGTAGCTGTCCATCAACCGCTGCATGCGCTGAAGCCCAGCGTTGATTGACAGTCAATATTCCTCTTAACATTTTATGATGATGATGATTGGCCAATTAGAGAAGACGTACTATGAAGTTGTCGCCAGACGGTTTATTTTGTGACGGAGGATCACAAACCGGCTGGGACCGAGACTAAGGAGTAACGGTCCCGGGGTCACTCATTATGGAAGTGATGGATATGTGCGGACTGGACCATAAAGTTAGGGGTCCATCGGAAAAAGGGGGTCTTTCAGTGAGACTAATGTGTATGTATGCACTTAAAACTAGGGGGTCATTCAGTGAGGACTATAAGGGATCAAATCCAAATTCGACCACCGGTTCCTGACGGTTCCGTTCGGTTGTCAGAGGTCATTGATATGTGAATATTCAAGAATGCAAGAGTATACAACGCCCGGTTGGTAAAGGTACACAACTGGAGAGATTTACCACATTTATAAATTTCGATATGTTTATTTCGCGGTCACAATAGCGATATACTTGAAACTGATTTTTCTCAGTTATGTGTTAATTGGCTTGCCACCAAAGTAAGTCAATGTTGGATATGATGTTTTGTTAATGGTTGAAATTGCTTGAATATGTATCATTATTTTGCAGTTCAGAATAGTGTTTCAATGATTTAAGTTATGAATGTATTATTTGGTGAATAACATTTCAGCACAAATTGTACTACTATATATTTTTATTTGTCATTTTCTTTTGGTATTTAATTGTGTATTTGAATACATATAAGTTACTACTTAACAATTTTTAATACTAAATAAATAACTGAATAACTAACTTTAAGTAATTATACATCATAATTGACCATTTTAACTGCATATTATGTGCTTTTCATAAACTTTTGGTGGCCATTTTGAAAGGCGCCCTCAGCTGTGACCATCTGGTACCTTCCTAATGATACTGTAAATCATTAATACTTACTGCCAACAATACTAATTCAAAATCTGGTAAATTATACCTCATAGGTGATCATATTAAGCGTATGTATTATGCTCTTCATTGGATTCTGGTGGCCATTTTGAAAAGCGCCCTCAACTGTGACCTCTTGGCCCCTTCCAATTTAATCCTTGACATAGTTATACACTACTGCTATCAATACTAATCCAAATTTTGGTCAATTATATCTAACTATTTTAACCGTATAATTGCTTTAATACATTGGATTTTGACGGCCATTTTGAAAAAAAGCGCCCTCATATTAAAAGTTAGAAGTCAAGGTTGCTACGTCGGCACGCAAAATAGTTGATAAAAATGGTTTTCCAAATAAAGTGTTGGATGCGAGCCGTTAGACCAATAGGCCTATAAAATAACGCCGTGTCAGACAAAAGTCTTTAAACATGGCAAAAAGTCCCTGAATGATATTCGAAAAGTGTGTTTCTGATGTCGCACAGAATTCATACAGTCGATCTGTCTCCACCTTCATTTCTGGTTCCAAGTCCATATGTTTGCCTACAATGTCTGACAATGATATTGTTTTGTTCTACTGTTCTGTCAATATCATAATACCAACTAGTAATGATAACGTATCGTCGCACATCGTCATCATCCCTATATCTTCGTGTCAAAAATTGCCGTGATATAGTACAGCGAATCCTCTCGTTTTTCAACAGCTACGCATGGCGATTTTGTTCGAGATAGGCCGAGCGACTCAGGCTAAGCATACCATGTACCATGACTATCATATGAGATACCACAGAGTTTCTATATTCTACACCAGGCCTTCTCAACTAGTTTATTTGAAGTGCCAACTGGGAAATTTTAGTGATAATGAAGTGCCAACATGTTTAGGGAGCATTTTGTGAGGGAGCGTGTGCGCGATCGAACGCATATAGCGGATGGGGTCCAGGAGGCCCGCGCCTTATGGCCCCTGTAGTGTTCCAGTGTGAAAGCCCCAGCCGCGGGGGTCCAGGGGGCAGCGCCCCCGGAAGCTCTGAGATTTTAAGGCTATCTAAAGGCTCAGATGTGGTATTTTCACCCCTTTTTGTAAACAATCTATGAGGAAAAAAGTAGTAAATTTACCGTGCGTCACTTCATGCGCCACTTCGACTAACTCCAAGCGCCACAAGTGGCGCGCGCGCCGCCAGTTGAGAAGGCCTGTTCTACACATTATTACGATTTGTGCATGCTCTAGTACCCCATATGTTTCTATTACAAGAAAAATCGATTTGTTTTCAGGTAAAACGAGGGTTTTGTTTCCAGTACACTAACTCGAAAAGCAATACACTAATTAGCGGGGCCTTGCAGCTTGCTGTGGATATCTTTACTGCATTTTATAAGTAAAGATTTTGAAATCCAAAGTAAAAATTGTGATATATTTAATTTTGAGAATTACATTATACTTTATAGGTATAAAGGAACACGTTTAGTCCATTCAGTTAAGTTTCAGGTGCAAGTCCTATAACACAATGCATATGTAAACTTTCTTTATCTGTGTCAATAATAGAATATCGATTTCAACGGAGTATAGAGCTGTATGGAAAAAATATTTATAATACAGGGTGTTGACACTGTGCGTCGTCGTCATCGATCTACTCATATCTGAGTATTCGTCACCTTTCTGATGAAGTTTCTCCACTCGTGTCGATCTTCTGCTTTGAAGTAACAGCTGTAAATTGACATTTTGGTTAACGAAATAATAATCCCATCTGTCCACCTGAGTCTCTCTCTTCCTCTGCTTCTTTTCCCCTCAACTTTTCCGAACATTATCACTTTCTCTAGATTGATTCCTTCTCGCCTGACAACAATCCAAAACATTGTAGCTTCTGTTTCATCACTGAGTTGACGAGTGAGACTTTCATACTGCAGTTACTGTCCGTTTTCCTATACACAATACACAGTGCTCTCACCATTGACGCGTGACCCCTACAAATGATGTATGTTGGAAGAATGGGCACTTGACTAGTTAACATCACTGTGTGAAAAATAACCAGCCAATATTTAATTTATTCTCCAAAACTTCTAGCAAATATATTTCTCTAACATGACCTAAAATTACAGCTAGGTTAGATGTTCAGAAATGGTCGCACTTTTGTAAAATATGAGTGAGGGCAAGGCATAGCTAGCCAACTCCCCGTGTTAATTGAATGGAGATTTGACCGAAAATATTGGTATCGGACCGCTCACTTCTGAAGGATGCCACAAAAAAACGGTAAAAGCTACATTTTAATTATTCTCTGGCAAACCTTCATGATGAGTTTCTTATATAGTATGCCGAAATTGGGTACTGTAGGTGATTGACAAAGGGTCGCACTTTTCTGATAAATAAGTGACAGTGAACATGAAATATCAGCGCCCATAAACCCAAGTTAGTAGCTAGTTAGTGGAGGCCGTCACGGGACTGATTATTGATTATTGCAGTGCCTTATTAATAGATACGCACGATTTAGGGCAAGAAAAACAAACCGGGACACTTTTGGAGACATCATCATCATCCTCATCATCATCATCATCATCATCATCATCATCATCATCGACATCATCATCATCATCATCACTTTCTACATTTTTTCTAAACAACATAGGGCCTACCGTTTTAATAAGATTTTTTTCTTGAAATGCATGTAACTATAATTATTGTTTAGAGCGTGATGAAATAAAACATCACGATTTTCATCACAAAACAAATATAATGCATAAGAAATCGTTTGTTTTAGAGCGTGATGATGAAATAAAACATCACGATTTTCATACCGAAACAAAGTAATACATTTATAAGAAATCAATTTTTCGTGAGTGATGAAATAAAACATCAAAATTGTCATCACGAAACAAAGTAATACATGAGAAATCGTTTGTTTTAAAGCGTGATGAAATAAAACATCACGATTTTCATCACAAAACAAAGTAATAGGCCTACAAAAGAAATAAATTTTTCGAGAGTGATTAAATAAAACATCACGATTTTCATCACGGAACAAAGTAATACATAAGACATCGTTTGTTTGATTGCAATCAACCGCGACAGTTCGTCTCACACACATAACAATGCACTGCGATCAAATAGGTTGATGACAACATTTGATTGAATGGACTGCACTGCGCCATGATTACGTGCACCGGTTCAAATCCTTTGTTTGGAGCCAATCAATAATTTCACGTACAGCCTCTATGCAAATTAGAGTTTACACGCTGCAGCTGGGGTAATCGACCGAAGCTGGTTGCCGTTAGTGATCGAATGCATGAGCTTATTTGCTTTACTGAATCGATTTACTGGATTAATTTCCTGTTAACTGGGTTTAATGCCACAAAGGTCGAATCGCCTTTGCCATGGACCATGACTGCATCATGTCTCTCCTATTTAGCTCTATTTCTTGCCTAACACTCTCATTTGTCCTTTTGGCGGTCCATGGGATGCATAGAAATTTTCTCCAGCACCACTGTGGTGCCACCACATCTCAAACGCTTCAACCCTTCTCTGATATGCCGCATTGATCATTTCGTTTTCACATGCATGTGTTGGATCTTTGTTGACTTTGTTGATCTTTGTTGTGCATTGTGCACATTGATGTTTTTGCCATTGCTATGCGACGGACGTTTGATCTAGAGCATCTGCCTTGATTTGAAATCATTTGATTTCGTTTTACCTTGAAAAGTAGGCAGCAGTTCCGCCAGACCCCACTTAACTAGAACTCAGCAATTTTGTAGTGATTTGCAGCTTTTTCTATCGTACCACGTGATCAGAAGTTGGACAAAATTATTTTTCACTCATCCGGGCGCGGCGGTTAAAATATTTAATGTTTTTACCAATTTTGTGCTTTAATTTCACCCAATCTGTATTTTACCCAACCTGAAAATATGGTATTAAAGCTAATTTGCCCAAGATATTAAGATTTGCATTTTCATTACAACAAGTTACAATAGACCGAGTGACAAACTCTAAGGAGCTGTGACATCATCACCCAATTTACATCTCGCCGTAATTAAATAGTGTATTTACTATGCAAATAATCTCTTTCCTTGCTCCATCGGGAACTAACCCTTTGTTATGCTAAATAGCCTTCCCAATTTTACGTGTTGAAGGCCACCCTCTCCATACCTTAGTAAACATCAAAAGAGAAGCTAGCTGTTTTCTGTGTCGAAAAAATGACACGGAATTTCTAGCGCACTTGTGTATCATACGTAATTGTAAGCGCTCTCTAGCAAAGTCATAGTTCATTGAATTTACAACCGTATAACAAATCAGGCGAAAATAGTAACTTTTTGCTTAAGATTTGCAATTTAAAGAGAATTTGCCATACAATATAAGTGTGCTCTTTCATTTAATGACATAAAGTTTGGAAAATATTGTAAGGAACACTTGAGGTTTTGACTCTTCAAACCTAAATTTTGGTCAAAAATTGTGCTGGGATAGGTCATTTTCAACAGATTTACCACATTCGCCTTGCTATAAACATTGAATTGCGTTATCTGTTGACCTAATGAAAAAAAAAGGGTTAGTGGAAAGTGTTACTTTTCGCTCGATATAAAAAATGCTGATTGGATGATTAGAACACTTGAGGTTTTGACAAAAACCAATCCCAGATGTCTATTTTCCACTAGATCTCACACAGCTCTTATGATGCTATGCACTCAACCGTGTAGTATAAACATAGACTCGCTAGGCTAGACTCACTGTGCTTGGAAAGTTGTGTGTGCTCGGGTGTATCGAGGTGGAAACTGTGCAAGCCCAGCAAACGCAAAACGTTTTCGACATTATTCGCAAAAGGTTGTCAGAAAACCTATAAAAGTCGGGTTATATAAATGGTATAAAGGGAATAAATCATTTTCATAACATTGAAAAACATTTTTTGATAATCTACTGCCCAGTAAACACAAAATGTTTTAAAGAAAACGGGATACAAAACATTCTAAACAGAATGAATGTTATTTGAGGGTTGAAAAAATATTTTGCGATAAATATTTGCCCAAAATATTTGCAATAACGATTTAAATTTAAATGTTATTAAAACGTTTTGAAAGAAAAAACATCAAGAACATAAATCTGTGTTTGCTGGGTGCAAATATTTTAACATAATGTTATTTATTAAAAAGTGTTGACAAAATATTTGGCAAAAAGTGTTTGCAAAAATAATTACAATAATATTATGAACATATGTTAAAAACATTGTTGTAGTGTGTTTTCATACAAAGTGTTTTAAAACGTTTTCATGACCTTTATATAACCAGACATTTTAATGTTATTAAAACGTTTTTACCTAAACCAAAAGCCAAAACTGATTTAAAACGTTTTTGTGTTCGCTGGGCAGCTCCCGGGGGCAGCTCTCATTCTGTAGAGAAGCTATATTTTTGGCTCTGTGGGTTTGATATTTTGCTTGCTACTTGGTGTAATTATTTGCTATGACTTGATTAAAAAATAATTTTTTATGCTTGCTATACCCACTTGTAACTAGAATCAATTCTTTGCTTTAGGCCTATGTATATTTTTGTTGTTTGTCCCTGAGGAGGGGCAGTTTATCTGCTCGAAACTTCGGTTGTATTTAACTCATTAACAACAATAAATCAATCAAGTTTTCAACATATATATGATTTATAGAATGAACCATACTGCAGTTACTGTCCGTTTTCCTATACACAATACACAGTGCTCTTACCATTGACGCGTGACCTCTACAAATAGCCTACGTTAAAAGTATGGGGATTTGCCTAGTTAACGTCGCTGTGTGAAAAATAACCGGCCAATATTAAAAGTACTCTTCTAAAGTTCTAGAAAATATAGTTTTGTAACATGTCCTAAATTTTTAGCTAATTTAGATGTTTGGAAATATGCGTACTTTGGTGTTTTAGGAAGGATATGTAAACGACAGATAACACCAAAAATATGAAGAAATTATTTCCAAACCGTGTTAAGTCTGCAAACCACCATGCTTCTCATTTTCAAGAACGCTGGTTAACAATAAGCACGTATTGTCTCATTTCGTAAACAAAGACCACACAGAATTGTTCTCTAGCGCTCGCTATAATCCCAGCGCATTGCTCCATTGTACGTGTAAAGCAGAAACATATATTGTGTGTATTTAACCAGAGAAGATATGATTTAATCAGTTGAACTGTTTTCAATGAGTGTTATCTTGGTTTAATAGCTTTTAATGGGGTTTAAGTCCTGCAAAGGTCGAGGTGAATTCTACTGTAGACATGACTGCATCATGCTATTGCAAAACACCAAAGTGTTATTTTTTCAATAATATAGCCTATTGATTAAGATAATGAAAATCGATTTTTGTTTTTGGCTGCTTCGACCAACAATACATTGTGTACCCTATAAGTAAGACAGGACGTCATGCCTTATCACCCCTTAGTGCGTAAAAAGTGTACAATTTGAAACTAAAATTTCTACAACGTTGACCTGATATGTCTGCGTTTTATTCTGCACAGAGCTATATGAGGAATAGCGACCTCATTGTTATTTTGAGGTAACTCATTTGACTAGCATACTGACCTCAACTTGGTAAATTCCAAAATTAATATGTGTTTAGCATCCTGCTCATTCAAAAGAGGGCAGTGTGCAGATCACTACACGCTACATACTTTTTTAAAGTGGAAATTGGTATTACACGATGGTTAGATTCCCTTCTCAAACATCTGACATGTCAGAGAAAAATTCAAGAAAGACAAATTATATTCAATTATAATTTAAATACGTTTGCTTTTTTTTTTCAATATAGGAATTTCATTCCTAAATATTATGATCGTACTTTCCTCTTCTAATCGGTAGACTGTCAGTCGCCCCATGACGACAACGATGGTGTAGATAACGATGATGATGACGAATGCGATGATGATGATGTTGATGCAAATGATTTTTAACACATGTCAAGCCAAAGGGTATTTATTGCGCAATCATAGGCTTTAATAGTCGCTAAAGTTCTTTCATAATAAATAATATTGTGATGAATTGAGCCCGGGAATTGAGCAACGCTTGTTTTGAAGTTTTATAGTGGTTCTAATATAATGATGCGCGGGACGAATAATTTCTGAAAGAGTCATGCAAATGATAAACAGAACCTTCGACGGTTTCGACTGCCATATTGATCACTCATCATTAGGCTCCTATTGGGCAAATCTTTAGACACTCTGATCTTTTCATTTTAGCCTGCTCTCACTTCTGAAAAATTACGTGAGTTCAGGAAACTGCATTTTTTTTGTGATTTTTGCACCATTCTTTACTTACTGCATTAACATTCACACAACATAAACATGAAGGTTAAACATGAAGATTAAGAACATAAACATGAAGATTAAGAACATAAATTAAGAACAAAAAAGCATAAAACAAAAAACATTTCTACAGCGGTGACCTGATATGTCTGCGGTATAGTCTGCCCAGAATTATAAGAAGAATAGCGACCTCATTATTGTTATGGGGCAACTCATTTGACTAGTATACTGACCTCAACTTTGTCAATTCCGAAAATAATAGTATCCTCAACTAATTCACAAGAGGGCAGTGTATTATGCATACCGCTATCGCTACAATGCCGTGATTATGGAAGTGACATGCATATTTAATTATTGATTAACCAAATTTCCCCTTTTTTTTCAAAGTAGCAATTGTATATGCCATATATCGTCCCAAACATCCGAAAATTTCAATGTCTTAAACAAAGACAAATTCATTTACATTAAAATTTTTATACATTTGTTTTTCAGTATGAACAAATTTACCTTCATAGGAACTCAAAAACTTGTGTCGTTTATAAATTGAGTGATATCTTTAACTTAATTCCTGGTACAAATAATTTCTGAAACTGTTCATGATAATCTTCACGGATCTTCAGTTCAAGTTTGGCCGAAATAAATTAAAGGATGGTGACCTGATATATTGGGAAATTCAGTTAATTAATTCTTTAAAACTTACGTATAACATAAAAATGTTGTCCCTTTCAAACATTCATGCAAAAATAACAAATAAATAATCCTTGTAAATGTGACTAATTCCTAATAACATTTATACAATGTGATACTGGTAGACTACCGTATTAGTATTAATGATAATCAGCATGATCATGTAATAAATTGAAATCAAATGAGAGATCCTATTTTTCTCATTAACATATTGAAATTAAGAGATCCAAATCAGTGTATTTCTGAAGCGCAAAGACATATGAATTTGTGAACCGAAATTTTGCTCTTGTACCAAAATCCCGGATAAAAAAGAGCATATAGTCGTGCAATTAAAATTGTTCAACAACCAAGGTGGTCCTGGCGTTTAGAACAGAATGGTGAAACCACTTTATTTAAGAAGTACAGTCAAGTTCAAGATGGTTTTCGCATATTTTTCAAGTTACCTTTCGTTCCCAATTTGCCAATAATATGTCTAGGGGGAGCGGTTATAAAAGCGCCGATCACACGTGCGTTGTCATCCATTTTAAGCATAGTGCAGAAAGGGTTAACTAGGTTTTAATCATTGCAATTTTTCACTTTAAAAGTACAGAAAGCAAACCGCGGCCGCACCCCAATATGGAAAAGGTATCAGGAAATTAGAACCTATTCCAGGGGCGGTATATCACTGCAACCCACAAAAAGTGGTAACCTACGCTTAGGGCCTATTAACTGGATTTGAAATCACTTTGTATTGTCTGAATCAGTTAGTTAAGTAAAGAAAAACAACAAATCGGGCAACAAATGCATACCGTCCCCGCCCACTTCTTTTTTGAGGCCGCGTCGCTTATTTTCAGGTCAGAACATTAATGATACTTATTTCATCAAATTGATGACTTTCCATGGTTTTTCCTACCCTTGCATTAACGTTAATTGTTTATGCCCGTCTCGAGACAAATCAAGTACGCTTTTATATAACGAGTGTTGTTTAATAAAAATAATGTTCAGCTTAAAAGGGCATTTCGCGATCCACAGCCTCATCCCCCCCTTTTGCCAAAAAAGTTGAGATTTTATACCACTGGAAACCTCTGGTTACATAATGTTTATGTACCAAAATATTTCTTGCAGATTAATTCGTTTAGCAAAGATATCGTGAAATTTGAATATCATTCTTGTATATCAGAACGAAATTATATACAACACATTGTCTATGGAGTAGTGTAATACACATAATCATGCATAACTCGCAAACGCAAAATCGAAATCAACTGAAATTTTGGGAATAAACTTTTTTCATTGTTTTTCGTGGATATTGAAAAATCACGGTCATAAAAAGAGGATGCTAGGATCACGAAATACTCCTTTAAGATATGTTAATGGTATGAATACTTGAACTTGATTCCTCAGATTTTGTATGTATTTATACACAGTTAGGTGGGGAAAGAAACTTTTAACCTCCCCCCATGCGCGTATGTTGGGGGTGTATTTATACACAGTTAGGTGGGGAAAGAACTTTTAACCCCCCCATGCGCGTGTGTTGGGGATGTCTTTGGGGAAGAGGCGGCAAAAAAGAAGGGGCGGCGGATGAAGGGCGGCAAGAAGAATAATTAAAGAAAAAAGGCGGGCAGAAAGGGCGGTAAGAAGAATTATTAATGGAAAAAGGGCGGAATATTATGGAAAATAATACCTTTTGTGCAGGGGTGGCAATATTTACATGTTCTGATATACCCCCCGAACGGCTTCGATACGCCACTGCCCCCCCCTTGAAGTCTAATGGTGTGTCCCTATAAAGGATAACTTTTGGTGGACGTTGTATTTTTTTTTACGGTGAACTTTGAAAGAATGAAAAGTTTCGGCGTCCAAAAAGATAAAGATCTCTATTAAACGAGGCTGTCAATCACCTGAAACTTATACTTTCGATGGACATGATGAACATCATATGTGGCTTACAAAGTATTGTAAGTGAAATTATGATATGTATAATTGTGATTGAAAATGATATGTATTTACTAAATGCGGTATGGCCACCCAAGTTGAGGCCCACCTAAGTTGTTAAAACTCGTTGAAGAAAATATCTTCATAATGAAGAAACCGAGCAGCTCTTGTTTCCTCCTCGAGATGAAGTCTTGTTTTTTCCATCCAAATCGTCTATGTCAACATAGCCCTATGGGTACAACAGAAACTGATATCTTTTGACGTCTTTATTTAGCTCTCTTCTTATACATTTGGCGCCGATTTGTTTTTCACATCACCATTATGTAATTGATTATTTGACAGCCCTGTCTCTCTCTCTCTCTCTATCTCTATTGCTATCTAACCCCCCCCCCACCGTTCTCTTTCTGCATGAGAGGGAGAGAGGAGAGAGAAGAAAGCGGGGGAGAGAGAGGAGATAGCTCCGGGTGTTTTAGCGATTTGGGTAAGGGTTGCATAATTTTGGGTAGTAAAGTGCCCTTAAACAAAAGCGCTCAATTGGGTTAATGTGGGTGCTTTTTGTGACAAAATTGTTTTCTGATGGGTTGCATAAATAAACTGTAAAAACAGGTATAGTGAAAGTCTACATGGCACATCACCGTACAAGCTGTTGCGAAGAACTCCCTACCATGTATGCTAGCCCGAGAGAGAGCAGAAAGCTAGGAAATGGGGGGGGGGCGAACAGCGAAAGTTGGGTTCTGAATCTTGTCTATTGATTGTTGAAAGATACTATAAACGTTTTCAATATTTCAATTATTCAGCTACTATAGTAGGCTATTAGTTCAATTATTCAGCTACTATTGTAGGCTATATTCTAGCCTGTTAATAGCAATGAATCCAGTACCGCGTACCGGTCCCAACATTTTCGGGGGTATATCAAAATATGCAGATAATCATCAATTTCAAAAAGGCGTAAGGACATTTTGCACTTTTTCATTTCCAAAATTATTTAAAACTTTCAGATAAAAAATATGACCGAATGCAGGACTGCTCTCTCTAGGTGTCAAAAAGGTTCCAGCATGCCTAATATAAAGCCTCCCTCACCCGATTCCCTGCCCCTTTGCTTTAATGTGTCATTTACATCTAAACCACTCATCATTACAAGTTTGTCTGGAACGCTCACAAAGTGACGGCAGACGACAGCAAAGGTGATGATGTCATTAGATAAGAGCTGTTACCTTTCTCGCAATTTACATACCTAGCCAACACTTGGTGAATGTATAGATTGAAGAAGGTAGGCGACTTTAGCCAGGCTGCGATGTGTCGCCGCGATTCTTGCCGCCACATCAGCAAATCCGATGCACGATTGCCACTTTGATGCCACTCAAATAGCCGCTTCACCACGCTCAATATACCTGAGTTATTCCGATTTGTCCCAACTCGGTGACGACAGGCTACTACTTGGATTTACTTCAAGTCGCCAATACTTCTACTTTGTTAAAATGTTTTGGATAGGTTATGGTTTGTGTTTCAAGCATAGTGTAAAACAATACAACAAACAACAACTGAAATCCTTTAATGGTCGTTTTTTAGCAGTCACATTTACAATGAATATAAAAAGAAATTTAAACAAAACTGACTCATCAGACAAAGTGACAACTACACATGCATAATTGACCCGGTTTACATCTGTAGTCCGAAACGTTTGCCTGTACCCAAACCCTGCATCATAAACCTCACCCTAACCCTAAACCTTACACACCCTACCCTAACTAGCAGCTACTAACATGACTATAACGAACATGTTTTTCGGCGTGGCAAACCTTAATTTTGGACTATACCAACTATTTTAAGCTGTTGCGATTTGGTAGTTCACTGGTGAGCTTTGGCAAAAATTGCATTGAACATTTCATAGCGAGGGTGTAGATGAATTCAAATATCACAGATATACTTTTGTAGGTCCTGTGGTTCTTGTGTTATGTTGTAAAGAGGGCTGAAACAACAACACTTTTGTAACACGTACATAACTTATTAACAACAATAAATCAAGCAAGTTTTCAATAATTTATTGATTTAGATAATGAAAATTGATTTTTTTTTTTGGCTGCTTCGACCAACAATATCTCTTCTACCCTTATTCAAACTTTAACATGTGGTTGGTTGCAACTTTTAACCATTTGATGCTTAATTCTGCTTTATTCACATGGGGTTCAGTAAAAAATAAACATGTGTGCAAATTATTTTAGGCACAACGTACAGTTTGGTCCTATAGCGCTATCAAGGTCCCTATTATGTACCGATAGCTCTTTTATCGTACCCTGAACATTTACACTAATGTCACGTATAATGCTTGCTACAATTTATTATATTTCCATGCAGGGTATGATATAAAGAGTCCTAAAAACCGACTTAACATTGCCTAATCGAGCACCATATATAGCTATCATTACACGCTATAGGACCAAATAAGATGGTACCGGGTGTCCGATGCCAAGAATTGGGAATAGGACCAACATTCATGCATGTATGCCTGCATCAACCTCTGGCATGTCTAAGCATCAACAAGAAACAATAATTTTTAATCTGGTGGTCTTGTGCAAACATGGCATAAACTCTTCCTGATGTTTTTGCCTTTTTAAATTCTAATATATTTCGCTATACATAAAGGGAATGTGATCTTTGTTTGACTCTTTATTCTTTTTTTTATTTTATATAGATACATGTAGTATAAGTAGTTTATAGTAGTTAGAAAGCCAAAGCTCAATTTGAACACTTAGATATGTTAAAATGCACGATTTAGCTGATATTTAAAACGTGACTCAAAATCAAATGCACACAGTGACATTAATATTACTCAATTGCTGTTTGCTTCTCGAATATTCTTGCCTATAATGATTCCTCGAAACCTTTTCAAGCAATGGCAAGTGATTTTATGAAATTTGATGGTTTTATTCAAATGTGACAAGATTGATTTATATTATTAGATGGTATCTCTTAAATCATGTCAAGTTAACAGAGGAAGAGGCTTACGCATCATACACTGGAATATGGAAACATTCAAACATTACAACTAGCGCACGAGATCAAATTAATGATGCTTAATCGTTATTCTTAATATATCAATATACAGGGGAAAGAAGAATTACGCATCGCACACTAGCACATTTAAACATGAATTTACAAATGGAAACATAACATGCATAGGCAGATATACCAGAGAAAAAACTCCGGACATATCTGCCTGTGCGGGGACTTGAACCCCAGACCTCTCGCTTGTCGGGCGAGCGCTCTACCACTGAGCTACACAGACTGTCCCTGATAAACAGGACTCAAGTCTGGTACTTATGGATATGAGCAGTCAAGGGTGAACAGTACAAACAACACATTACATATCAGTGTACGAGATCAATTAATGATGCTTACCCGCCAGCCTAATATAATCATACAAACAGAGGAAGAGGCTTTAACGCATCATACACTGGAACATGGAAACATTCAAACACTACAACTAGCGCACGAGATCAAATTAATGATGCTTAATCGTTATTCTTAATATATCAATATACAGGGGAAAGAAGAATTACGCATCGCACACTAGCACATTTAAACATGAATTTACAAGTGGAAACATAACATGCATAGGCAGATATACCGGTACCACCAGAGAAAAAACTCCGGACATACCTGCCTGTGCGGGGACTTGTCAAGTTGTTAACTTAACTGCATGGTAAATCGAGATCAGTTCAGGAGAGCATCAAATATGGAACATAATGACCTGCTACCATGAAATGAGCGTAAAGTCGCATGTTGGTAGTTTCGAGACATCCTGGCTGTTAAGTATACGTTCTTTGTTTGCCGCGCACCTATACAAGTCAGTGGTATGTCCACTATTTAATCGCCTATTATGCTCTCATTCACAAAGGACATACAGGCATACTTTTGGCTTGAGCAGGTGCGTGTGAAACAAAGAACACCAACTCAGCAGCCAGGGCGTCTCGAAACTACTAACTTGCGACTTTACGCTCATTTCATGGTATATAGCAGGTCGCATAGTATTACATAATAACAATAATAATAACAATAATAGTATACCCTCCATGTCCTCGAGCAATATTGCTACCCCGGGGGGTACTCAAGTTTGGTTTTGGTAGGGACGTGCCGCTGAGATTTTGGAAGTGGACCCATAAATATACCAATTTGTCAAGAAATTTGGACCCATTGATATACCAAAAATCAAAATTTTCGGCCGAATTTAACCAAAATTTTGGCTATTTTAAGGAAAAATCGGGCTGTTTTCCCAAAAAATTGAGAAAATTTTGAAAAAAGGACCCATTAATATACCAAAATAGGCTTTGAAAAAGGGGTCATTGATATACCAGAAGGCCGAAAATGCTACCCATGTTTGCGGCACGTCCCCGTATGGTCATTTGTACTGAGTACCCCCCCCGGGATTGCTACACTGAGTTATTTCTTTCCCAAGTCAGTTTGGCTGCACCAGGAAATGCCCAAGGTCAGTGTTGCATAATACTCTCCATGTCCAAGGACAATTACTGCTGCGCTGGATTAAATAATCTCCTCCTCAGTTTGGATACACCAGCAAATCTACAAGGTCAGCCAAGGGGCGCCCTATCTTTACTGCGGGAGATGATTTTATGGTTTACATAATTTCAAATGGATAAGGTTAAAATTCTTAAGCTTTCCGAATTCTAAGAGAAGAACCAACTCGAGTCATTTATGTGGATCCTAATTACTAGTATTGGCCGTTGTATTTTTATTTTTCCCATTTTTATAAGCCATAGATCACCGCATGCTGTCACAGTGATGTGATGCTGTACAACGTACATACAGCGAGGGTTAAAAGGTCTTACTTGCCAAAAACCTTCAACGAACCACCAAAAGCTACATAATATTCATACATGCCAAATCTACATTTTTTATGCATATTAGAAATGTCCGTAATTTGATTTAGCGCATTTTCGTGCACCCATCGACGAACATGACAACACAGAGAATTGAACAGGCACCAATTAAATTATTTTGTACGATACAACAACAAACAAACAAGGTTATTCCAACAGTTTTTATACAGAATATTTTAGAAAAAAAAAATAAAAAAGATTTAAAATGGCAACATGAAAAATAAATTTTAATTATAATACGAATATGTCTGGCTTGGAGTCTGTGATTCTTGAGAGGGTTTGAAATCTGACAAAAAATAAATAATGTGATATTTGGAGATGCAAACCGTGACTTATACAGTCCGGTGAAGCGTTACAAAACGTCGTAAAGCATTGCAAAGTACCGGAGAATGGTTAAACGTGATAATTTTACAAACGAGATGTGTAAAACAAAGTCATTTATTAAACACGTCGTACCTTTGGTAATTTCAACTTTGATGATATCACTATGGACCATAATGGCCTCATCCCAATGGCATAGTTCAATAACCTCAATTAAACAATCTATAGTGCAAAATTTGACCTTGAGTTGCAGAGTATGAGTTTTAATACCCAATTTTTCAAAGGTCATTCAATGAATGTACAAATGTGTTGGGGTTAAAGAACTATGCCCCTGGTAGATGAGCATGTTGTGGATCCTATAGTAGTGTATAGCAGCATTTATCACTATCAACCATCATCTCATACGTAATTTTGTTATTTATTGAGAACTCTGAGCGCGCGAAAGGTAAATGACTTGGTGGTCGGTGTCGTTGCCGACATGCTTCAGAGCTATAGTGGTCGTCCATTCGTCGATCGTCGCTACTATCCTCGGAGCTTTACGGTGGTAGTCTTCAGGTCTAGCTGTTGACATGGCTTTCATAGTTTAGCTTAGGGGTAAATAGAGCTTTAGAGGTTCACGCAATATGCATTGATATTACGGGCTTAATACGAGCCTTGTTTAGTCTCTGTCAATCCTGCGCTGAGATTGAGTTAGCATGTCTAATGCAAAATCAAATTTGGAAAGCGTAAGGAAGATTATGGGGGAATCCTGAGCAACGATATTATTACTTATAGTTGTACAGATTCACTCTCGATTGCATTTCCTGTACCGCGAAATTAAATAAATCAAATAATTGCATATTATCTTTTACTTTAGCGGTACGAGATGTGTGTTTAGTTTTTAAAGCCTCAATTTTCGATTACCCCGGTCGATTGAGTAGTTCTGAGCTGAAACATGTATTGAATGTGTACCGTGTTTGTTTGGTTGCTTGTTTGTTTTCATTTGTTTGTTTGTTTGTTTGTCTGTTTGTTTGTTTATTTGTTTTCTCTGTATACTTTTCCCTCTTTCATTCCTTCTTTTTCTTTCTATCTCGATCTCTTCTTCTTTTCAACAACAAGAATAACATCAACACACAATTCAACATTTAGCAACAACAACAGCAACAACGGTGATGCATGACCTTGACGTCACTGAATGTGTGTCGCTAACATGAGCAAGCTGAGTACCTAATGTTGTCTTACCAATTCCCGGGTTACCGCTTAATTACCATTGTTCATTGCATGGTGTAGCAGTGCAAAGCATCTACTGCTATTTTATTCAACATAAATCGTGCTCAACTTTTGGAAGATATTAATGCTGAAAATATCAAGAGCTATCTTAAGAACCACTGAACCAATACTAAGCTTGTTTGTACTCATTTTGATGCATTTTTCATGCTGATTCCAATTTTGAATTAAAAAAAAAATTGAAACTTGTCGTCTGCAGTCGACGCCCGCGTGGATAGAGTTAAAGTTAGAATAATTGTTGACTTGTGTGTAAAGGATGATAGACCCTATCTATTGCATAACTGAAAGCAAGACGTGTGATTGTCAAGTTCAACCAATGTGATCATTATCAAAGAATACTCGTACTAGATTGATGTCGGCTTGAGTATCGGAGGGTGGAGGCATCTCTCGACACTTCTTGAGTACCTTTCCGTAATTTAATATTTTGATCACATAAGAGTTATGAAAGCACTTCTCTCACTAAACCGGCCCCTGATTGATGCTACTGATTTCCCGTCCTGCCTCTCTGGCTTATAGTATGAAGATGTGGCCACTGTCTCATTGGTTGTTGACATCACTTGAAACATTAGAGTTCAAAAAGACATTAATTGCCATCTATATGTATGTTCATGTTTTACTGTATGTTTTTCTACCCTGAGATGAAAACAAATAAACTTGCAAGGGGCATATTTAAAGTAGCCTAATCAAATTGTACGATTTATCATAGCTCAAAAGATCTCTCGAAAACACTCTAATAATCATGGAATACCAAGATTTGTATACCACACGGAAGTAGACACACATTTATAAAAACGTGATCAAAAATCATGACTGAAAATCCAAAATTGGATTGTTTAAGGCTACACGATCTATTGTTGGTCGAAGCAGCAAAAAAAATCTAGATTTTAGTCACCAAAATCAATATATTATTGAAAAATTACACTTTGATGTTTTGCAAAAGTTCATTGTACAAATCATATACGAAAACTTGATTGATTTATTGATGTGAGTAAGTTATGTACTTTTACAAAAGTGTTGTTGTTTCAGCCCTCTTTACAACATAACTCAAGAACCTTAGGACCTACAAGAGTATATCTGTGATATTTGAATTCTTCTATACACTCTCTATGTGAAATGATCAATGCAATTTTTGCCAAAGCCCTCTACCATTCGCACGATGCTGTGAACTATACCAAACCGCAACAGTTTAAACCTTAAGAGCTTTGTTGTTAAAATTATTGTTATCTGTTTTCTACACAAAATGGTCACATCGTCATGGATAGAAGCTCGCGGTTAGTGGTTCCTCATATAGAGGAATCCAAATTCACGCCTTCCTACACCTGACTA
The DNA here is from genome assembly GCF_039555335.1 of Amphiura filiformis. Taxonomy (NCBI): domain Eukaryota; kingdom Metazoa; phylum Echinodermata; class Ophiuroidea; order Amphilepidida; family Amphiuridae; genus Amphiura; species Amphiura filiformis. The sequence continues at coordinate 19,601,211 of NC_092639.1, forward strand.
GCAGCCTTTAGTTGGGTCCCCGCCGGCTACAATGCATCCAAAATGTGTAATGATTCGGCCTTGGCGGAAATTTTAAACTGCATTCCATCACCCGTTTTACACCTTCCGCGATATAGACAAAAGAATGTTTACAACACAATACAGTTCCAACAGTTGTGCAAATACTTACACCTAGAGAAGGTCGAGGAGGGTTAATAGAATAATACAATAGAGATAATTCCGCAGGTAATCCCGTCGCATCTATTCATAGATGTACAAAATTAATGGATGAACAAAAGGACTATGTATGCATAGATGCGACATGATTACCTCTATTGTATATATTATTCTATTAACCCTCCTCGTCTTTGCATCTTCTCCAGGTGTTAGGTGGCTTTTATTTGCACAATCGGGCGCTCAAAACCCCAAGTTGGTGCTAGCGGGAAACCAAAGATGGCCGACCAAATCCTAACCATGACTTGGCTCGTTGGATTCGTCTATACAATACAATGTCCTCACATACATGACATATCATGATATACAATATATTATAGAGGGCGCCAGCTTGGCTTGCCACGGGAGAAAAGTGCTCTCCCAAAAACCTGCAAAATCACCCTATTATCGTACGCTGATTGGGCTAATTTTCGCTAAGGACATTTTGTAAGTAGTTCAACATTGCCGATGTTTTGTCAATCTGAACTGGAACGAAGTAAATGTTCGTAATTTTCGGTAAATATTACTTCATTCGTCGTTTACCATAGTTGTTATTTGACTCGTATGTACTGTGTATATTCGCCTACCAAATTACATCGATTTGTGTATCAATTGGTTCATCGATTCGTTTCCATCATGATCGGAATTGGAAAACAATTTCTCACTTACAGCCGAAACATTCTGCTTAGAATCAATAAAGGTGTAATAAACAACCCTGGACTTTCACGTCTAGACAGTAGCACTTGGAATAAACTGAAAGATCTTGATATAAATAAGAAGTTTCGTGGTTGTCGAGCTGGAAAAAATCATTTGCGCCCAATCGACAAAATTGCAACAAGAATTGGTCCTACTTCAAGTTTCAGAACACAGCGTTTTCGAGGCATAAACAGAGACAATCTTATTCCTGTGAAGTTTTCCTCATCGTACAATCAACGTGTGACCCGTGCCCGCTTTTCCCACTGGAATGCACGTTCTATGGTGAAGAAAACGGTCTCCATATGCGATTTTGTAATTTCTGAAAAACTTGATGTTTTAGCGATTACGGAAAGCTGGACGAATGGCGACGCACGAGACGATCACGCGTTCGCTGATCTTACCAACACTCTGCCAGACTTTTCGTACTACAGTATACCACGGGTCGGTCGCACTGGTGGAGGAGTTTTCCTTCTTCTTCGTAAGGGGTTTAAAGTCACCCAAAACCCTTCCCCTGGTTTCAAATCTTTTGAAGTTGGAGATTTTACAGTTTCATCAAGTTCAGCGGCACTTAGACTCATTGTTATGTACAGAATCCGCCCGACCAAGAGAAATGGTCTTTCTGTTCCAATGTTCTTCAATGAATTCTCAACATTTCTTGAATCAGTCTCCATCATTCAAGGAAATTTTCTCCTTGCTGGTGATCTCAATTTTCATGTTGATGTCCCAACAGACCGTGAAGCAACTAGGTTCATGGACCTATTGAACTCCGCAAATCTCCAGCAGCACGTCACAGAACCAACTCACATTTCGGGTCATACTTTGGACTTAATCATTACACACAATGATTCGGCTCTTGTCGGTGATATATCCATCAATCATGACCTTCCTTCAGATCACTTTGCCACTACTTGCTTGATCGATATTGCTCGCCCGGTAGCTACAAAGGAGAAGGTCAAAGTCCGTCGTTTTCGCGATGTCAATATTTCCCAGCTGAAGCGAGATATTGTAGCGTCACCTTTGCTCACTAATCCTGAAGATGATGTTGCTTCGCTGGTTACTCAATATGACGACGTGTTACGCGGTCTTATGGACAAGCATGCTCCCGAAAAATCTCGTACACGTGTTCTGCGTCCTCACTGCCCGTGGTATACCGATGAACTTCGTGCTGAAAAGCAGGAATTACGGCGTTGCGAGAGGAGGTGGAAAACCTCTAAGCTGGAGGTTCACAAGCAGATATTTAACGACAAGGCTAAAGACTACAGAGTGATGCTTGATCGTTCCAAGACTACCTTTCACAAGACTCAGATCTCAGAATCTGATCAAAGAGATCTCTTTAAGGTGGTTAACACTATGTGCGTCGCTAAGACATCTAGAGTATTACCTACGCATACTTCTCCACAAGTTTTAGCGAATGAGTTTGCAGAGTTTTTCAGTAACAAAGTCCAGAAGCTCCGCCAGAATCTTGATGATTGTACACCCTGTGATCCAGAATGCTTTGACAAATCGGAGTCATCTGCTTGTACTTTCAACACTTTTCGTCCTCTTACCGACGAAGCACTTCGCAAAGTGATCATGAGCATGTCTACAAAGTCATGCCCCTTGACCCTCTACCCACGTGGATGCTAAAACTCTGTCTTGATGAACTGCTGCCTGTTATCAAGCGGATCGTCAATTCTTCGTTGTGCTCGGGTATTTTTCCTGACAGGTTCAAAATTGCTCAGGTTATACCGCTCATCAAAAAGCCTAATCTTGATGCGGACAGTCTTCAGAGCTATCGTAGTATCTCCAATCTCAGTTTTATTTCAAAAATTGTTGAGAAATCGGCTTCTGAGCAAATTCAGCACCACCTGCAGGACAACGGTTTGTTTGCAAATCTTCAAAGTGCCTACAGGAAGCACCATAGCACAGAGTCCGCCCTCGTCAAGGTTGTGAATGATCTTCTGCTCGCTACGGACAGGAAGGAGGACGCGGTACTGGTTTTACTAGACCTCAGTGCCGCGTTCGATACTATCGACCACAAGATTCTCGTCGATCGTCTTCAGACCTTGTATGGTATCACCGGTACGGCACTCAAGTGGTTTGACTCATACATCAGTGGACGCTATCAATCTGTGAAAATCGGTGATTCTGAGTCTGCGTTGAAAGAGCTTACGTGTGGAGTACCACAGGGCTCGGTTTTCGGCCCCCAGATCTTTACCATGTACACAGCTCCAGTCGAGGGAATTCTGCGTGCGCATCAAACTGACGGCATGTTTTACGCTGACGATAGTCAAGTTTATGTGACTTTCAAGGCTGACAGTAAACGCGACAGTATTAGGAGACTTGAAGAATGTGTTCGCGATATAAAGAACTGGACACTCGCAAATAAGCTGTCATTGAATGACTCAAAAACCGAAGTCATCCAGATTTCCTCTCGGTACTCTACTTCTGACCAGATAGAATCTATCACAATTGGTGATACCTGTGTGCAAGTGGTTCCAGAAGCCAAGAACCTTGGTGTCATTGTCGATAAAACGCTCTCAATGACTTCGCAAGTGAATAAGGTTTGCAAACAAGCGTGTTTTGCCATCAAAAACATTGGCCGTATCAGAAAGTATTTGGACAGAGAAAGTGCTGAAAAGTTGGTTCACGCCTTTGTGTCATCACAACTAGATTCCGCGAACTGTCTGTTGTTTGGACTCCCAGATTATCAATTGGCTAAGATACAACGTATCCAAAACACCGCTGCCCGCTTGGTGACGCTGACAAAAAGGCACGAACATATCACACCTGTCTTAAACGACCTCCATTGGTTGCCAGTTAAACAAAGGATAGTGTACAAATTGTTGCTGATCACCTACAAAGCCGTTATTGGACTCGCACCAACTTACATCCAAGATCTTATCACTATCAAGAACCCTGCACGCACTCTGAGATCTAGCTCTGCCACTCAACTTTGCCACTACTCCGTGAATACTGTCACATACGGCCAACGTTCTTTTACTTACGCTGCGCCTATGCTGTGGAACGATCTCCCACCTCACATCAGGAATGCTTCGTCACTGGACCAATTTAAGAAACAGCTCAAGACTCATTTATTTCTGAAGTCGTTTGTTTGATTATAATGCATATTTTGTAGGGCGCCTGTGATGAGGAACCGGTGATTAGTCTGTGTTTCTCTGCATTTTGGCTTTTGTCATCACGCCATGCCGGTTCTGATTATCACGGGCGTCCTGAACCATTGTCTTTTCGCCATGTGTAATTTAAGTATGTTGTAGTGTAAGACCTTTTTATATCTTTTAAACATTAATTCATTTTGTATATATTGTTGTAGTGTACTTAAGATTACTGTTCAGCGCATTGGGATATGTTCTTGTATGTAATGCGCTTTATAAAAGTGTTTTATTATTATTATTATTATTACAATGTTTAACTTTAATCAAATCTTTGCTTTAATTTATAATTGGTGTCAACTACAGTAGATGTTGCGCTACTCAAAAAATTTGACACGCTCTAAGTTACGTAACTTGAGTACTTTCAAGAGATTGGACGATGAAGAATGAAGAAGAAATGAAGAAAGAAAGAAGAAAAAAAAAAAAAAATATCGAAGTTTACTTTGTGTAAAGTTCATGCGACATTATGTCATGTCACTAGCATTTTTTTAAACAATCTGGCACTAATATTTGCCCATTTTACTAATTAAGATATTTGGGCGTCAACGCCCTAAAATTTCTAAGAAATAACTAAAGCCATCACCGTCATGGAAATAGTCTCACATCATGTGGTCTATGTCCAACATGTTTTGGGAGGAAGAAATAGGTATCAAAAGTTGACACTGATAAATATAGTCATCTAAGCGTCTACGGTTACCATGGTGACAACGCCAATCACGGATGTCAAAGGTGTGTTGAACTGCTTTAAGAATGTATCCAAATCCGGATCCAAAGTGTATTGCAGAAGCACCCAGTGGCTTACGGATACCGCAGAATCAGCAAGCCAAGCGACCAGTAAGGAAAACTTATTGCCAATTAATAATCGGGTCAATGTTCCTGGGTTAAGTGATGTATATTAAAATTCCATTAACAAATGACCATGATGACCGATTGCTATATTTTATTTTAGATTATTAGTCCTCAATGATATGATAATATCCGTGTTAATGACAATCTCGCCAAATCTCGGATAAATTCGAACTCATCACGACCTCGCTGTTTTTCTTGCAGATCGGCACGCGACTTAGTGAAGGTGTGTTTTCTTTTATGGCAACTAAAATGTGCATGAGCGCCAAACTATCTAAAGCAAAATATAACTAAAGTTAAAACGGATTTATCTTAACTCACGGACCTTCAATACAATTCTAACCAAAATAATGCGATTTTCCCAGTACCGTTGATATCACGTAGCCCTACACGATATTCTTCCGATACTAAAGTATCTGTATATTGCAACAACAATAAAAAAACAAATAATTTTAGATTCTGTAACATATAGTAATAAGGAGGCATGCATTATCTATATTTATATATATATATGTTCACTAAACATAAAAACATATATTTGCGATATTAGGGCACCCACTTGAAAATTATATTTTAATAAAATACATAGATATGTGAAATTTTATCATCGCAATGATACTTATAAGAAGGAAAACCTGAAGAAACTTATAATAAGTTGCGTGTGTTGGGGTGATCAGTGGAATGTGTGTGACGGCATTTACAACGGAAATAATTAAGGTTAAACATGTTTCTGGAACACTACTTAGTCTGGTCAGTAGAAGGTTGAGAGTTTGATATTTCGTTGACCCCTATGTTATGATTAGGCCATGTTTGCTATATTTTATGATTTTATACATTTATCATGCTTTAATTTTATCTATAGACACCAGAAACAAAGTTTTAAAAAAATGTCACCATCATTAATTTTTTGCTTGCAAGATGAGGAAATTCCAAAAGAACGATTAAGTAAGATAATGGTAACCTTGATTTTTGGAATGCACAAACATGAATGTAGACATAGTCAAGACTAGAAATAAGCAAATAAATAAATAAATGAGTAAATATATAAGTAAATAAATGAATGAATAAATAAATATATATATAAATATATTCAAAGTTTAGACCTTCCAGAATAGAAGACGACTTCTATTCTGGAAAAAAAACTTTGATTTTTTTTATACGATTTCCCTTCTTGGGATTGAGCACTCTATTCAAAAGGCAGTATACTGTAACTATGAATATATGTTGTAGATAAATAAATAAATATATAAATATATAAATATATAAATAAATAAATAAATAAATAAATATGACAAATAAATAAATAGGAATAAATAAAAAAATTAATAAGAAAATAAATAAATTAATTAATTAATTAATTAATTAATAAACAATGAAATAATGAAAAAAATAATGAATAAATAATGAAAATAAGTAATGAAATAAATATAATAAATAAGAAAATTACACCCCAACCTGCTAAGATGCGATATCCCTCATGAATATTCATTTAACACGTCATACTTGGTCACTACACGTCAATCAATTTGATAGACATTTTATCTATCATCATAATCATATCTATATTAAGAATAAAGTGGTTTTACAGTTTATTCTTTTAGCTTCGTTTTACAGTAAAGAATAAGTTCAAACAAAGTTCAATCATTATTTTCCATATCAGGCTCATCATATCATCGCGTAATCAACAAAGCATCCTGATCGACGGCATAAATCGGATGTTGGGTTTTGTGTTCCACAGGACCAGACGGGCTAGACGATTTCAAGAGGATGATGCGGTTAAAACAATAACGTATAATTATAATAGACAACCTTGGTGTCCTGTAGTTGTCTTCTAGCACAGAATTTAAAGACTTAATTTACATTGATAAGTGGTTCTTAACAACTAATTAAGCTTTTAAGTTTGCATTTTTCAGATCAGAAAAGTATCAAAAATTTACACTATTACGATTAGCATGCAGCACTGGGCTATTCCAGAAAATAGATGCACAACCCCATAGAGGAGTTTGGATTTTCGATTTTTTTATGTCCAGTTGTAATTGTTTGAAATCCAGACTTTTAAAGTGTCCAAAAGGTAAAAAAATCCAGAAGAAAAATAGTTTAAAATCAGAAATCCGCAAAAGGCAAACAAATCCAGAAGAGAAATAGTTTAAAATCAGCAATCCGCAATTTGAGACCTCATTTTGGACATTTCCGTGCATTTCATTCATTTAATTGCATTTTCAAGCTTTTTCACGTAACATTGATTGACAACTGGAATTCCAGACGTTGATGTTTTCACAAAGCAAACTTGGAAATCCAGACATTTCTTTTATTGAAAAGTTACCCCTCTATAAATATGCACTTATTTTCGGGAATAACCCATTTACAGTATTCTTGAATGGTATAAAATTGTATTTGGTTAAAAACAGTCAAATGCACTTAATTGGCGTCCGACAACTATATCAGCAAAGAGTAACCCCGGTCCTGACTTGTTTGGGATGGGTATATGATATCCGAATAAACTTTGGATTTATTGATGTTAAAAGTTTAACGAAATACTTAGGCGAATGGCAGGTGCCATTACAAAAACACTTCAATGATGTTGCAGCATCGGTATCTAAATGAAACAGGTCGTGATGAGTTCAAGAGATATATGAGCCATGTAAAGCAATCAAAATATGTAAAGCGATATTTTATTTATTTATATATTTGTTTATTTATTTATTTATTTATTTATTTATTTATTTATTTATTTACGAGTAGAACTTTTGGAACGAATGTTGTAACTCTGAGTTTCACGCTAATGCGATCATCAGACAACTTATTTATTTATTTATCTTTTTATGTATTTATTTATTTGTTTATTTATTTATTTATTTATTTATTTATATATTATTTATTTATATATTATTTATTTATTTATTTATTTATTTATTTATTTATTTATTTATTTATTTATTTATTTATTTATTTATTTATTTATTTATTTATTTATTTATTTATTTATTTATTTATTCTCTTCTTTTTTCTTTATAGGTGGGACTTTCCCTTCACTGAACTGAGGATCATAATTATGTAAGCATGCAAAGTACTGGCACGATTTAGCATTTTCACCTGAATGCCAAACATGCAAAACAAACACCCTTCTCTCTCCCACACAAACACCCCCACACCCATCAAGCATGATTCTTGCATGCTTAGCATTTATCAAAAGGGCACGGGAGTCAAGTTTTGTGTTCATCAGTACATTCCATATAAATCTCGCATTGTCATATACTCATATTTTCATAATTTGACATTTAGGTATATTGTTTTCTCCAAACTTGAATTATAAACCGAAATTTGAAGATAAATTAGTTCTTATATCATCGTTATTTCTTGATTAATATTTTTCTAACAATATCAAGAGTGGTTAAGGCACAGGTCTCGTAAACATGAGGTCCTGGGTTCGATTCCCATCAGGCGGGATCACTTTTTCTGCTTGTCTCCTTTATTATTTGCGACGCGTCGGCGAACTTGGCAAAAAATGTTTAGTTATATAATTCCCGTCGATCATGCCACTGTTTTCCGTGTAATATCAAGAATATCTCGTAGCTTTCCATCTTGCTTTCACAATCTTCTTTTTTAACCAAGGATCTTCAACGATACAATTTCAGCATCAAACTTGGGTTCAATATGCATGGGTCTTCCTTTTTTCCGGTTTTTTTTAAAAATCTAATAAGAAATAAGTCTACCGTAAAATAATACTTTAAGTCTTTAAAAATAAGGGGACGTTCCACTTAGTCTCGGTCATTTATTTATCCATCTGTTTTACCCCCTTCAACGTTAAATATATCACGTGACTGAACTTGCACTTTTCTAAATATAATCTTTGTCAACACCAACAGCGTCTAATCGGAAACCGATCGATGGCTGGCCGAAGACCATGACCGCTAAATGCCCCTGGCCAGGTAAAAGGAAAGTACGCCCGGTCGGTTGGTGGGTTGGTGCAGGCGGACAGACTGTATTTTCATAGATACAATAATATCCGATATGCGCCAGTCATCTCGTCTTCTTAAGCGTTGAAAGCACTTTCATATTATAGGATACAGGAAAATGATATTGTGATACTGAGAAGGGGATGTTTTTCATTAAACTCTTGAACCTTGGAGGTTTTCTTGAATTTCCTCTTTCCAAAACTGATTTAACCAAATAGATTCAAAATCAATAATTTATATTTATATTATTTTAGTAGAGCATAAGGGCACAATATACCGTGCAACCGATTCCATTTAAACGCCAGCTAATTTTTTTTTTTTTTAATCGGCCCTATGCTTGGATTCAGAACGTCTTTCCTATTCTTGGATTATTAGAACTTCCTTTCTCTTAACATGCTTAAAGAAGGAAGCCCTGCCAGAGCAGTTCTTCTGGGGTGATCCAAACCTGCCTAATTATCAAATTAATCAGTGACAAGGTTATCTCTGAATTTGACAGGTGCTAATTGATGTTTCAATGTTATTGTATCAATCAGCACCTGTAAAATTCAGAGATAACCTTGTCACTGATTAATTTGATAACCATGCAGGTTTGGTTCACCCCAGAAGAACTGCTCTGGCGGGGCTTCCTCTTTAACCTAAGGTTGAGGGTTGGTCGTTGACTTGTATGATAATTTGGTTTCTTCTCCTTGATCTCTTTAATTTTAATTTTATTTCACTGCGTTCTTAACTTGCTCAATATTTCCATTTTAAACCTGACTCGAACGCGAACGATTTAGAAATTGGTTACACTGTAAAATTTTGACCGTAACTAAGTTACTTTAAAAACGGCATACTTTAAAAACGGCGATTTTACAAGTATTTCACCTTATAATTAGCATATATACGGTATGTTGCCGTAAAAGTACGGTAGACTGCCCATAATCATGTATAAAATACAATACAGGACAATACAGCTATTTTTATTTATTTATTTATTTATTTATTTATTTATTTATTTATTTATTTATTTATTTATTTATTTATTTATTTATTTATTTATTTATATTAAGAAATTATAATGAAACCATCACTAGATACAGTGCTCAACTAGTATAATAATAATAATATATTTATTTATTTATTTATTTATTTATTTATTTATTTATTTATTTATTGTTTGTTTGTTTGTTTTTGTTTGTTTGTTTGTTTGTTTGTTTGTTTATTTATTTATTTATTTATTTATTTATTTATTTATTTATTTATTTATTTATTTATTTATTTATTTATTTATTTATTTATTTATTTATTTATTTATTTATTATTTCTGGGGTGACCAATCGAGATGCACTGGCACTGTTCTCCCTTGGTTCCTATAATTATTTATATTTAAACAATTGGAAGATGCAATACTTTACATACAAATAAAAAATATACAAATACAGTTTAACGGTACTAATGCATATTTTCAGTGAAATAGAATCAAATTTACGGTATATAATAACCGTAAAGTTTACGGGAAAGTGCCGTAAAATAACTTCAAACCATATGCAAGGTCAATATCAGATTTGAAGGAAATTCACGAAACAGGATTAACAATTTTACTGAATATTAGATAATTTGGCCGAGAACATCGTATTTATGATAATTCCCTGGTGAACCTTGTATGACCCCAACATTACCAGATTACCTCATGACCGTGCATCACCGCGAATTACAAATCATCATCTCATCTTTGTTTATCCATGCAGCAAACTGACGCTATTGATTGAACCAGGGTTTTTATTTCATAAAAGAGCGTTTCTTTGGAGCTTCAGGTATTTCTTCAAGCCATGAAAAAAATTGCATAATGCATACGGAACGTCATTCCGAAACACCGTCAGTCCGAACCACCGTCAGTCCCAATTTTTAGGGTTAGGGTTAGGTCCTAACCCTAATGCTAACGCGAACGCTAACCCTAACGCTAACCCTAACCCTAAACTTTAAGCCTAATCCTAACCCTAAATATTCGGACTGACAGTGGTTCGGACTGACGGTGTTTCGGACTGACGGCGAGACCCCCATATAACACGAATAATGTTCTTCTGAAGAGAAATGAACAGTGAATATCTAAAATCGTTCCAATATAATTTTTCAGCAGTTCTTGGCTTTAAATGTGTCAAAGGAAACGTCCGCACAAAATGTCCTGCTGTATAAGCCTGTATAAGGTTCCATATTTTAAGTGATCACTGCCGAGGAATGTGCTCTGCCAATAAAAAAAAAAAAGGGCCGTGCAATTTTACAAATTCATCCCAAATAACCAAGACTGATATTAGGAATATTTGCACAGTATTCTGTGTCACATTAATATTCCTAAACCGTAGCTAGTGCTTCAGTCTCTTTGGATGGGATAAAATGGGATCAATAATTCAGAACTAGGAGCATGACTTTTAGCAGTTGGACCATCAAGAGTATGCCTTTCATAGCCAAGGATGCTTTTCGAACATTATGGATTCTGTCCATATGAAGATAGCAGTTTGACCTTGTGCAAAAATACATAAATATATCTATTTCATTGTAATGTAATGTTTAATACTGAAGTATATAAAACTGCTTCTGCCGTCTGAAAACGAAATTGAAAATTCCATTTCCTTTTAAAGGGGCATTTCGTGATCCACAGCCTCATCCCCCCATTTTTCCCAAAAAAAGTTGAGATTTTTACACCACTGGATACCTCTGGCTACATAATGTTTATGTACCAAATATTTCTTGCAGATTAATTCGTTTAGCAAAAATATCGTTAAATTTGAATTTCGTTCTGGTGCACCAGAACGAAATTACAACACATTGTCTATGGAGCAGTGTAATACACATAATCATGCATAACTCGCAAACGCAAAATCGGAATCAACTGAAATTTTGGAAATAAGCTTTTTCGTGGATATCTACTGAAAAATGTCATAAAAAGAAGATGTTAGGATCACGAAATCCTCCTTTAATAAACGTGATAAATTCGGAATATATACGTTTTCGTTTCCAAAAAAGTCTTCAAGGTTTCTAAAAAAATACACGTGCCTTTAAAAATAATCATATAAATGGAGTCAAGGAGTACTAATTATTTGATGGATCTATAATTAGTCCAATACCTTTAGAATTTAGCCGCAGTGGTTTTTACATTTGTAACCACATTTGAAATAAACCAACAAATTGCAACACACTCGTAGTCGGTATGCAAAATACACAAGGAAATAAATGTGGAAAAAAGGCAACTGTTCCTTAATTTAACCGCAATGGAAACAGTTCTCGAGGAATTACAACTGAAATTCATCAAATGCCAAGGATGTTTTTCTTTCTCTGTTGTAAAACCACTTCAGTAATTAGGGAATAATTATTGTCTACCGAGTCATACTATATTAGACCTTTCTATGCCGTCACTCTTCATGCTCTTTTACTAATAATTTCACAAATAAATATTCACAAAATATCAGATTATTGCAATTTCATTACTGAAATTGAAAGCTCTATAAAGACAGATGCATCAAGCGAGTACAAACAGGCCTAGTATTATTTCAATGATTCTAAATATAAAGCAGCGTCTTCAAGATTTGAAGAATCAGTGTCGTAATGCATGGAGAACCCGGCAGTGGAAAGCATACGCTACCACTCAAAAGTACAAGTAGGATGAACGGGCGGTGAAGGTCAGTGATCACTCAAGAGCCATAAACTCTAGATGACCTATCGATTTATGAATGATTTATGATTGGCAGGCAAGTGCGTGTATAATTTCTATGACACTTTTAAGTGTTTGAAGGATTATTAGACAATTTAAAATAGATTGTTGAAGTTCAGGGTTTATTAATAATGAATTGTAAAATACGTGTTGGGAAACAAAATGTTTTCTTATGTCATGAATGTTCACTCAACATATTTTAATAATGATAAGTGAATTGTTGTTGAAATTAAATTGAGCGTGTTTTTGTTAACTCATATGAACGAACATTTTGATACATTGTATGAGATCACAGGCCATCGTATATTCGATGGTCTATGAAATGTGTAAAATAAATAAATGTTGGTATTTATACAGCGCCTTTCGCATGTGCACATGTACCAAACCGCTTTAATAATGTCAGCTGCCATACAATGCCCAAGGCATGCTCATACCTTTGGGCGGCGCTCAATGGACAATATTCATAACAGCTCCCCATTTCACCCCTGGGTAGAGAGAGGCAAGTAAGGTAAAGCGCCTTGCCCAAGAGCACAACACGATGGCACCGCTGGGGCTCGAACTAGCCCGTACCGCTGCGCCAACGTGCCCCGGCCCCGTGTATACTTCATGGCTGAGATTTTCCTGTTAATATATTACTTCTAGGTTTTAATCAAAGACATAAAGGTGCATGCATCTGTAAACCATTGTGGCAATGGCAATTACATTTTGCACGTGGATAAATAAAATGATTGGGCATTAATATGGAAAAAAAATCATTCGAAATCATGAAATGCTGCACTGTATAGATAGAATTCTGCTGCAACCATCTTTACCTCAATTTCCCTATACGCAATTCAACGATCTCTCCGTGTCATCAAAATCAAACGGAAACATTAAAGCATGTTCTCAGAAACTAAATTAACGTCAAACTTTCGGTGCAATTGAACACATCATGTTGCGTGTAAGAATAGTTCATCGAACCTATCTCATGTCTTCAACCTTTTCATTGAATATCAATACGTTTTAGTATACAGAACCGTGTTCGTATGGTTCAGATATAAATCATGCAAGATAAGGCCTTAGTTAAGTTTGAGAGACACACTTCCTCGTTTTACTTTGAATTTGTGTAAGTTATCATGATAACCTTAAACTTTCCTTCGCACCGTCTGCGGCTCGTCTCGACTGACGTATGATACTATCATAAAATTAGAATGGCAAGATGATATGATGTCTGTAACGTCACCAAAAATATTCTTTTAATAGGCCTAAGCTTAAAGCTAGACGCACTTTTAGTAGAAACTTATTGAGGTTGAAGAACTGATGATCATGACCTTAAAAATGCATGCGGCTATTATGTTTAACCCCTGGACACTACTGGTCATCTAACAGCATTTCTGATTGGTTAATAACTTGAAATGCTCATTTCAATTGCCAATTGTTGCCGATTTTCACAAAAATTGTCAACAGTTCGTTAATATCTGGTATTTTTCCAAATGCACTCAAAGAGTCTATTATCACTCCAGTGATCAAGAAATCAAATCTTGACAACAATATCCTAAAGAACTATAGGCCAGTGGCCAACATGAAATTCATGTGTAAGGTTATTGAAAAGGCTGCGTCATGTCAAGTAGTCACACATGTTGACAACTACAACCTGGGTGAAGTGAACCAATCCTCCTATAAGAGGTCTCACAGTACTGAAACCGCCCTGTTAAAGGTAAAAAACGACATCCTCCAGTACGTGGACCATGGTAAAGTTGTCTTCCTGGTGCTGCTTGACATGTCAGCAGCCTTTGACACGGTGGATCACCATATCCTGTTGAATAGACTCAAATCAGATTTCAATATCGATGGCACAGTCCATTCCTGGTATAGGTCATATTTTAATCAACGTAACGTCAGAGTGGTAATTAACAACGACATGTCTAGTGAGCATACGCTCACTTACTCATTACCCCAGGGTTCCATCATTGGCCCTCAGTGTTTCATCATGTATACCGTTCCTGTTGGTGAAATCATTCGTCGTTACAACATATGCTTTCATTGTTATGCTGACGATATACAGCTTTATGCTGCCTTTGAACCCAAAGTCAGTGGTGACCGTGAGCGTGTGCTCAATAACATGTCTGCTTGTATTTCTGATATTAACTCTTGGATGGTTAATAACAAGCTGCAGCTCAATCAGGACAAAACGGAATTTTTCATCATTGCCACCAATAGAGCTCTCAATAAGCTTCCCGTCATTGAGCTGAGCTTGGGTAACCACTCAATCAAACCATCTGCCAATGTTAAGAACTTAGGTGTTGTTTTTGATGGAGCTCTTAATATGTCTTCTCATATTAGCAATCTTTGTAAAACCCTCAACTTTCACATCCGTAACTTATGGCGGATACGACGTTTTCTCAGTCAGGACGCGTGTCATCATGCCGTCAGAGCACTTGTCTTGTCTCGCATAGACTGCCAACTCCCTCATGTATGGTGCCCGTGAAATGGACCTAAAACGGCTGCAGCGTCTCCAAAATAAGGCAGCCAGGCTGATCTTCGCATGTGGACGAGACAGGTGCTCTGCCGATTTGTTGAATACCCTCCATTGGCTCCCGGTGAAAGAAAGAATTAATTTCAAAATCATGTTGCACATATACAACTGCATATCAGGTACTGCTCCGGCATATCTACAAGATCTTGTCACGTTTTATAATCATCCAGATTCATCTAGAAGCAGTCGCAGGCTTCGCTCATCATCTGACAAAACAAGGCTCTATACAGTTCGCTCCAGTAAAAGAGCCGGGGATTGCTGTTTCACCGTTTTCGGGCCCCAGCACTGGAACAAGCTCCTGTTTATGTCAGAGAAGCGGAATCTGTGGTTGCTTTTAAACGTCTTCTGAAGACGTATCTTTTTCCAAATCAGTAATTTCTTGTTGTTGTTTTTTTATTGTTTTTTTCTTGTGTATTTTGTGTTGGAGCAAAAGCGCTGTGTTATCTGTAGAGCGCTATAGAAATGTCCTGTAATAATAATAATAATAATTATGACTAGGCTTAAAACTATTTATTGTCGAACTTGCTTTCGTCAGAAGTAGCTCTGACTTCTCAGGACAAAGTACCTAAAATGAGACATGTAGGCCGCCCCTTACTGATGGCTCTGAAAAGAGCTGTTCACTGAAGAATGCCCCTTGTCAACAGAGAACAAGTAGCCTCTCGCCTATCTGGTAAATTTGAAGGTTTGGTGGCTCTGAAAAGAGCCGTTCACTGAAGACTGCCCTTTGTCTACAGAAAACAAGCAGACTTTGCCTTTCTGCTAAATTTAAAGGTTTGGTGGCTCTGAAAAGAGCCGTTCACTGAAGACTGCCCCTTGTCAACTGAAAACAAGCAGACCTTGCCTATCTACCGTAAAATGGGGTAACTTCGGTCAGCGGGGTAACTTTGGTCGGTTAAATATATTTTTTAAATGGTCATATTTCCGTACAGCAATATTGTTTTTAGTCATATTTGGTTTCAATTTGTTAAGAAATATATTTGGAAGAAATAATAGTCACTCATGTCCAATGTCCTCGAAATTTAAGAAAAAATCAGGATTGTTGACCAAAAATGAGCATTTTTTTATATTTCTTTCAGAAAAAAATATAAATTGATATTTGTGAGAAGGATGTGTGCTTGATTAATTTTGCAAGGGGTCAAAATGTCACAAAAAACAAGAACTCGCCCATATACAGCGAAGATCAATTTTTTAAATTTTTTTTCCTTCATGAATGGTAATACTCTGACCAAAGTTGCCCCAAATGCGGGGTAACTTTGGTCAGGCTATTTGTAACCCCTAGGGCACCCTTACAAAATTATTTAAAAATCTTTTTTAACTTCAAGGTGTAGAATGGGACCCTAATGTCACAAAAAAGAGTTAATTAGAAATATAATTGGTTTTGTTTGGAAGCGGTGGTTGAAAAACTCTGAAAAGTGCCCAAAGTTACCCCATTTTACGGTACTGATGCAACTGCGGAGAGTTAACAACAAAGTAGGTTACCCCGTACCTCTTTGTGTGATTAAATAAACAGGCTGCCCCTTGCCTATGAGGTCGGTGATCACAGACTGACGTCAGATGATCATCAGTGAGATACGTCCTGAAAACAATATCTGCCACGTACAAATGTAAATTGTACGACTTCTATTCCGGAAGGTCTAAGCTTTGATTTTTTTTTTACAAATATAGGCCTAAATATATACGTTTTATCTACGGTACTTTTAGAAAAAAGAACTGAGGAGAACGATGAGACCCCAGAAAAATGAAAGTTTGAAGTTTTAGACCCCAAAACCATGAAGTTTGTATATAATCAAGTGCACTTTCATTCTCTATACATAATTACTAGTATTATGATATTGAAGTTGTTGTCAACAAAAGCTCCATAATTATATTATTCCAATGCAAAGAAAAGTTTATACTTCCGATTGAGTTCGAGTGGAGTCAAATTTTGATAAAATCCCTTAATATGTTTGGAGTTGATTTTGAGGTTAGAACTTTAAAAAGTGCAATTCATTAAGAGTACATTGACACACTTTATGTTTACATGTTTAGGAAGTATTCTTTCCGCTCAGAACGGATGCATTGCCGTCTCCATAGAGCCTTTGCTGACAGATTAACAGTATAAATCACGGCGAATAGAACTTAAACTTGTATACAAATTATGTTTGTCCGATAACAAAGTCGCTTCGCCAGACAATTCAGTAGTATTCTGGTTTATCGAGTATGTAGGCCAATAATTTCCTGCTTCATTTGGAGCTATCCCGCCGTTAATTGCGGGTAGGTCTGGAGTACGATATTAATCAGATAATAAATTTGTGGGTATTTGTACTTTTTTATGAAGATAAATCATAACCATGATTACGGTGACACGACTAAAGTGCATCAGCAGCTTTAATATACACCCTAAGAAATAAAGGTTCTAAATAGAACCTTTTTTGTCTTCTCAGGAGAATCCTCCCTCTTGAACCTCTCAAAAAGGTTCTTTAATTTTGGAAAACCATTTAAGGTTCTCTAAAGAACCAAAAACGGTTCTGTATCACATTTTTGGGGCCATTTTCGACGGTTTTGGAACCATTTTTGGTTCGTTAGAGAACCTCTTAAGGGTTTTCCTAAGAGGACAACTTTAGAACCTTTATTTTTTAGAGTGTATCGACTATGCAATCGCAGCTATCGCCTCAATTGGAGAGTGTATAAACTATAGCGTTGCTTTCCAAAGAATGCTTTTAGGAAGAATTTATGCAAATATCTTGAGCCAAAATGTACAATATTTAAGTTAAGAACATGACCGTAACTTAATGCGATGGGTGCACATTTCGACATTACCTATTCAAAACAATGCTATAGCTAGAATCATAGATGTTTGTGAACTAATCACTCATTTGATTTTTTCTAAATGAGAAATGTTTTTCTGTCAAAAAGGGATGGCTGTTTTTCTAACATCTCAACACTGCTCTCAAAACAAAAGTAGTAAAATGTCTCTCGTATTGAAGATGTAAATATGGTAACATTATGCAATATAAAAGAATTTTGATGCGTGAATACATAGCAACATAATATTCTCTTTAGTGGGTACACTGACCTTAAATGCATCAATTTTATAATATACGTTATAGTTGAGTTGCTCTATGAAAAAGGACATCAAATCTAAGCTGACGGTACACATGGTACACACAATATTGCCACATTACAAAAATGTCATGTCTACCCCCCCCCCCCCTTACTGACACCAAAGATAGGCTATTTACAGATATCTGCCAACTTATAGCCAGTCATGCATCTCTCAAGAGCCCCATCACAGGTCAACACCCCCATATATAGCGACAAAATGATAAGAACCCTTTATAATTTTCTCTACCACGAAAATATATCCAAGCGATTTTCCTCTCGAGGAAAGTGTCTTAATAGCTTCCCGTCTTTGATTCCCTTCTAAAGGTTACTGGCATAAGATCTTCTCTAATATTATTACTTGAGATGGATGGGTGGTAATATTCAGCGTTCAATGCTCTATCCTGCAACCCGGTGCATTCGACCTACATTATACAAGTATAGATATGAGGTCTTTGAACGCGAGAGCATTGGACTTCCTATTATAGATTCACGTTTTACAGACATCATGTTCAAAATATAGCTGAACGTAATGGTGTGTTATAATGCAAATGTATAAAATTTCATTTAGCAGTTTAGAACATGCGTTGAACATAATTATTTCAATGTTGTATTATCCAAGAGGCAGCAGCTGAAACCATTGGCGAGGGTTGCTGAACTCATCGTTAATGTTGCGTGTTGTGTAACAGATGTACTGTTATATAAATATATAAATTCCAAAATGAAGTTTATATTCTTGTTTATCATACCGACCGTGGAATTCCATCTACAAGCATCCCTCTAAATGAGTGAGGTTTTTTTTACTAAAGAGACGAAATGCAAACCCCCTCACAAAAACATTATAGATTGGTCTTAAAATAATACTTGTTTTGTACTGACGCCTGAATCAGTAATATAAAGTTACTCAAACTTTCGTTAAAAACAACACTCATTTAGAGGCATTGTGGAATTGTACGGTCTGGTATAAAACGGCTCTCGACAGATAAATGCTATTCGAACTTATTTCAATATTATTGCTTGTTTGTTTGTTTGTTTGTTTGTTTGTTTGTTTAAACGGTCACTCCGGATGGAGACACGCTTGGGTTCTGGTGGGACCATACGTATGAATGGCGCTACTGTGAAGAGAAATCTTCCATTGATGATGTGTTATGTACACTAAACAGCACATGCATGAACTCGAACTCAAATATTACAGTTACAATGCAATCAACACCAACGGTATTGTATCATTAATTATCATGATAACAATTAACATATTAACATATATATTAACAATTAACAATTAACATATTAATTTTTGACCAATATTTAAATTATTTAACCATTCTATTAATTTTTCCTTTTCAATATCATGTACGTGTATTATTTGACATTGAACATAACAAAACACAAATTCATTCACACTGTCTAACAACCCTTTTAATTGCCAATAATATTGAAGATGATTGATTGCTCAGATTGAAGACCAAAATAATGTGAATGGCAATTGAAATGCAATGCAATGCAATATCATCTATGTTACCACTGGCAACAAATATCAACATCAATGAAGAAAAACAAACAACAGTAGTTACAAAACCTGCTGATATATCTTAAGTCCACTGATTGAAGAGATCTTTGTCTAACTTTAGCTATTCCAAACGTTGGTATACACCCAGAGTTGGTCATTTCAATTTTATGTTTTAAGTATTCTTCGGATTCTCCCAGTTTTGGGGGGTACCGACAAAGTTTGAAAAAGCCTTTGACCATGTTGATGAAAATGAATGAATTGATGGCTCCGTTTTACTTAATTACTCGTTAAACCACAACACGGAATCGCTTACATAAGGTAATCAAACTATAAACACAATCGACTTGATACCTTGGTAACCAATTTGTTTACTCCTCTCTCTAACTTATATCTAAAATTATTTTTAGAAATTGGTATTATCTCGCTTACTTCACTAAATCGGTACAATAAGGCACCTGTGAAAAGATAAACAATAGCCAACATGTCAAAAATATGACGTATGACTAATGAGCTACCAACCATATCGTGAACAATATGGGTAATTACCAATTGTTAACCGCTATGGCTACCAAAATACAACTTAAATTAGATGGCATTTATTAGTGGCCAATATTGACACAACTTGTTTGCGTGCTTGAAACTACCAAGATCAGAATTTGTGTGTTTACCAACCACACATTTATTTTGATTGTGTTATTCATTTTATGGATGAATTATAACAATTGTAGGTTGGCTTGGCTTATTGAATAAAATTGGTGCCTGGAATAGAAGTCAAGGGCAGGTTGTGATAGAGGTAAATTAACCGTTTAGCCAGGTAACTGATTTTCGCGCCCCTCGATCGTGATGATTTTTGTTTTGGAGAGTTAATATGACTCTCGCTTCAGGTATTTGCAACTGAAGAAGTTCTCACAAGAAATGAGCAAAGATTACACCTTTCTTCTTTTCAGAATCAATGCACCATAAGTGTTATTTGTTTTTCGGAATAGCTGATGAAAAGCTATAGCAAAGGTGATACTTTTAAATACTTTAGTCTCATTGTTCATGCAGGTGGTTCTGTTATGTGTTTACGATGATATTTTCTCATCGAAATGTTGATTTAAATTTCAAATATTTCTTAATCAAACTCGCTGAACAATTGTATAGGTAAATAAGACAAGGTTCACGCTTTTCAGAATTAATGCACCATAGGTGTTTTTCTATCCTATAAATAGTCCAGCAAAGTTGGTCAAAGGTAATTTTACCAAATATTTACTGTAACTTTTGAATTTATGTTTGTTGTCATTTTGTGATATGTATCTATATTGTTACTGGGTCTGTGAACAAGAGGCGTCCACACCACAAATACATATGCGTACAATGTGATATTTGACACCTTTGAAGTTGAGTTTCAAGAGGAAACCCCGTCCAACAGTTTTTGGTGACTCAAACCTGCCTGGTTATCAAATTAATGCTAATAAGTGCTAATTGATGCAACAACATTAAAACAGAGATAACTTTGTCACTGATTAATTTGATAACCAGGCAGGTTTGGTTCACCATATAAGATCTGCTCTGCCTGGGCTTCCTCTTTAAATATCTCACAGATCTGCATACGTATACTGCGACTTTTGATATCAAAATATCTACAAGAACGTAAACATGGTAAAATATGTAGTAAATTCTTCAGTAGATTAATCAGTCAAGGGGAAAAAATCATCTCATAAGTAAACACCTGTACAAAGAACAAAGTGGACCTTGTTCTTTAGATCCACATTGTTGTTTGGAACAATTAATTAGTGCCATTCCAATAGGATTTATAGATGAGTTGAAAAGGAGATATCTGAAAAATCTCAAAAATGTAATTGCGGTCTACATCATGTGCATCATGGTCGATGGTCCGATTTACTTTACCTGTTTATAGGATAGGTATTCAGGACGAAAAATAGCTCATGTCAGGTGAGTGCTGAGGCGCCGGGAAAACAAACAAACAATCTATATTTGTATAATACCACTCGCCAATGCTCGCAATGTTATCAGATTTATGCATTAATATTTTTCAAGAATCACTGGACCATCATTGGGCATGTTAGTACTAAATTGTATTCGTATCGCTCATATAGATTTTGAGCATGTTGATAAATATTTTAATCATATTATTTTAATTTTTTCACTGATCATCCGCTCACCATCCTCAAGGAAGGGTTAATTCAAGTATGAGATCACTCAGTCATTGAGAAAACACGTCGATATCGCTGAATGATGACATCATCATCTAATTATAGCTCACATGACGCACTGTGCACTCATACCCTGGGATAAAATGATGAGGATATTTATTAGTTTATTTGTGAGTACAAAGAGCTTAAGCTTGTTTTTCTACGGATTCTCTGATATTGTAATCATCATAAATACGGGTCAATCACGGTGAAATTAAATTTCTTGCACTCTTTTCCCAAATTTATTACTTGTAAACAACATGAAATGTTGTTATTAACGACATAAAAAGGTATATTAATAACACCGCTTGTTAAATGCCATCGCATATACTCGTATACATTGCTCATTTTCCATTGTCATTGCTTGACGAATTCAAAAGTTATGATTGATTTTCATGATTTAAAAAAGTTCTATTCATGATTCGCCGGGCAAAATTTTTTTAAAAAGAAGAGAATTTAATCGTGCAAACGTAGAATAAGAGTTTGCACGCACGCTCTTCTTGTAGAGTCTTACAACTGCCTTTGCCGAATTGTTTTAAGGCGGAAGTTTGACTCCCCAATATTCTCAAATAAACGGGGAAAATATATCCACCCCTCTCCCTCACAATAAAAGTTCTATTATACAAAATGACACTTTTTGACCTTAAATCTATGACAATGTTCGTCACCCTTGTTACTCTTTGTATTTTCCACCCTGATGTGGCAGTGCCGTCACTGCCACACCAGGGTGAAAAATACTACAAAAACGCAAAAACGTGTGCGTATCTAGAGCGCTCGGTCATGGCGCGACGCCGTATGAGTGGAGTGCACCTATGGGAGTGCACTAACAAGAGGACACATTGAAACGCAGGCCTGCGTCTCTCGTGCAGAGTCATTCATTGGTTGACGTTGGTTATAGTGCCAGTATTGCAATTCGGCACTTTGCATGCGTTTTGTCACTTCGACAAACGTAGTAATGTCAATTTCGTCTCATTCCCTGACAAGACATCATTATAAGTCTATTATATGGGCAAAAATGTGCCGCAGCGAAAACTCGTCCATGCAGAAGAAGACCGACGCACTAAACAACGTTAGTAATTTGAGCGGAAAATTGCTGTGGACAACCAAACACGGAACAGGCGCGTTTGTCATGTTTGTCGAAACGGCAAAACGCATGAAAAACGTCGGATGCCAGCTTGCCCTAGCGCCCTCTAGAAGCTGAGCTGTGGATTTCTGACCCATTTATGCTTGAACCATTCTTCTTTACACTTTTTCGAAATTCAGAGCCTACCCGCAACCCGAAACCTCATCCATAACCATGATAAACATGATAAACATAGGCCCTACGTGAATATGTTGGAAGCTCAAGAAACCCGCGTTCAACATTATGGTTCAACCCGGGTTCTGACAATCCGAGGGTAAAAGTTTAAAAAGTTTGACAAAGGGTTGAGCAAGGTATAACGTTCCTGACACTCTTTTGAACTTGTCAAAATTTCATCTCAAAGAAATTGAAATCATTATGTGATTATTGTAAACATAGAATACAATCGACAAAGACTGAGACACACTGGCCCCATATTTTGTCATATTTTGAACGTCCGGCATCGCTGACATCTGTAGTGTCTACACCCAGGCTCCGTAGTCGTCCCGACGGATTATCAATTTTAAAGAAAATATGATATGATTCTCTTCACAATGTGCATAACAAACTTTTCAAGCTGAGTTACTTGACAGATCTGCGGTTAGCATAAACTGGTAAACAAAATGTCATGAAAACGTTACGACAATTATGGCTCTTTATCCTTTTCAGCTGCGGTGAACTTGAGGCTCAGGAGCCTGGAAGAGCCAACGATCAGTCACACGGTGGCGCTGTAAGAATATGTGTAGCAATCAACATGATCAACATCAACCATACGCAAATTATAATAATTATAACATGTGTCTTTAATGTACATAGGCGTAGATCCTGGGAGGATGGGGTGCCAGGGGATGGTCCATACAATCATCCCCCCCCATGTTGACGCCTAGCCTGTATGTGGGTTTCTGACCAAATTAACCTCATATTTGGCCATTTTAGCCCCAAAAGTGTCAATTTTTGCGCGCTTCGCGTGCATTTATTCCGCGTTTATTTTGCATCATTTTCCTCCAGTTTAGCTTTAATATGGCAAATATTTGTACCGTAAACATTTTCTGTCGCCAAAAGGTACTGGATTCACTACTTCAAGAATTTTTTTTCCCATCCCCATCCCCACCACCCCCCCCACCCCTGGTAATGTATATCTCATGTTCATCTCTTCGTAAGTGTGCTATATTACAAGAACCTAAATCATCAAATCTTTATTGTAACTAATTCAAAAGTAGTAGCTTTTATCACCATGATCACCATTGATCACATTACCTGTAACTGAATAAACCTTTATGACGCATAGTCAAACATTTCGCAGTCAGTTACGAACGGTACGGTGCACAAAGCGCTATTTGGTTCACCTCAAGTTTGGTAGTGACGTCAATACTCTTTCGCGGTTGCGCCGCAAGCGTGCCGACAAATCGCTCCTGTACGCGTGCCTGTACACTCAGGGCGTTTAACTTTACGCGCGCAATTCGATGTTGTGGCGAACAAAATACGCACGTACGTCACTTCCAAACTTGAGATGAACCAAATTATAGACAATGTGTCCTGTCCGAGCATATTTTTTGCTAACATGACTAAAACCATAGAATATGATGAAAAGTGAATAATGGAAAAAGAAATGTTTGTCAAATTAGAATCTATGCTAGGCCTGATTGACAACTTGATGTTTTTCCGGTGCAAGAATACCTTTAATTGCTCGTAATTTCTGATAAATTATGCGTGTCTTCGATGATAACTGGTCAACAAGAATCACTTAGAACACTATAACTCATCGTTTAATGTGCATGTTATTTACACGGTTAATATTATTTAATACAAACAAATAAATCATCCAGGTCCTGCCAATTTGTACTCATCACGTTTTGTTATATGTTTATGTCCATATCTCACCTTGTATGACATTCCCATGTTAAAGGCTCTTTCAGTGATCCTAGCGAAAGTGCAAAAAAAATAAAATTAAAAATTGTCTGTTATCATGGTTATATATTGTCTAGAAGTGTAGGATTAGTCATTAAAATTGTCATTAGGTATTCTTGAAAATTAAAAAATTGCAAAAATGAGGAAAACAGCAGTATTGACAAAGCTGAGGCCCCATTCAAATGTGTAATCAGTATTGGCCTACGTAAATTATGTAAATTATGTAATTCGTGTAAATTGCCTTATTTTGTCTTAAATAAATACACAGCTTTTGGCTGAACCACTATAGCATGCTATGTTATCACATCAATGACAATAGTACCAAAATCCAAATTTGTATGATTTTTTTCAATCGTCAGCATGGTCAGTATGAGCAAATCACAGAATGGGCCTTTAAATACAAATTTATATTATTTGTCTGTATCCTGTATATAAACTATTGTACTCTTGAACTGAATGTGCTAATATAAGTCTTCACTCATAGCCTACATACTTCTGCCAACAAACTATAAATGGCTATAAAGATCCGTGTCAAACTTGTTGATAACCCAGAATCCCAGATAGGTTGATAAACACTTATACACAGTGATGCTTATTATGTTGATATTGCGAGAAATCATCGTTGTCCAAATATGAAAACTTGAAAACAACGGGTGACGTTATGCAGGTAGCGTGTCAGTATTATGAAAGTTATGCAGGCTTCGGTTTTTGCCGGCAAAAACCTGTTTTTGCCGAGAAAGTGGCAATAACTGGCAAAAACCTGTTTTTGCCAGTTTTTGCCTGGTATAAACCGGCAAAAATGGCAAAAACTGGCAAAACTCATATAGAGTCAGTCAAATATTAACAAGTACACAGAAAGTTCATAAACAGGAAATATACAACCTTTAATGAATCATTCAACATATTTTTTGTATCATCAAATCCTTAAAATGAAATGAGGTTTGAATTTGATATGCCACATTTCAGTGTAAAATGCACTAGTGAGCAATGAAAATGCATGCCTTTAATTTTTAAATATGTTACTTTTAATTACAAAATCTGGCCTTACACTCAGGAAATTATTTTTTTAATTAAATAAATCGTTTTGAGATAAAAACTCTGAACTTAAAATCACTTTTTTAGATTTTGCCATTTTTGCCGGCAAAAACTGTTTTGCCAAGCGGTTAAAACCACGTTTTTTTCCACATGCGGCAAAACCTGCAAACCCTGAAGTTATGTGTGTATATCTATCTATTTTTGTTTTCAAATTCTTTAAAATGTTGATATATAGGTGTCAGCCAATGAGTCTCGGGACAACATACCAAAATAATGTCATATTTGCATGATTTTAGTCCGGGTGTAATAATTTCAGTGTCGTTTGAAAGCTGGTCGTTCTGTACCATGCCATACTCCCTTTTGGGGGACACACCACTATCAAACCTCCCATTGAAATTAATGAAATATGTTTTTCTGACAATAGTTTGACTGTGGCATCTTCCGACTGGATTATACCTTAAGGTATAAGCTATGAAATTTAATAAAAATCTATTTTTATACACACATTCAGTTAAACTTTTGCGATACAAGCAGCTGAACAGCGCCACCGTCGTACAAATGCCTCCTCTCATACCATTTCCGCTCGCGGCTTTAGCCCCAACTTTTGATCAGATAAAGATGCACGTACGTGCACCATTTGGTGACATTCTGAACATTGATATGATCAATTGCAAGCAATCATCCGACGAGCACCCACTTGCTTGTGGTAAGGCCATGGACCTATATAAAGTTTACCAGAACTATATGGGGTACACGAAATGCGGAAGGATTTGGCGTTGTGCTCACTTTCTCTTCACTTCGGTATGAGACTTTGCAAACAAAACCTCACCTCCTGTGTGCTGTGTCTATGAACCTCCAACTTTCAAAGTCATTTTCAACTAAAAATATACTGATGCTATGTACAGCGGATACAGCCTGTATTCGTTCCTCACCTGAAGTTAATCATATTGAATGAAAAGCCTATCCCTTACCATTTGAGTGGATTTTATGTTGCATTTTTGATGTGACATGCAGTCTTTTTTTAGAAACTGATGGGTCAAATCATTTCGATACAACCTGTTCATGTGTGGCCCCGTGGTTCGAGTATAATACTTGTGCCTGGTGCAGGAGGTCCCGGGATCAAATCTCCTGGACCAAACAAAATCTGCTCTGTGGCTCATCTGGGAAAAGGCGGGGTAAATGACAAAAGACCTCGTTACAGTCGGTTCCGATCAGGGTAATAAGCCCGGTTGTTGGCATGCTACACTTACCTCTCCTGTAAAAATGCTCCGAACAGCTAATCTACGGCGACCCATTTCACCTTGCCCGAGTTTTCACAGTAAATCTAAAGTATAGGTTTAGTGCCAATTGTAGCAACCACTTCCTTTTTACCGGAACTTTATAGATACTAGTATAAATACATGTGTACATTGATTTGCTACCCCCACTCTTCAATAAGTATAAGGGATGGTTTCTAACAGTTTCAGAATGTTTTTCAGAATGTTGTGTAATAGGCCTGGAAGAGTGTAATATTAATGTGATATTCTTCACAGATTCTATAGCTATTTATTACTTGGCCTATGCATCCGTTATTTATACACCAGTCCTATTTATTTATTTATATTATTTATTCGTTTATTTATTCATTCCTCTGCGTATTGCTTTATTTAGTTAGTATTTAAGTAGATCTAGTATTTATTCATTGGTTGATTGGTTGGTTGGTTGGTTGATTGTAATGTTGATGGATTGATTGATATATTGATTTTAATGATCTATTGCTCGAGTGACATTGATTGATTGATTTATTGATATGTTAATTAATTGATTGATTAATTGATCGATTGATTGATATTTAGACACATGATAAGCAGTAACTTCCTTTAATAGCCGGCAATCACAAATTTAAGTAAAACAAGTGAGTGGGGTGAGTGAGTAAGTGTGGGGGTGGGGGTATTTGCGTGGTACGTGGTTGTTTTTTGGTTGGCAGTGGGTGGGTGTATAGGGTGTGTGGATGGTTGGATAGGTAAGCATGGTAAGTGAGTAGTGTCATACTGAGAGGTATAGGCCTATTGGTTGATTGATTTTAGTCAAGCAGTAATCTAAGTGGATTCAATCGCAACAATGGCAATCACAAATTAAGTAAAAGTTAATTTTGAGTGAGTGAGTGAGTGAGTGAGTGAGTGAGTGAGTGGGGGGGGGTGAGTGAGTGAGTGAGAGAGTGAGTGAGTGAGTGAGTGAGTGAGTGAGTGAGTGAGTGGGAAAGCGAGTGAGTGGGTGTGTGAGTGAGTGAGTGGAGGGGTAATTGGTTGATGATTGGTTGATTGATTGGTTGATTGATTGCTTGATTGAATGATATGTTGATTGATTGATTGATTGATTATTTGATTGATTGATTTATTGATTGATTTTAGTCCCATGATAAACAATAATCTAAGAAGGCAAAATGCATGTAATAGCAGGCAATCACACATGAAGTAAAAGTTTGGTTACCCTGGTATAGCCTCGCAGATATTCTAATTTCATGATATCGTGGGCAGTTTGGAAAAGGAAGAGGTTTTAGGGGTTAAATAAAGGAAATGTAAAGAACAGAATTGTAACATTGAGCTTCTTGTTTAAGGAAACGATTTTGTCAATTAAATATTTCACGTGGTCAGATACGATCTCGATTTACGCGCCTACTATCTCTCCGAATCAGTCCAGAAAAAATATGCAGCACTGCTGATTATAATGTTTTGGGATTAAACAAATATTTTAGGATTAAAATCCTCTTTTGCTAAATGAAACATAGCCCAATCCAAATCCTTTAATTAGAATTAATTGGCAAAAAAGTCAAATTTAGACATTTATGCTTAGTTTATTATTTTAAACGATATGTTTCTTATATATATTCTTATTTTAATTGGCATGTATCTTATCTTAATTGGTAAGTTTCTCATTTCAGTTGATATGTTTCTTACTTTAATTGATATGTTTCTTGTTTAATTGATATGCTGCTTAGTTTCGTACTATAATTGATATATTCAATTGACATGTTTCTTATTTTAATTTATTTAATTTAATTAATATGTTGCTTATATATAGTTTCTTATTTTAATTGACATGCTTCTTATTTTAATTAACATGTTTCAATTTTAATTGATATGTTTCTTAATTAATATGTTGCTTAGTTTCTACTTTTAAATGATATGTTTTTTATTAATTGATATGTTGCCTAGTTTCTTATTTTAATTGACATGTTTCTTATTTTAATTGACGTTTCTTATCTAATTGATGTGTTGCTTAGTTTCTTATTTTAGTTGATATGGTTCTAATTTGTATTGATGTTTCTTATTTAATTGATATGTTGCTTAGTTTCTTATTTTAATTGACATGTTTCTTATTTTAATTGACATGTTTCTTATTTTAATTATTATGTTTCCCATTTTAAGTGATTTGTTTCTGAATTGATAATTTAATTGATATGTTTCTTATTTTAAATTGATATGTTTCTTATTCTAATTGATATGTTTTTTTAATTGATATGTTGCTTAGTTTCGTATTTTAATTGACATGTTTCTTATTTAATTCACATGCTCCTCATTTTCATTGATATGTTTCTTATTTTAATTCAGAATAATGACCTTTTTAATTAATTAAGAAGCATATAGATGAAATAGCTACCGGTATATTTCAGAGTCCCATTCACGCGGCCAACTCTCGGGCTCTCAATATGCTTAAGATTTTGTGTCATCCAGGTTTCGCATTCACCTAAAACAACTAGATATACTTACTTTTGTTTGTATAATGATTTTTACTACAACAAGTACTGTAAGTGAGTCAGTATCAAGATTTAGTCACTCTGTTTTCGCTTAGGGCTCTCAGGTGGTGTAAGTTCTGCTAACAAAGTAGCCGACATTTTTTATTTGTGCATATTTAGCTTCAATGTTAACTGAAATATATTGCAGCATATTGACACGTCACAGTATGTCATCCCCAAAATTTACACCGCAATGTTTAACCCCTCACTCAAATCAAGAGCCCCTTGTCAATATGAATTTCTCACGATAAATCTGATACCCTTTTTCATAAAGAAGATTTTAAAACATCCCTTTGCAATAAAAAAAAATGTATTGGTCTACTTACGGGGTTTTCTGGGAACTTTATTGAAGGTATGATTAATGCCATCCAATAAAAAAAAAATTCAATTTAGAAATTAAAATCTTGGAAAAAGTTAAGTTCAAAGACTTTTTAATTTATTTTATTGAAGGTAGAATTAATGACATGCACTAAAGAAGATATAAACTGCTCAAATAAAGAAAGTCCGCAGTCATGTAACCCGTTCTACATCGAAACCTGATCTTGTTATGACAATTTGATTGATAAAGGCGTGTGCAGAATTTTGTTAGCTCCAATTTGATACCAAATTTGCTACCCAAAATTCTAAATTCACAGAGATGGATACCTGTATATGAAATTTGGTGCATTTTCAAAAGTTGCAAATTAAAAACGGAGCACGCGGATCTGTAGGTGAATAGCAGAGTACGACCATTAACATAGCCCGAAACAACCGCTAGGTCATATCGATCGCATCGTGCGCTAGTATTCATCAGTAAAGCACTGTAACAATCCATGCGTTTTGAATTAACAATTGAATAAAGCGCGCACTTCGGATAGTCGACATGGGTTCATCGTGGGCAAACAAGCTTGACCACATTGCCACGCTAAGCAATTTCGACCGCGTGTATCGTTTTGATTTGCAACTTTTGAAAATGCACCAAATGCCATAAACTGGTATCACTCCTTGTTACTGTTGAGTGTTTGGTAGTAAATTTGGTATCAAATTAGAGCTAACAAGATCCCGCACACGACCGTATCAATCAAATTGCCATAACAAGATCAGGTTTTGAAGTAGGACGAGTTACATGACTGCGGACTTTCTTTATTCGATTTAGAAATTGAAATCTTGGAAAAACTTTTCATATTTGAAAGACTATACCGGTAATTTATTTTATTGAAGGTACAATTAATGACATGCATAGAAAATATATATATATTCGATTTAGAAATTGAAATCTTGGAAAAACTTTTCATATTTGAAAGACTATACCGGTAATTTATTTTATTGAAGGTACAATTAATGACATGCATAGAGGATATATATATTCGATTTAGAAATTGAAATCTTGGAAAAACTTTTCATAAGTTGAAAGACTATACCGGTAATTTATTTTATTGAAGGTACAATTAATGACATGCATAGAAGATATATATATTCGATTTAGAAATTGAAATCTTGGAAAAACTTTTCGTATTTGAAAGACTATACCGGTAATTTATTTTATTGAAGGTACAATTAATGACATGCATAGAGGATATATATATTCGATTTAGAAATTGAAATCTTGGAAAAACTTTTCATAAGACTTTAATTCACAGTAGGGGGCCTCACTGTCCTCACATGACACGTTTTATATTTATTATTTTTCAGTTTAGAAATGTACTTCAGTGTCTGCTTAATGATACCTTTCAAAGAACAAGATATTAACTCAGAGATTAGACACAATTATTTCCATTATTATGTTTTGATGGATCCAAGTTGTGATAATATTGGATCCAAAACATAATAATGATAAAATTTGATGCTTTACGCCCAATATTTATTGGTCTCGCTATGAGTTGTAAAATATTGGACTCGACTCCGTCTCGTCCAATATTTTAAAACTCATTAGCTCGACCAATAAATATGGGCTCAACCGTTCCAATTTTATATCAAAATTAGGTTAAACAAATTATGACAATGATAAAAGTCATCACGGTATTCAGGTCTTTGTTTAAATAATGACATATTCTGTTTACATATTTTACCAATTAACCTGTTGTAATGGCATTCAGCATACATACAGATGTCGGCATTTTTCATCTTTTTACACTTCGGACACAAAATCAGACATCACAAACACAAAATGGGATTTAATAGACTTTCTATAGATTAACTTGACTAAAAAAATGCTGAAATTCTGATAATTGTTTGTACACAGGTAAATTTACTATTTCGCTTTTGTTTACTTTCTGAAAACCCGTGGAGAAAGAAAGGTACCGACAGTGGTATATACATTTTACAATATTATTTGTGATGCATTGAGTGCGATGCGATCCACCCCCGCGAAATCTAAACAGACATCAGCAGTGATCGCTTCCGTCGGTCTTGGTCTGGTGAAACTGATACTCCTGTCGCTTTCATCGGAAACCTTTTGCATATTCCTATTGCGGGAGACTTCAATTAAAAACAAACTGTTTATTTTATGTCTGATTAAACAGTTCGCGCCCTTTGACAGATAATTATAAAAGCTGATAACACAAATTAAGTCAAAAAGCATTGCATCAAGATGAGGTAATGATTTAATTATTGGTATCATATTTTCGCATCTGAAAACCAGAGTTTGTTTTATATGCAAGCATCTTTTGTTTAGCAGATTTACAGACAGTAGCAAACATACATGTACAATAATGAAGCAAAGTCAATTTCGAGTTCCCCGTCACATTATTTTTAATTTTGGGGAAAATGTCATAAAAAGAGGATGGCAGGATCACGAAATACTCATTTAAATTAGGCCTCTAAGTTAAAGCGGGGATCATGCATAAAATGTTTTTTTTTTATCTTTAAACCTGAAGGAGGTATGGCAAGGAATGGGCTATTCCAGAAAATAAGTGCACACCCCCTATAGAGGAGTAACTTTTCAATCAAAGAAATGTCTGGATTTTCAGGTCTGCTTTCTGAAAACGACTGGAATTCCAGTTACAAATGTCACTTGAAAAAGCCTGGAAATCCAATTAAATGAAGGAAAAATCACGGAAATGTCCAAAATGGGCTCTCAAATTGAGGATTTCTGATTTTGAACTATTTTTCTGCTGGATTTTTTCACCTTAGGACACTTTAAAAGTCTGGATTTCCAACAATCACGACTTGACAAACAGTCCGGATATCTGAACTCCTCTATAGGGGGTGTGCATCTATTTTCTGGAATAGCCCAATACTTACATGACATATCGTCAGCCTGCTACGCTTCTTGCCTACGGTTCAAGCATGCATTTAAACATATTTATTCACCAATCTTTGCACAAAAACAAATGATAATGATACAAATGAAAGGGAATGTTCAGAAATAATTCGGGTGATTACGTAATTGATGCTTGAACCACATTTTGTTCTTTGTTCTCAAAATTACAAAAAATGACTTAGGCAATTAGCGTAGCAGGCTGACGATATCTGATCTGATGATCGACTTCGCTTAGCCTAAGTTAATGATAGCTACAATTGGTACATTTCAGTGGAATTTTGACAAATAAAACATGATAGACCAGTAGCTATAACAATTTACCCAAGGCGAGACTATTACTTAATGATTAATGGTGACTAAATATGTCTTAATATCCAGGTACAACAAGTATAAACCAAGATATGACAACATGGACAAAGAGACAAAAGATTCATCTCAAATTTATTTTGGAATGACACGTCATCGAGGCCTAATTAACGTGTCACCTTTTTATCTGGACGTTTTTTCATCACCAATGCCACTTATGCTCTGCGTGCTATAGCCATAAGCTTCAACATAAAAAGTCCAAGTTTTGAGAT
Organism: Amphiura filiformis; assembly: GCF_039555335.1. Classification (NCBI taxonomy): domain Eukaryota; kingdom Metazoa; phylum Echinodermata; class Ophiuroidea; order Amphilepidida; family Amphiuridae; genus Amphiura; species Amphiura filiformis. The sequence continues at coordinate 19,634,696 of NC_092639.1, forward strand.
ATTTTGTCGAAATATCAAGAGCTATCTTAAGAACCACTGAACCAATACTAGGCTTGTTTGTACTCAATTTAATGCATCTTTCATGCTGATTCCAAATATGGTCATGAAAATTTGCAATTCTGAAATTTCTGATTTTTTTTTTTTTAACTTGTCGTCTGCAGTCGAAAATGAATTGTCACTTTTTAAATTAAATCTTACTTAGCCGTCGTTTTACATTAAGGACAAAAAAAAGTATTATTTTGATTGACACTATTATATAGACCAATTTCGAACATTGAGTCTGTCGATTGGAAAATCGACTTGTCGAAAAATTTGAGTATCTAAAACTTGTAAAACTTCTAATTGATATATTCTTTATACATGTATTTCAATTGATATGTTACTTATCCTATATTGATATTTGTTTCTTATTTTAATTGATATGTTTCTTATTTCAATTGATATGTTCCTTATTTTAATAAAATATTTTCTTATTTCAATTGATATGTTTCATTTCAATCGATATGTTTCTTAGTTTCTTATTTTAATTGATATGTTTGTTTTTTGTTATTATTTTAATTGCTATGTTCCTTATTTTAATTGATATGTTTCTTATTACCTTAAATTTCTGACAGCAAGTTCTGCTCTAACGACTTTCCGTTGGAATTTGGAAAATCTACGTCGTACATATTGCTATACGGCATTTTGCATATTTTACAGACATAGCCTCGGCCTATACGGTCCAGTTCCAGCAAGCTACCGGAAATTTCCGTAAAATCACAGCACTCATTTGCGCATCTTGCACACTTTTTCAAGCTCATGATGCACAATGTCATGATGTTTAGCTGCAATACAGACAACATAGTTTTGGCGGGAAGGAAAGATGAGTCACTGTGTCCAATTTTAGAACATGATTTCACCATCAAGTGATACAGTTTGTTTATAGGTAATAGAACTCTATGTCTGTATAAATCATCATGCTCAAGAACATATTGTGCTGTTCTAAAGAAGAGAAGCGCCCTATGGAGAGTGACATTTTTCTTTCCCGAAAAATTGAAAAAATACCTAAAATAACCTTGAAAATTAAGAACCTTCAAAACTGAACACTTGAAGAAAATTAAATAAAAATCGAAATCTTTTTTCTTTTACACGTGAATTATCTTGTGATTATGATTTACTGTAATATATATTTAAGTTTTTTAATATTGTTGAAAGTGGGAAATATACTATTACCGTATCCTGGATGTGGGTATTTCTCCTATATGGAAGAGCCCTATATCCACATCGAACCACTATAGGCCTAAATATCATCCTTTTGAACCCCTTAAACAGAAACCTTTTCCGGTAATTGATGTAACTTATTACCGAATGATATCCTCTCTGTTTCCTATGTTTCCTATCATCATGTTTATAGGACTTAGATTTCCAGTAACTGCTGATTCAAACATCAGGTCACGGTCCCGAAATAAAGTATAAACAAGTGCAAAAAACCCTTGAACAGTGAGCTGTCATATAAGTAGTTTAATATTCACTTGTTTATTCATTTATTTATTTATTTAATTATTTATTCTTCGTTCCTCATTCCTCATTCTTCATTCCTCATTCTTCATTCCTCCTTCGTCATTCTTCATTCCTCATTCCTTATTCTTCATTCTTCATTCTTCATTCTTCATTTCTCATTCTTCATTCTTCGTCCTTCAATCTTCATCCTTCAATCTTCATCCTCCATTCTTCATTCTTCATTCTTCATTCTTCATTTCTCATTCTTCATTCTTCATTCTTCATTCTTCATTCTTCATTCTTTCTTCATCCTCCATTCTTCATTCTTCATTCTTCATTCTTCATTCTTCATTCTTCATTCTTCATTCTTCATTCTTCATTCTTCATTCTTCATTCTTCATTCTTCATTCTTCATTCTTCATTCTTCATTCCATTCTTCATTCTTCATTCTTCATTCTTCATTCTTCATTCTTCAATATTCAATATTCATTCTTCATTCTTCATTCTTCAATCTTCATTCTTCATTCTTCAATATTCATTCTTCATTCTTCGTTCGTCAATCTTCAATTTTCATTCTTCATCCTTTAATCTTCATTCTTCATTCTCCATTCTTCATTCTTCATTCTTCATCCTTCAATCTTCATCCTTCAATCTTCATTCTTCATTCTTCATTCTTCAACATTCATTCTTCATTTCTCATTCTTCAATCTTCATTCTTCATTCTTCATTCTCCGTTCTTCATCCTCCATTCTTCATTCTTCATTCTTCAATATTCATTCTTCATTCTTCATTCTTCATTCTTCAATATTCATTCTTCATTCTTCGTTCGTCAATCTTCAATTTTCATTCTTTATCCTTTAATCTTCATTCTTCATTCTCTATTCTCCATTCTTCATTCTTCATTCTTCAATCTTCATTCTTCGTCCTTCAATCTTCATCCTTCAATCTTCATTCTTCGTCCTTCAATCTTCATTCTTCATTCTCCATTCTTCATTCTCCATTCTCCATTCTTCATTCTTTATCATTCATTCTTAATTCCTCATTCTTAATTCCTCATTCTTCATTCTCCATTCTTCATCTTTCAATCTTCATTCTTCATTCTTCATTCTCCATTCTCCATTCTCTTCTTTTATTCCTTGCTGATTGATTGATTATTGATTGGTTGGTTGATTGGTTGATCAATCAAATCGATTTATTTTTTCTTTATTTCTTTTTCTTTATTTTTCTGATTGATTGAGTATTGATTGGATAATATATTGGTTGATTGATTGACTAATTGATATGTTGATTGATGGTTGATCAACTTGTCGATCGATTGATTGATTGTAAATGAATTTGATACGACATCACACTAAATGTACTAGATATATATAATCACAATATTGCGTGACGGCAGATTTTCTGTATCATAATTCCCAGGTGTCACAAAAACGCTTTGATTATTTTTGTGCAACATATTGTAACATGGCATGTAGATAAAGCCTTGAATTTTCAAAGTTTAGACGTAATTAATTTTGCTTGCATTGTGACAGAATACAAATTATATTTGATTAATTGTATAGAAAAGAATGAAACCTCTCAAATTTTGAATAGGCATACTTGATTTTTATATCATTCTATTCTCTTATACCACCCGTTACACTTCAAAATATCGATTATATTTTATGTTCTCAAAAAGTTTGTTAACCTGCTTTCTAATATCAAAATATTTATTTTTTTGTATCGAAATAATATTATATGTACGGTACCATCAGTTTCCAGATTTTTGAAAGTGACTGCCAGGGAGCACGGTGGCCGAGCGGAACGGGCTCCGACTGATAATCGGATGGTTGCGGGTTCGAGCCCCGGCGATGCCATCGTGCTGTGCCCTTGAGTAAGGCACTTTATCTCGATTGCTCCTCTCCACCCAGGTGTATAAATGGGTACCGGCATCCTTAAATACTGAGAACGTAACAGACTCGCCGTGGTGGAGGTCTAGCGATCCCCCTATAGCAACATTACATGGAGGAGTCTAGCCCAATCGCCAATGAAAGAGAGATGGGCACTCCGATCACTATTTATACAGGATCGCCCCCTTTACCTTTACCTTGCCAATGCCAGTAGTATCTTCCAAATGCAACATTCGATGAACCTGAATATTACTAGGCACTATATGACCTGGAGGCCCTTGACATTGGAAGTGACGGTGATGTGCAGACACCAGTTCGAATCTACGGTCTGGTTCGGTGAGAAATTTGACTCCAAAAAAAAAAAGGGGGGGGTCATTGGGTGAGAAGGCTAAAATACTACGGGAACCAGCGCCTTTTGTTAGAAGTCCGGCATGAGTAAAGTGGATAAGCTCTATACGCCGTAGAAGTGACGTCATAATCGGATTAACTACCATAGCAATAGATGAATACAATTTTGAGTAGACCGCCCTGCACTACAAGCAGATTGTACTAATCACCTGTGTATGTCAGCAAACATAGATTGAATACAATACCGCTGTATTCAAAGATACTTATCTTACAGGTGCGAGTGATCAGCCTTTCGTTGACATCTATGGTTCAATGCATCGGTACCCCGTGAACGTTGTAGTGCAGGGCGGTATAGTCAAAATTGTATTCATCTATTGCTATGGTAGTTAATCCGATTAACTACGTCACTTCTACGGCGTATACTGAACGTCGTATGTGTGCATGAACCTCCGACCTTGATACACCGCGCGCACAGACTGGCTACCTGCTGATCTCCGGGTTCGTGTATATAGCTTAAGTCGTGTTCACACGGTCGGTAATAAGTGACTTATGTCCGACCGTGTGAACACGACTTTACTGATGGAGAGAGATTGATGCATAATGTAAACTGCACATTAATGCGCGTGGGTTTTGTGTGTATGTTCCACAGGGGGTGCACCGCTCAGTCCGACACGCCATTAGTCCGACAACAAAAATTCCCTATACTTAGAGGTGCGTCAGTCCGAAAATGAAAAGCACGGCGCTAGTCCGAAAAAAAGCATGCGCTAGTCCGAAAATGAAAACCACTGCAACAGTCCGACACGCCGCTAGTCCGAATCTGAAAACACAGTTTTCAGTCCGACACGCCGCTAGTCCGAATCTGAAATACACTGCGCTAGTCCGAATTTGGAAATCATTTCTTCAGTCCGACACTGCGCTACATGTAGTCCGAAACTGAAAACCATGGCGCTAGTCCGAAACTGAAAACTACAGCGCTAGTCCGAATCTGAAAAACACTGCGCCAGTCCTAATCTGAAAAACGGATAGATAGATTCGGACTAGCGCAGTGTTTTTCGGACTAGCGCAATGGTTTTCAGTTTCGGACTAGCGCAGTGTTTTTAGATTCGGACCAGCGCAGTGTCGGATTGAAGGAGTGTTTTCCAGATTCGGACTAGCGCAGTGGTTTTCAATTTCGGACTAGCGCAGTGGTTTTCATTTTCAGACTAGCAGCGTGTCGGAGTGGCAGAGTGTATTTTAGATTCGGACTAGCGGCGTGTCGGACTGGTGCAGTGCATTTCAGATTCGGACTAGCGGCGTGTCGGACTAGCAGAGTGTCGGACTAGCGGCGTGTCGGACTAACGCCCTTTACCCGTTTCACAGAGGTTTTGTGCGTGGGGTTTGGGGTGGGTGTGTGTTTATTTGACCGAACGTTGAGATTATTTAGTTTTTCATTCTTTTTGACGTTGTTTGAAATAAATTGGCAACAGCACACGTTGCAAATATCAACATGATTAAAAACATAAATTGGACAATAGCACTCAAAAATTAATTAGAGTATCATGCTGTAACCTACTTCTATGCCATTGTAATCTTTTCATTGCGTAGCGACTGATGGGACTAGTCTAGTGCAATTTGTGTGTTATCGGATTTCTCCAGCTGTCATCTGGGTGTTGAGTATACAATATTATTGTAATCTGTTTTAATAATCCTTCACCCCTCTCCATACAACGGTTTATTGTTCATCTCTACATGATATCAATTCAAATGAAAATGTTTACATACATTCTCAGTCAATGTCAAGCTGAGTAATTGTATTTCCATGAGGAAACACCCTCAGCCCTCAGTGATGTTTTTCATGTTAGAGGTCATGCTGCATCTTTGACACAATACCTGAGGTCATCGGACAGTTGGCTCTGGGAGCTGGAAGTTGAGGTTGGGGCAAGTTGGATTTTTTCCCGCCCAAGTTTATATATCATGTATTTCGTTCATCCATCTGCTCCCAAAATCCTCAAGAAACTTTAAAACAAGAAATAGGGGGCCCAGTAAAACCTTGACAGTATGACAGTAGCGTAGCGTGAGACATCATAGGGGAGGGGGCACCTACCATGATGGATTCATTGGGGCAAAAGCCGTCCGAAATTTTCCTATGGGATTTTCTCAATTTTCATATCGTGCATGATATGACGCTACATTGTTAGAAAGGTGCCAAACTGCCAATTAGAACCTTTTTTTTTTTTGTATATGGAACCATTATTATTAGCTCTTGAACCCTCAAAAAAGGTTCCAGGAAATGCAGAAACCCTTTGGGGAACCCTTAAAGGTTCTATAGTGTGCACAGAGAACCTAAAAAGGTTCCACAGAGTGCCTTAAGAACCTTTAGTGCTTCCTGTGAGAACCATATGAAAGGGTTCCATACACTGGACAAGCGAAGAGACCCTTTTACTTAGCAACCTTTTTTCTAAGAGCATGAAGAGTGTACGCCATTTTGTTTCTTCTGAAAAGCGATTACTATGATAATAAGTTTCTGTTTGTTTGTCCTATCCGCATGTTTGTCTGTTTTAAGTTTCTAAAAAAATCTCATCTAAGGGTTGGTTTACAGAAGGAGGAATGGGGAAAAGTATTGTATAAAGTGGTATCAAGTTTCCAAACGCTCGCCGACATCTGAGTGATCGAAGCGGCGCGGCTGACGGCCAAACTTTTGAACGTGTAAACGGTAACGATTAAAGGCAAAATATTTAACCACGTGTAAAGCCCCGATGGATAGAGTCACTTTGCCTATTTGCGAAATAAAAACATCACTTTAATTATATATTTAGGCATAATGGGTTCAGAATTACAAGGTTCTGTGGTTCTAACTGACATTTTGAAACAGCCATATTAAAGTTCGCAAAAAACAAAAACACTAAGTCTTAAAAAGAAATTTATCATAAGTGAGGTCTTTCTACAAGTTACAAAACTAGGTCGATCCTTCATGTAATTATTTCGTGTAAGCTAATCCTAACCCTAACCCTAATCATAACCTTATAACCTTATAACCTATAACCCTAATCCTAACCCTAATCATAACCCTAATCCTAACCCTAAACTAAACCTAACCTTAACCCTAACCCTAACCCTAATTTCGTGTAAAATTAACATGGAGTAATAACCCAAAACTAGCCGAATTTATAGTTTCAAAGCTTGGAAAATAACAATTTCAAAATTAATATTATCTAAAAAACATTAAAATGTCAGTATAGAGCCTTGTAATTCTGGACCCATGAAATTTTTTCTAGTTACTTCTATAGACCTACTTGATTCGATTTGTTGCATGCAAAGATCCACCACAATCAAGTGAATAAAATAATTGGCACAGAAATATATATATTAATCTGGGCCAATATTGGCGAGAAACATCATAATAATTAGGCATATATGTCACATATTGCGCCCGAGGTCCGTGCATTCGATTCAGGGGCTGTTATTTTCTTTCCTATGTTTCCTATCATCATGTTTATAGGACTTAGATTTCCAGTAACTGCTGATTCAAACATCAGGTCACGGTCCCGAAATAAAGTATAAACAAGTGCAAAAAACCCTTGAACAGTGAGCTGTCATAAGTATTTTAATATTCACTTGTTTATTCATTTATTTATTTATTTATTTATTTATTTATTTATTCTTCGTTCCTCATTCCTCATTCTTCATTCCTCCTTCCTCATTCTTCATTCCTCATTCCTCATTCCTTATTCTTCATTCTTCATTCTTCATTTCTCATTCTTCATTCTTCGTCCTTCAATCTTCATCCTTCAATCTTCATCCTCATTCTTCATTCTTCATCCTTCAATCTTCATTCTTCATTCTTCAATCTTCATTCTTCATTCTTCATCCTTCAATCTTCATTCTTCATTCTTCATTCTTCATTCTTCATTCTTCATTCTTCAACATTCATTCTTCATTTCTCATTCTTCATTCTTCATTCTTCATTCTTCATTCTTCATTCTTCATTCTTCATTCCACATTCTTCATCCTTCAATCTTCATTCTCCATTCTTCATTCTTCATTCTTCAATATTCAATATTCATTCTTCATTCTTCATTCTTCAATCTTCATTCTTCATTCTTCAATATTCATTCTTCATTCTTCGTTCGTCAATCTTCAATTTTCATTCTTCATCCTTTAATCTTCATTCTTCATTCTCCATTCTTCATTCTTCATCCTTCAATCTTCATCCTTCAATCTTCATTCTTCATTCTTCATTCGTCATTCTTCGTCCTTCAATCTTCATCCTTCAATCTTCATTCTTCATTCTTCATTCTTCAACATTCATTCTTCATTTCTCATTCTTTAATCTTCATTCTTCATTCTTCATTCTTCATTCTCCGTTCTTCATCCTCCATTCTTCATTGTTCATTCTTCAATATTCATTCTTCATTCTTCATTCTTCATTCTTCATTCTTCATTCTTCATTCTTCAATATTCATTCTTCATTCTTCGTTCGTCAATCTTCAATTTTCATTCTTTATCCTTTAATCTTCATTCTTCATTCTCTATTCTCCATTCTTCATTCTTCATTCTTCAATCTTCATTTTTCGTCCTTCAATCTTCAATCTTCATTCTTCATCCTTCAATCTTCATTCTTCGTCCTTCAATCTTCATTCTTCATTCTCCATTCTTCATTCTCCATTCTTCATTCTTTATCATTCATTCTTAATTCCTCATTCTTAATTCTTCATTCTCCATTCTTCATCTTTCAATCTTCATTCTTCATTCTTCATTCTCCATTCTCCATTCTCTTCATTTATTCCTTGCTGATTGATTGATTATTGATTGGTTGGTTGAATCGATTTATTTTTTCTTTATTTCTTTTTCTTTATTTTTCTGATTGATTGAGTATTGATTGGATAATATATTGGTTGATTGATTGACTAATTGATATGTTGATTGATGGTTGATCAACTTGTCGATCGATTGATTGATTGTAAATGAATTTGATACGACATCACACTAAATGTATGTAGATATATTTTATAATCACACTATTGCGTGACGGCAGATTTTCTGTGTCATAATTCCCAGGTGTCACAAAAACGGTTTGATTATTTTTGTGCAACATGTTGTAACATGGCATGTAGATAAAACCTTGAATTTTCAAAGTTTAGACGTAATTAATTTTGCTTGCATTGTGACAGAATACAAATTATATTTGATTAATTGTATAGAAAAGAATGAAACCTCTCAAATTTTGAATAGGCATACTTGATTTTTATATCATTCTATTCTCTTATACCACCCGTTACACTTCAGAATATCGATTATATTTTATGTTCTCAAAAAGTTTGTTAACCTGCTTTCTAATATCAAAATATTTATTTTTTTGTATCGAAATAATATACGGTACCATCAGTTTCCAGATTTTTGAAAGTGACTGCCAGGGAGCACGGTGGCCGAGCGGAACGGGCTCCGACTGATAATCGGATGGTTGCGGGTTCGAGCCCCGGCGATGCCATCGTGCTGTGCCCTTGAGTAAGGCACTTTATCTCGATTGCTCCTCTCCACCCAGGTGTATAAATGGGTACCGGCATTCTTAAATACTGGGAACGTAACAGACTCGCTGTGGTGGAGGTCTAGCGATCCCCCTATAGCAACATTACATGGAGGAGTCTAGCCCAATCGCCAATGAAAGAGAGATGGGCACTCCGATCACTATTTATACAGGATCGCCCCCTTTACCTTTACCTTGCCAGTAGTATCTTCCAAATGCAACATTCGATGAACCTGAATATTACTAGGCATGACCTGGGGGCCCTTGACATTGGAAGTGACGGTGATGTGCAGACACCAGTTCGAATCTACGGTCTGGTTCGGTGAGACTTTTGAGGAGTGTTACCCCCGGGCAGGGAAATCAAATTTATTAAATTCTTCACTTTTTCTCTGCTACTGGAAGGGGGGCATTTCAAGATATGAAAAGGACCCACAATATGAATATCGCCCAGGGGTGACAATTCTACACCGCCATAATCACATTTTGCACCACCTATAGAATAATAATCAGCAAAGAAAAACGTTTAAACTGGCCAAACCATCTAGCCTGATAAAACAATAATTTGCAGCCGGACTAGACTATAATCCAGCACTGAAACGTTTTGTGTGTTTGCCCTCTGCCACAGCGGTGACACCCAGGTGGAAATAAACAAACCTGATTTCGCGCGGAACATTTTGATTGCTGCAATCAATGCGTGGTGTGGATTTCTAATAGAGGTTATCCGTGTTCTATAAGCTGCATATCCTATCAGCGACTGCTATACCTTGTTTAGGACTTTCAAAAGAAGTATACCTGCATGTGCAACCATGACTGTTTCAAAGTAGCTCGCCAAAGTCCTGCAGGTAACTCCGAGGTCGTGCATTGAATTGGTTTGAATGTGAAATACTACGGGAACCAGCGCCTTTTGTTAGAAGTCAGGCATGAGTAAAGTGGATAAGCTCTATACGCCGTAGAAGTGACGTCATAATCGGATTAACTACCATAGCAATAGATGAATACAATTTTTGAGTAGACCGCCCTGCACTACAAGCAGATTGTACTAATCACCTGTGTATGTCAGCAAACATCGATTGAATACAATACCGCTGTATTCAAAGATACTTATCTTACAGGTGCGAGTGATCAGCCTTTCTTTGACATCTATGGTTCAATGCATCGGTACCCCGTGAACGTTGTAGTGCAGGGCGGTATAGTCAAAATTGTATTCATCTATTGCTATGGTAGTTAATCCGATTAACTACGTCACTTCTACGGCGTATACTGAACGTCGTATGTGTGTATGAACCTCCGACCTTGAGACACCGCGCGCACAGACTGGCTACCTGCTGATCTCCGGGTTCGTGTATATAGCTTAAGTCGTGTTCACACGGTCGGTAATAAGTGACTTATGTCCGACCGTGTGAACACGACTTTACTGATGGAGAGAGAGAGAGATGCATAATGTAAACTGCACATTAATGCGCGTGGGTTTTGTGTGTATGTTCCACAGGGGGTGCACCGCTCAGTCCGACACGCCATTAGTCCGACAACAAAAATTCCCTATACTTAGAGGTGCGTCAGTCCGAAAATGAAAAGCACGGCGCTAGTCCGAAAAAAAGCATGCGCTAGTCCGAAAATGAAAACCACTGCAACAGTCCGACACGCCGCTAGTCCGAATCTGAAAACACAGTTTTCAGTCCGACACGCCGCTAGTCCGAATCCGAAATACACCGCGCTAGTCCGAATTTGGAAATCATTTCTTCAGTCCGACACTGCGCTATGGTTTTCAGTTTCGGACTAGCGCAGTGTTTTTTAGATTCGGACTAGCACAGTGTCGGATTGAAGGAGTGTTTTCCAGATTCGGACTAGCGCAGTGGTTTTCAATTTCGGACTAGCGCAGTGGTTTTCATTTTCGGACTAGCAGCGTGTCGGAGTGGCAGAGTGTATTTTAGATTCGGACTAGCGGCGTGTCGGACTGGTGCAGTGCATTTCAGATTCGGACTAGCGGCGTGTCGGACTAGCAGAGTGTCGGACTAGCGGCGTGTCGGACTAACGCCCTGTACCCGTTTCACAGAGGTTTTGTGCGTGGGGTTTAGGGTGGGTGTGTGTTTATTTGAGGTTTTGTGCGTGGGGTTTGGGGTGGGTGTGTGTTTATTTGACCGAACGTTGAGATTATTTAGTTTTTCATTCTTTTTGACGTTGTTTGAAATAAATATTGGCAACAGCACACGTTGCAAATATCAACATGATTAAAAACATAAATTGGACAATAGCACTCAAAAATTAATTAGAGTATCATGCTGTAACCTACTTCTATGCCATTGTAATCTTTTCATTGCGTAGCGACTGATGGGACTAGTCTAGTGCAATTTGTGTGTTATCGGATTTCTCCAGCTGTCATCTGGGTGTTGAGTATACAATATTATTGTAATCTGTTTTAATAATCCTTCACCCCTCTCCATACAACGGTTTATTGTTCATCTCTACATGATATCAATTCAAATGAAAATGTTTACATACATTCTCAGTCAATGTCAAGCTGAGTAATTGTATTTCCATGAGGAAACACCCTCAGCCCTCAGTGATGTTTTTCATGTTAGAGGTCATGCTGCATCTTTGACACAATACCTGAGGTCATCGGACAGTTGGCTCTGGGAGCTGGAAGTTGAGGTTGGGGCAAGTTGGATTTTTTCCCGCCCAAGTTTATATATCATGTATTTCGTTCATCCATCTGCTCCCAAAATCCTCAAGAAACTTTAGAACAAGAAATAGGGGGCCCAGTAAAACCTTGACAGTATGACAGTAGCGTAGCGTGAGACATCATAGGGGAGGGGGCACCTACCATGATGGATTCATTGGGGCAAAAGCCATCCGAAATTTTCCTATGGGATTTTCTCAATTTTCATATCGTGCATGATATGACGCTACATTGTTAGAAAGGTGCCAAACTGCCAATTAGAACCTTTTTTTGTCCCGTATATGGAACCATTATTATTAGCTCTTGAACCCTCAAAAAAGGTTCCAGGAAATGCAGAAACCCTTTGGGGAACCCTTAAAGGTTCTATAGTGTGCACAGAGAACCTAAAAAGGTTCCACAGAGTGCCTTAAGAACCTTTAGTGCTTCCTGTGAGAACCATATGAAAGGGTTCCATACACTGGACAAGCGAAGAGACCCTTTTACTTAGCAACCTTTTTTCTAAGAGCATGAAGAGTGTACGCCATTTTGTTTCTTCTGAAAAGCGATTACTATGATAATAAGTTTCTGTTTGTTTGTCCTATCCGCATGTTTGTCTGTTTTAAGTTTCTAAAAAAATCTCATCTAAAGGGTTGGTTTACAGAAGGAGGATCAAGAATGGGGAAAAGTATTGTATAAAGTGGTATCAAGTTTCCAAACGCTCGCCGACATCTGAGTGATCGAAGCGGCGCGGCTGACGGCCAAACTTTTGAATGTGTAAACGGTAACGATTAAAGGCAAAATATTTAACCACATGTAAAGCCCCGATGGATAGAGTCACTTTGCCTATTTGCGAAATAAAAACATCACTTTAATTATATATTTAGGCATAATGGGTTCAGAATTACAAGGTTCTGTGGTTCTAACTGACATTTTGAAACAGCCATATTAAAGTTCGCAAAAAAACAAAAAACACTAAGTCTTAAAAAGAAATTTATCATAAGTGAGGTCTTTCTACAAGTTACAAAACTAGGTCGATCCTTCATGTAATTATTTCGTGTAAGCTAATCCTAACCCTAACCCTAACCCTAACCCTATAACCCTAATCCTAACCCTAATCATAACCCTAATCATAACCCTAAACTAAACCTAACCTTAACCCTAACCCTAACCCTAATTTCGTGTAAAATTAACATGGAGTAATAACCCAAAACTAGCCGAATTTATAGTTTCAAAGCTTGGAAAATAACAATTTCAAAATTAATATTATCTAAAAAACATTAAAATGTCAGTATAGAGCCTTGTAATTCTGGACCCATGAAATTGTTTCTAGTTACTTCTATAGACCTACTTGATTCGATTTGTTGCATGCAAAGATCCACCACAATCAAGTGAATAAAATAATTGGCACAGAAATATATATATTAATCTAGGCCAATATTGGCGAGAAACATCATAATAATTAGGCATATATGTCACATATTGCGCCCGAGGTCCGTGCATTCGATTCAGGGGCTGTTATTTTCTTTGGAAGAGATGTTGGGGCCTTTGTTTATGACCCCCTCTTTTTTTTTCTCTTTTTTTTCATTGCAACAACATTATGCGGGTTAGCCCTTGAAACTTAAAGCCATATGAGTTCGGTTAAATTTTATGTTGTTATTCTGCTAAAAATTATGAACTGATGAGGTTTTTGATCATAAGCCGAAATAACTGAGGTAAAATGAAAGAAAATGCATAGTCTCTTGAATCTCCGTTTTAATTGACCTTTTCGGTAAATCCCATAACCCATTGCGAGTACACCTGAGAACTCGTCATTTGACGTCACGCCGACTTGCAATGCGCAGTAACGATGTTCGATAAGCGATGTGCGCATCGGCGCGGAGCGGCGTGACGCAGAATGACGAGTTCTTAGGTGTACTCGCAAAGGCTTATGGGATTTACCGAAAAGGTCAATTGAAAACTCTTATTACTCACAAGCTCACAGTTTGGGTTTGTTGAAGGCACAAGCCCCCCCAAAGAAAATGGCAGCCCTTTATTCTCCATAAGCCAATCATCCCGTTCAAACACAAACACACTGATCAAAGGCCTAGAACATAAAAATTTTAAGTTTTAAGATAGGCCTATTCTCAAAATATCTATCTCAACATTCTCAAGAATCGCTGAACTAATAACTCATTTTAATGCATTTTTCATACTGATTCAAACTATGGCCATTCACAATTAATAATTCTGACATTTTTTAATTTTGTAAAGACAATTTGGAACTTTTCGCCTGTGTGCAATAAAGGGTTATAATAACGATCTGACACTTTTTAGTTATGGTCATTCTTTGATTGTAACATCCAAGACACGTCGATTTTTTGTTGTTAAAAATAACGATTATATGCATCAACATTTTTGAGTGAATAGCGCCGTCTATATAATATGATTCAAGTCTGACAAGAAGAGTCTTTCAAAAAGACACAGTTCACGGATCAGGTGTATAGTAATTTGTTCTAACTTTCCATTTTCATATCTAACCTACTCTGCACTGATCTTACAATAAATTAGTGATTTGAGGCATAATGATACCTATACGCTTATATAACTCTCCAGGAAGAAACACATTGAAATACAAACTTTCAAAAAGTCAATTATACCATGCAGATAATAACCTTGGCCCAATAATTAATAGAGTTCCAATTAAGATAAGCAAACATTGATACTGGGTAGATAACAGGAACTAAATTTCGTCAGTTGGAACATAGACCATTGAGTAAATCGCCTGTATCAAAATATCAGTGTATTTTTCATATATGCAGTGATATGCTCAGCTTATAATATCACAAAATAAACAATAGCATTGACCTTACCCACCAATCAGTAAAACCTATTATAATCATGTGATGGCTCAATCCAATAGTAAACATGCTTAGAAAAAAGGCAAAAAAATAGTCCTGGCTGCCATTGTCTCAATACAAGATAAGATGTGCTAAAAAGTGCTTGTCATGTGGGGTAGGATTAGATAAAGGGATACAAACCTGGGTATGAGACATTAGGAATTATTTCCTAGCCTCTTAACCACAGGGTTGATGGGCTACATTTAGCTATTCAAGACACAATGTATGTAAGGGATAAACTGTGCACATGAGATATGGGTTCAAGTGGGGGAAATGTTCACTCCGTGAACAAAAATGAATTGTGGTAGCCATGGTAATGTAAACAGAACTAAGGTTACTAGTATTATTCCAGTCAGTTTTCCAGCTCCAATGTAATGAATGTTGAAGTTGTATTAACTATTAATTATTAATCAGTGGCTCCGGAAACGGGGCCGGTGGGGGCCAGCACCCCCAATAATTTTGGTGAGGGTACCTAAAGTAGGCCCTTTCCTAGATTTGAGATAAAAGTCATAACTTTATAGTAAAATTAATACGATAAAAGTTATAATTTAAAGATAAAAATTCAGAACTTTAAGCGTTCATCCATGTAAAATGCATGCATTTCAAAAGTTTACTCGCGAACTCCGTACCCACCCACCCTCAGCGTTCCCCTTCTGTCTCTACATTTACTAATAATTGATTTTGCCGGCTCTTGTCATTCTATTATTTATTTATTTATTTATTTATTTATTTATTTATTTATTTATTTATTTATTTATTTATTTATTTATTTATTTATTTATTTATTTATTTATTTATTTATTTATTTATTTATTTATTTATTTATTTATTTATTTATTTATTTATTTATTTATTTATTTATTTATTTATTTATTTAACAAGTATTATTTTTCAGGTGACTAACTTTGGAATTAAAAGTGCTCAAACCCAGAAATTGAAGAGGACATTTTAATTGTTTATTATGTAGGGCCCATTGTCATACCTGAGACTATTATACCTGAATAATAGTAATATACTAGTCTCAGGTCATACATATATAATAAATCCCATACAGGGAATACAAATGGAAAAACAAAAAAACAAAAAATCCCTATGTAGATTAATTCTATAAAACTTAATTCAGTGTATTCCGCAATGATCAATATGCACATTGCTGCAGAATCAATAGTCTCCTACACAGCCAGTTCAACAAAATTATGTTCGTGCATGTAAGCATAGGTATTTGATGTAAGCCACTTACAGTCTGCCCCGAGACTAGCATAGCGCCACCATCCCGCACGGAAACCAGCCATGTCCGCACACAGTATACCGTGGAGCAGTGGAGCACCATGCACCACTCCACAACCCCAACTACGTTATTGTACTGTTTACCAGTGTATGGTATCAGTCTATTAAACTATATTTTCAAAAACATAGGTCTAACACAACAAAAATGTGCTTTCTTTCTCTCTGTTATGAAGTCAAAAACAAACGAGGGAGTTTTAGTTCTTGTTTTCACAGTTTATATACTAATAAATCCTTCACGTATCCATCAAAGCACGGATGGTTCAGTGGTAGAATTCTCGCCTGCCACGCGGGAGGCCCGGGTTCGATTCCCGGTCCGTGCACATTTTTTTTTACCTCATCATAACACAAATTTCGGTTTGACTTAGTCTAAGATTGAAAAAATTGTATCATTTAGACTTCACAATATTGTTTTTTTTTTCTCTGTACGTATCATTTATTTTTTAGGGCATAAATATTTAGTATTAAAGAAATTATAGGCCTCCTAATTCCTCCGGGAAATATTTTGTGCATGATGTGATTTTTATATCAAGTAAATTATTTTTGAAACCAAAATAAATGGGCCTAGTACGAGCTTAATGAGGCTTCGGATGTGAAGATGTAAACGTATAGGCTTACGTAGGCTACAGGCCTAAGAAAATTTTTAGTTTCCATACTAATATCGTAGGCCTACACGTTTCAACAAATGAAAATACAAATTGATATAAAAATGAAGAAGTTGAACGGCGAAAATAAATATATCAAAGTCATTCATTCATTAATTAACTCATTTTTTTCTTTCGTTCATCTATTCATTTTTATTTATTTATTTTTATTTATTTATTTATTTATTTATTTATTTATTTATTTATTTATTTATTTATTTATTTATTTATTTATTTTATTAATTCATTCATTTATTTATTTATTTATTTATTTATTTATTTATTTATTTATTTATTTATTTATTTATTTATTTTATTTATTAATTATTTAATTAATTAATTAATTAATTAATTAATTAATTAATTATTTAATTAATTAATTATTTAATTAATTAATTAATTAATTTATTTATTTATTTAAAAACATTTATTTATTTATATTATTTATTTATTTATTTATTTATTTATTTATTTATTTATTTATTTATTTATTTATTTATTTATTTATTTATTTTTCTATTTATTTATATTTTTAGTGATGAACTAGAATCACTACTTACGACGAATATAAACAATAACACAAATATCAATCAAATCGAATCAAATGACAAAATAGTGAAGTACTGTAATTTTTGACTCAGCGATTCGTATTTTTATTATAATTAGTATATAAATAGTAGTTTATTCGTTTAATTATTTATATAATTAATATAACTGCTATAATTATCATATTTATTATCAAATATTATATCCAAAGTCCATTATGAAACAAATGAACGGGACATACTAAAAAAACATAAACTATGCCTACATGTAGAGAATCTGATGAATGTGTCACTGTCCGTTCGAACATTGACACAGTGCAGTGGAAAACATGTACGCATTTGACAGACAGAACATTGCATCCATGTCCAGGTACCGCCGTATTATATCCACTTTTGAAACCCCTTCCCGTCATTCAGACGCAAATCCGGGGGAAAATCTTAAAAATCACAAGACGTTTTGTTGACACTGAATACTTTGTTTCTTGCACTCATACGCAATCCAATTAATGAACGGTCAATTTTCCAAGCGTCAGTATCTTAAACTCCGATACAATTGAAATAATCTACTACATTAATGAATTGGCATCTTTATGGAGCCCTGTTTCAGACCATGATCCCATTTTACATATTTTAGACATTTTATGGAGAGCGGGGGGGGCATTCGAGTTTCGAAGTGACAAGTTTGGGTCATTGGGTGGGTGCGAAGCCCCTGATATTTAAAAAAAAATGGAGCCTGAATTTTGGGACCATCAGTAGCAAAATTGAGCAAAGTTTGAAATATTGTGGAGAAAAAATAATACTATTGAACATCACTCATTGTCATGTCGCGCGTTCGGGTGTATGTATGTAATACCAAAATCTTTTGGGTCATTTACGCCGTACCCTAAGCCTATATCTCTTAAATCATGAAATAGTTATATCCAGTTCATTATAGCAATTTAAGACATACATGAGGTTCTTGCAGTGTATAGTTTGATCAGCTCGTAATCGGCGGGATTTGTTAGGCTTTTATCACTACGCCGAAAAGTACAAAAGTGTCATAGTTGACCTACCTGGTCTCTATTGTGCTTGTTAAAGAAAATAGACAACGTATATCGGACTTGAATGAATAATTTGTGGTGCTTCTGGCAAGATGTCACAAGACAATTTTCGAAATAAAATATATAAATATATTAATCCGCGATGTTATAAGGCCCGCAGATTACGAGCTGATCAAAGTATTCGCTACTTGCACGGTTCCGCCATTATGCACTATGTGCGGGAGAGCCTCGAACTGGCAGCATACATGAATGGGAATTGAACTAGTCATAACGTTCTGTGTAAGGTTACATAATTCTTCCTTTCATGTATGCTGCCAGTTCGAGGCTCTCCCCGCACATAGTGCATAATGGCGGAACCGTGCAAGTAGCGAATAGGGTTCTTGTGGAACGCTAACGACGCTTTGCATTATGGGATTGATAAACGTAACCGGCAATCCACGAAAGATAAAAATAATTACCGAAGCTCACGGATGTCATAATAAATACTCTAGCTAGCTGAGAGGAGAACGGGTTGAAAGATGAAGATGTAGTGGCTGAAGGGGCAATGTGGATAGATGGATGGCTGGAGATGAGGCCACTGGGGTGTCGCAGGGTTTGTCGCATATATAGGGTGATGGTGACTACTCGATGGGTTTTGTCATGTCATTTACTTGTTTTCACCATTCTTTCAGAATGACATCTGTACGTGTGTGAATATACATTTCTAAGAACTTAGTGTCAAACACCTTTCAAAAGACACCCTTAGGAGAAAACATCTGCTTTGACCTAAAAAGATGTTGCAGCGGCAAGTTCGTCAAGCAAGAGAAGTGATTTGCAGGCTCGTTGAAGAATGGGAATATTTTTGATGATGCTGACGAGAATAGTACAAGAGCAACAAGTTGGATCATTAATTTCATTATTTGATTGGTTACCATGGTTACGCAATGGGCTATAGATGCACACCCCCTATAGAGGAATTCGGATTTCCGGACGTTTTGTCAAATCGTGATTGCAAAGGCGAAAATATCCATCAGAAATCCTCAATTTGAGAGCTCATTTGGGACAATTCTGAGATGTTTGATTTATTTTATTGTATTTCCCAGCTTTTTCCAGTAACATTGGCAACTGGAATTCCAGACGTTTTCAGGAAGCACACCTGGAATCCAGACATTTCTTTTATTGAAAATTTACTCCTCTATAGGGTGCGTGCATTCATTTTCTGGAATACTAGTTGCCCAATGTATTATGTGTTTTGGAACAATGTTGTGTTGTTGTTTTTTTACATACAATCCAGTCCGACATCCATTTTGCGTTTACCCTATTTCGTGAAACAGTACATCATTACATGGTTTAGGTCCAATACTCTACCCTTTCCCAACCCACCCAGATAATTTAGAATCTAATAGCATCGCTATGTAAATTTTGTACTTCCAAGTTCTTAAATTAGAGTGTCATTTCTATTCAAATTTCAAGTTCAAACCCATGCATCAAAGTCAACAGTATTCATTTTGTTTTCCACATTTTGCATCATTTTACAGCAGAGCCGAAATGACAATTTCCTTATGAATCCCTCCGAATTAATTTTAGACAAACACACGTGTAATTGCAAAGTGGTGTCTCTAACCATTTAATTTCTGCTTTTGGTTATTCTCTAGTCTTATATCTATCCCGGCTTTTCTGTCGTGCCTTCTCGGTCATCCAACTCGCTCTACCTTCCGCGTTCCGCTTTGACTACAAGTATCAGCCTACACGCCCTGAGCGAATTGCTTGTCATACTTGTCAAAACTCACTTGGAATGTAAATCCAACATGTTCAAGCTGCTTATTAATTTTTCAAAAAGAACCATTTGATCGCTGCATTTTTATGTGCGCAACCACGTTTTGTTCTTTTCATTGTTCTTAAAATTTCAACTGAAAAAATACACCTATATACGACTTTGTGATTAAGCAGCGTTTATAAGTACTTAGTAAAAATCATCTACAAGATAAGCTTTTATCTTTATACTGTATACCCTCTTCACTCCCCTTCCTCAAGAGGCCTAGCTGCCTGCAGCAGCTGTGTCTGATACTATTCAACATATCACTGTAAATTGTCATTCTCTATGTTCTCACTATCAACATACCCAACATGCCCTCAAGTTCAACGACCGAGAGGTACTCTTAATGCTTCGACTAGACCCGCTGATGTTGCATGCATGGCAATGTGCTTCAACTCTATTTTCGAGGAAGGGGGCAACCAGAAACAGCAAAGGCGTAACGACCCCTCCTGTCATGTCTATAGTTAGAAACTGTATCTAGACGTACATGGTTTATAAGTGGGTAATGATGTTAAGGGTGAGGGTAAATTAATTGACCTAGGGGTATGGTGGTAGTAAATTGACAAGATTATTTTCAAATTTAGGCAATTGACATCTGTCAATTGGTACGGTATCTGTCTGGTATTTTGACCTGGAGGTGTCAAGAAGACTAAAGACTAAAATAGCTTTAATACAACATTGATGTAAAACATCAAGTAAGCAATAATTTTGTTTTCATCTGTGGGCAATGTAGGTTTGGAACCTTTTTGAGCAGTAGAAATGCTCGGCTGTCAATTCGCCTTTGGAAATAATTTTTAAATAATGTCTTTAAAGTAAGTTGAACGCTAACTCACCGTGAGCGTTATAAATGCTGTCAATTCGCCTTCGGAAATGTCTTTCAGTAAGTTGAACTCCCGTGGAATTTAAGGGGTTTTTTTCTTCAGATTGGATAATTCATATCAACGATGTCTATTTAATTCCACAGGTAGAAATTGTTTATTTTAGTGGTTTAATATGCACATCATTGAAAAAAAATTGAAAAAGATAAAGCAGCATGTTTACTGGAATTCTATAAATGGTTGGTAGACTTACGGTCATTTAACTCTGATAGTAATGGCCGTAGCACATCGGACAGATTTGTTCTGTAATTAACCATTGGTCAACAGAGTCTGATATGTTTAATGTCAAGCATCTTGAGACGGTCATCACACAAATATCTTAATAATTACAAGACGAATGCCAATTAAATTGAGTTTCCGTTCAGCGATAAGTACAAATTGAAATCGGTCATTCTTATACGCGTGTCAATTACTTTGGTCAAATGTGCCGTTTTCTTATTGAATATTTACCATGTTTATACTGATCGGTGATTACAAGGTGTGACATGACCATGATGACTGGTTATAAGGTAGCACTTTTGTCAAAAGTGCTACCCGCAACAATAATTACTAAAAATTTCTGTTTAATGGCCATTCACAATTATAGTTTGATCAACTCTTAATCGGCGGGCCTTATAACATCGCGGATTAATATCAATATATTTTATTTGACATCTCGCCAGAAATATCACAAATTATCAATTGAAGTCCTATACTTTGTGTACTTTCTTTAACACGGAAAATATAGACCACGAAGACCAACTATATATCTCTCTTCCGCGGGTTTACTTTTCGGCGCAGTGGTAAAAGCTTAATTCCGCCGATTACAAGCTGATCTCGAAGTTAGTGACTCGAACTGATGAAGCACACGCAAATGAGCAACTTGTCCATTTGTATGTTTTTATGTTAATGTTATTCATTATGTTCACCATTCTTCACCGCGCATAGTGTCTTTTAATTCTACGATATGAACCATTCTCTTCGATTAGGAGTCAGAGTCCTTTAACATTTTAATCCGGTACACTTCCCCCAATTTGGCATTCACCATGTTCACAACAACACCAAATGTTTGTGGGTTTTAAATAAAAATTCATAGTCCTATGAGAGATAGATTCCTGAACCAGTAAGTTGATGAATGTAGGAATATTGAACCTGTAGAACTTTGCCATTGAAAATGCAACTATTCAAGAGTGGCTCATAATGTTGATGAATGGACATGATAATATTATTATCGTACTGATTCTTCTTCTTCTCCTCCTTCTACTTGACTATGCCCAAGCGTTTAACCAATTAACCTAAGCTTTCATCTGCGATGCATGAGCAACAAAGATATAGCTTATCATTTCACCAATAAAACATCCTATAGCATTTTTATACGGTGTACTTCTTGCCTGAAAAATAGATGACACCTGAGAGAAGTTATAGCTAGGTGAAAACTATCTATTTCAAGTTTATCTAGGTATGTTTGACTGGCAATCTAGCTAGTACTATGTTAATGAGGTATGTAGACGTACGGTCATTTAACTCTGACAACGCTGGTTTGTATAGACAGTCGTGTATTGCAAGCTTTAAACATGGGTCAAAAGGGTTTCTACACAGCAATCCTTAAGTTACAAGTGTCAATTAACCACCTATTAACCACCAATCTTCTTAGTGGCGTTCATTAAAACCAGGTACCTGTCATGCCTAGTATTATAATTATATATAAGTGCAAACCAAGGGGATGCTTTTTTTCTTGAAACTGTTACCGCTGTAAAATAAACTAAATCATGAAAATTCCGTCAATTGTTAATTATTTCGTCAGTTGTTAATTATCATGGGACCATTATCTAGAAAGTGCGATTATTTTGTGATTTTCTGAAAATATTTTTTTTATTATGTTTATTCCTTTGAATATTATATCACGGTGACTATTGTAGTATTAAAATGGTAACATGACAAGTTAAGCTGTCACTTGTGATAAAACTATAGACCATGTTGACCGCACCATATGACATAATTATCGCAGTTTAATATGTTTCATTACTAAAAATGGTTTATTTTTTTGATCGGGCCATTCAAATATCCATGCTAAACATATTTGCCTGTCAAGCAACTCTTTATCTAATTTTTATTTAATGTTCGTTAATTCATCTTCTTCGCATACATTTTCATTAAGTTATCATTAGAACATGCCCCTCTTTCAGGTCAAAGCTCTAATCCATAAACCCTAAATTGTTGTGCAAGGTGAACTCTTGTGGCCGTCTGCTCCGCAGTCGAAGGATGTGTCAATAATGTGACACGGTTGTTTAATGGCATGTAAAACTGAGTCATTTTAAAGAAACGTTGAACAATGGTGACGCTATTTATCTTAAATCTTGTTTGCATCTTTACAAGGGATAGACACTTGTATGATGGTATTAGAACATCAGCAAATGACAAGTGAATTTTCAAACAACATTTTATCATGAAATGTAAGGTATAACTCATATTATTTGGCTAATTTAAATTTAAAATATATGTAATAGCGCCCTCAATTTGTACACAAATGTACAGCTTATAGAATAAAAATTACCACAAAAAGCAGAAAAAGATGAATAATTTGATATTGAAACGAAAATCAATGTTAAAAATTGCTACAAAATATATGTGCATATAAAGTTTATTTGTGTGATAGCTGTTGGTATTATTCAGGTCTATAGAATTGAACATTATATACGGTAATGTTTCGTTAAAAAAATTAATAAAATGACCACATTAAACAACCGTGGTGACAACCCTGAATGTGTTGGATACTAAAATTCTCCGAAACTCTCCTATACCAATTCTCCTAAATTTGAACCCCTGAACCAGTAATGAAATAGATTATTGAAACAGTCGAACTTAGCCATTGGAAAGACATGATAATATTATTATCGTACTCGTCCTTCTTCTTCTCCTCCTTCTACTTGACTATGCCCCAAGCGTTTAACCATGTTAACCTAAGCTTTCATCTGCGATACATGAGTAACAAAGATATAGCTTATCATTTCACCAATAAAACATCCTATATCATTATACGCCTGCTTCTAGCCTGAAAAATAGATGACACCTGAGAGAAGTATGCTTTAATCCAGCTATAGACGAATCCAACGAGCCAAGTCATGGTCAGGATTTGGTCGGCCATGACGGGTCCCCGCATGCACCACACTGGTGTAGTGACTGCCCAATTGGGTGGATTAAAGCCGCTTAAAATTCGATGTTAGATTCTTTTGTGTTGTATTCTGTCATTATTCTTTTGTCTACGTGTAACACAGGTGATAGAATGCAGTTTAAAATACCCTCCAAGGCCGCATTATTTCACATTTTATGTGAGATTGAGCCGACGGGGACCCAACTTTGGCAGCCATTAAGGTTACACAAAGAGACGTATAAAAAACGTATAAAAGACGTATAAAGTTGTTCTCTAAAACAGAGTTTTCTCAGTAATCAAATATCGCAGCGAGTGAAATGTTGGTGCATTGATGTAGCTTAACATTTTTGTGTGTGTTATACACAAATTATTAGAATAAATTTGAAAATCCTTCGTTTAAAGCATTTTTACCCACCATGTTCACAAGATCAAAAACACGTTCCATGAGGTTTTTTTTCAAATGTGCGCTCCGTATAAATCCACACCGAGCGATTGTTTTCTTCTTTTTCGTATTGTATTACAAATCGATCAAAGAAATAATGTTGCCATGGGGAAGAACCAAATACAGTACCGATTAAATTTTAAAAGCCCGTTTTGGGGGAAAATTTTGGAGAATTTGCTTGAGAAAAGCTGGTTTGTGAAATTATCGATATCTTGATTACGAGACGTTAATTTAGACATCTGAATACCTACATTATTTCTCAGCATGCTGCCAATTGCTATTCCATTTGATTTTCACTCCAAATTGAAGCTAGTTTTGCAAAAAACGAGGTTTTCCTCCATCAGTTCGTTCAAAATTTCAGCGCCGACATGCGTGTTTATTCTAAGAGCCATAATGCGGACGCGATTGTAATCAAGTAATTTTGCATCCAATTATAGTTATATCATCCGCTTTGAGAACAGTCAATTGCGTAAGCTGATCTATGGCCGAGTGGATAGAGCGTTGGACTGGGATTCTAATATGAACTATTTTTGTGGGTTCGAGTCTCCGTGTGGCTGAATTTTCTTTTTTTTTCTTTTCTCATTTTTACTTCCTTTCTTTCCTCTTTTCTTTCTCCTTTCTTTTTCATTTCTTTTTTTTTTTCATTTCTTTCTTTCTTTCTTTCTTTTTCGTTCATTTTCTTTCTCTCTCTTTCTTTCTCTTTTTCACTATTTCTTTTATTCTTTCTTGCTCCTTTCTTTTTAGTTTTATTTGATTGATTCGCTGAGTGCAGTGAATCGTGATTGATTGTTTTTCACTTTATATATTAATTCAGAAATTTGTAGGCCTGCTAAGTCTGTCTTGTTGATTTTCATCCCAAATTCGATTTACAAATAATTGCTTTTTGATATTGTTGTTGTTGCCTATACCCTTACATTGTAATCAGGGGAATAGCAGCATTGATTTCATCAAAGATATCAAGGCTATAAATTCAAAATCAACACATTTTCCAGGGCGTAGCTTGACGAAGTGCCCCCAATCAATTTTAAAATTTATAAAATCCTTGTGAAAATTGCCGAAAACGGCTTGTGCCACCCCCCGGCATCCGAGCTCCGGGCACGAGCTAAGCCAAGTTTCATAGCCTTTTCATGTCTTGACCGTGGATCGATATTCTATTGTAAGTAGGCCTACGTCCCGGAACGCTTGTTCATTTTCTGCATGGCTGTTTCTGTTATGAACTTACGCCCCTCTGAAATCAAGCGCATGAAAAACTCTCGGCTAACCTTAAGGGATCCAAAATGAGCGTTTATTGGGTTTCGACAGTATTTTTTGTGGGACATGAGAGCACCTCAGACCTATCGAATTGCATTCTGAATACGAAGCATGTCTTTCTTATATCAAATAATTTTCATTTTTTAAAATCACAATATAATACAAATTTTATGACAAATTATAAAAATTTGATATTTTTCAAATTTTTGATATATAACAGTCCTCGAAGTAAATTATATAAATCTAATGATATATTCTTAAAGTGTATGTAGCAGGAGGAAAAGCCGACGGTCAATTGAAAATTTTGACATTTCATATTGAAGATATGGATTTTTTCCAAAAATACCTAATTTTTTTTGGTGTTTTGGGAAAAAAAATCCATATCTTCAATACGAAAGGTCAAAATTTTCAATTGATCGTCGGCTTTTCATCCCACCTACATACACCTTAAGTATAAATCATCAGATTTATAAAGTTTACTTCAAGTACTGTTAAATATCAAAAATATCAATTTTTAATGATATGCCATAAAATGTGTATTAAATTGCGAATTTCAAAAAATCAAAATTATTTGATATCAGAATGACATTCTGCGTATTCAGAATGCAATTCGATATGTCTGATGTGCTCTAATGTCCCAAAATAAATACTGTCCAAACGTTCATACCCCAGCCCTTAAGGTATAGGAATGCGTGAATTTGGATTCGTCTATAAGTTGGGTAGGTAGACTATAACGGTCATTTAACTCTGACAACACCAACACTGGACTGTATAGACAGGCGTGTACTGCAAGGTTTAAACATGGTTCAAAAGGGTTTCTACACAGTAATCCTTAAAGGGGAAAATAAGTTAGACAGGCTGAAGAATTAAATCCACCAGGGTCATGCATGTTAATGTGTCATATCATTATACCACCAATTACAAAATATAAACAATGCCAACAGGAATTGACAACTGAAGGACAAAAGTTTGAAGCATTTCTAGAAGATGAAAACATGACTGCATGACCTCAATACATACCATAATTAAGTACATCTATTAACAGGCAGTAAAATGTTACTCCTGTTGACAGATGTGTCAATTCCCCTTTAAGTTACAAGTGTCAATTAACCACCTATTAACGACCGATCTTCTTAGTGGCGCGATGTCACTGCATGAAAACGGATACATATACAAAGTGCAAACCAACGAGATTTTCTTGAAACTGATATACATCTGTGATAATTCCGGAAAATACTATACAAAGTTTTATATTAAGAATTCAATAAGCTTCTAGCTATATTTGTATTTTCATTCGCCATTTTTCATTCATAAACGTTATACGGTAAGTTATCGGGCCTTAAAATAAAGCGAGGTTGTTAGAGCTCACCAATTAGTGCAGTCATTGTGGATAAGCGTTTCATTCAGTTACTAGTAATTATAAAAGAATATGTTTGTTAAATAAAAAAAAATTTAAAAAAAAAACGTTTTCTTCAGGCAGATTGGTTCCATTATTAGTTTTTCAAATAAATTCATAACACCAAACTATTGTATTTTTATTTCCGATAAACGAAAATGCAATTGGAGGAAACATACAGGAAGTTACTTTTTTTTATTATTATTTACTTTTATTTTGCTTCAACATGATCGAATTTGAACGTTCGTCATTTTATTCCTGTTTTTTCATTCAACATGTTCAATGCCACCGCACTGTTTCACAATTAGATATTGCTTCGGCAACGTTTTTCAGTATAAGATAGATAGATAGATGTCAGTAATAAATAAACATATTTTAACCCTGTTAACCTAAAAAGATTATAGCGCGCCGAGTCACGCCGTTTCACTGAAATTAGAAATCTCAAAAAAATGTTATTCCCCATAAAATACTCTAATCTGCATAATATTTGTGTAACTACCAGTATGTAATCATTTCAGAGAGAGAGGCGTTTCACGAGATCTCGCTGCAGCGCTCCGTAAAGTTACAATGTCAATATTTTGAAGCCTTTTGAGGTTACTCCAGTTCATTCATTTCCCGCGCGCGCCAAAATACTCTTAGAGACAGCGTGTCCAGAAGTAGTAGTCATTGCGTTGATTTCAAGATTCATATTTATTTATGTTAAAATGTTGTAATAGCAAAACGAATGGCTCCTAAAAGCAGGGGCGTAGCAAGAGCATCAGGGGCCCATGGACAAGGAACAGTACGGGCCCTTTTAACCAGCGGGATTTAGCCTACCTTATGGGCCCTGGGCCAGGCCATTGAATTCGGAGGCCCCGAACTCACGTGCCGAGGAAGGCATGTGCACTCAAGTCAGTGGCCAAGTTTTGGTAGTTTGGTATTTGAATTTCCGCGAAGCACGGAAAATTTTACAATTTTGCCCTATTTTGACCAAAAACATGCTGTTATTGGGGTTAAAAGAAAGATGTATAGGGCAATTTTGGGGGCCCAAAATTGCCCTGGACCCGGGCCCATCTGGCCCAATGGTATAAAAATCCGGCTCTGCTCTCCATTATCAGCCCTTATTTAATTTTCGCTTTTGTGCTCGGGGCCCCTGAACCCTCGGGGCCCATGGACTTCGTCCACCCTGTCCCCCCGCTTGCTACGCGCCTGCCTAAAAGGCGCCAAGATTTGTTTACATAGAAATAATATTATTTATCAATAGTAAGGTTAGTTTTTAAACAAGCTTAAGTTACTTTTCATTGATGTTCTGCAATATTAAATTTGATTAATTGAAATTGGAGAGGCTGTGTGGGAACAAAAAAGCTAATAACGTTTTTAATCAGAAGAATATTCATACAAATTATGCGAGTGTTATATTTTAAAAAGCAAAAAATCTAATCAAACAGGTTGTCTCTATCGCCGTACCTTATACATGGCATATGATCAATTTCCAGGTATTTTGGTTGTACGGTCCCGGGTGTAAGATGGTTTGGTTCGTTGTTAGATCGGTTGGGCGAGTGGCAGTCGATGAGTTGTAGTCGGTCGTTCGGTTAAAGGTTGATCATGAGTCCGAAGGGTTATCAATCTAAAAATCCAATAACTTAGTTAATTCTAATCCTTACCCTAACCCTAAAATCACCCTAACCCTGACCTACACTGACGTATATCACAGTAAACCCTAACCTTAAGCATAGCCCTGACTCTTATCCTAACTCTGAACCTGGTAATCCTCAAGCTAACACTAACCATAAACATCTAAACTCATGCCCTTTAACCTCTTTCGGACTAATGACCATCCATTCGGTTGGTTAGTTTGTTGGCTGCTTGCTTGCTCTGGTTTTTTTACAAAGTTCACCAGCATGACCAGTACAGACACAAACTTAAAACTTAAGGCGCTATATAAATACCGAAATTTATTTTAACTTCAACAAACCCCTAAACCATTTAATATTGATGAATACAGGTCATTGAACAATTTAGCCATAGTGTTGTCAGTTGACATGATAATATTACATGTATTATCGTACAGAACCCTCTTCCCCCTCCTTCTACTTGACTATGACCCATGCTTTAGCCCAAGCTTTCATCTGTGATGCATGAGCAACAAAGATACAGCTTATCATTTCACCAATAAAACACCCTATAGCATTAGGCAAAAAAAAAATATTGTTGTGTTGCCCTCAAGTGGAAAAATGGGAAATTTGGGTAGGACGGTCGGATTATTTTTTTTTTTTTTCTTTTTTTTTTTTTAAACCTTCAGTTTTTAAAAATCCCCTCAAGTATTAAATATTAAATGCTTGTTCAATTAGGGGACATTTGTCAATTTTGACTTCTGGATACCTGTTAGACAACAATTAAAGACTAGTCTTACAATAAAATATTAATTTTAAGTGAAAAACATTGAGTGTTTGAACAAATCTGTAAAAATCATCATTCAAAAAACAAAAAAATTGCGACCCTGATTTTTCAGGATTTAGGGTAGGACGGTTGAGGGCAACACAACAATTTTTTTTTTGGCCTTATACGGTTTCAAAGGTAGCTTACAAAATAAAAGATACATGAGAGAAGTTATAGCAAGGTGAAACTATCTATTTCATGTCTATATCTATGTTTTCCTGACAAAAGTTAGTTGAGTAGGTAGACAAGGTAGACGTACGGTCATTTAACTCTGCCAACACTGGTTTGTATCGACAGGTTTGTACTGCAAGCTTTAAACATGGGTCAAAGGGTCTTTACACAGCAATGTTAAAGTTACAAGTGTCAATTACAGTGAATTAACCACCTATTAACCACCGATCGTCTTAGTGGAGCGATGTCATGAACACAGATACAAGTGCAAACCAATTAACGGGATTCTCTTGAAACTGCTATCTGGCTATATATTTGTGATAATTCCAAAAATACGTTAAAATGAAGCTATTAATTATCATGATTATCGTGGAGAATTCAAGACGTTTCAGATCGTATTTTCACTTGCCTCAAAAAGGTCCGATAAACCATTTGGGCCTTATGCATGTTATGTAAACATGGAGATAAAATATTGCCAAACATATTCACAAAATTAGCTGTCCACAAATAATATTTAGCAATAGACACCCTAGTACAATTAATAATCGGGACCATAGTACCACATTTTGAGTACTGTTGATCTTTGTCATCTTCTGCCTTCCATTAATACCAAATAAACCCATTTTGAGGTTTGAAATTAACCATGTAAAAGTAAGTTAGTCATTCAGTCCGATTAATTAGTCAAAACGACCAATTTGGCTTAGTAAAACATCTTGACTAACTATGTTTGTACACGGACTAATGTAAGTTTCCCATTGACTTGTTCAATTAGTCATCCGAGGGTGTTATTAGGGCCCACCTGTATGCAGCCATTATGTGTAAGCGTTTCATCATATAGGTCCTCTTCATTCAGTAAGTTGTAAACGAATACATTTATTATACTATGAAAATGAAAAAAAAATGATATTGAGAAGGAACAATATTTTCGTACTTTTCTTTGGACATATTGCCTCGTTTAAATTCATGAAATTTAGTGTTGCAGTTTTATTTCTATTAGAGGAAAGTTTATTCCTCCTTTTATTTTGCATCAGGTGACGTATATATTCTTAATACTTTCTTAAAATAAGGCCGAATAAAAACCTATGTCTCAATAAATTCATTTCTGGCTGAAACGACAAATACATTTATTTTTGATTCATTATGACACCAGATTTTTTTTTCTTTTTTGAGAAACAAAAATCCTTCCAAACTTTACATAGAGCCAAAAATTTACAAGATAATTTTTTTTATTTTGGCATAACAATTTAGGGAATTTTGTTTTTGTTTGTTGACGTTTGTTTTAATACGCAATCACTCGGGCACACCCTTTCCAACGAAAAATGAAAACTTTAATTTCAACATTTAATTTTGAGCATGGAGAAAGGAAATCATAGCTTCCCTCCCGTTCCTCCCCATTTCCCCCTTCTGTTTTTCTTCTCTTTTTTTCATTTTGCTTTTCACCTTTCCACATTTTTTCTTCTCAGACAACCCTTGTTTACCAAAAGTAATACATTTTATTTAATTTATGACGACACAGCTTTCTGTCATCCCTGTCTAGCCCAAAGGTCTGACCTGGTTGGTTAAACCGGCGCAGGCCAGATGTCAGAACTGCAAATAAAATGCAGCAAGGTAGAGGTTGTAATATCGTGCACATAGCTTCCTATACCTTGCTGTGTATAGTGAACAGAGCACGTGTATTTTGCTCACTAGCAATTGATACAAACCGAAGGTGTCAATAAATGGGACAGTATGAATGGATCATTTTCGAAGTTTATGTTGTGATGAAGTTTGGAAGTCAACATGTGCGATATCATATGATGCCATAGGGTCTACAGGGGATTTAACAACATGGTGTATCGCCTAAACTTGGTCAGTTGTATTTGTAGTTGATGTTCTCACAGAGCTGAATAGATTTCGGGGTTATCCAAGGTCACACAGAGTTCATCTGAGGTCAAATTACTAAAAACTGTCATATGGGCACGAAACTTGGTGGGTATAGTCAACACTTAGAGTCAATTTTTGGAAGGTCATTGCGGGGTCATCCGAGGTCACCCAGGGGCATCTGAGGTCAAATTACTAAAACTGTTATATGGGCACGAAACTTGGTGGGTATATTCAACATTTAGAGTCAAGTTATTGGAAGGTCATTTCGGTGTCATCCGAGGTCACCCAGGGGTCACCTGAGGTCAAATTAAAAACTGTCTTAACAGCATGAAATTTGGTGAGTACAGTCAACATTAAGAGTCAAATTTTTGGAAGGTCATTTTGGGGGTAATCCAAGGTCACTCATGGGCCATCTGAGGTCAAATTACTAAAATCTGTCGTATGGGCATGAAACTTGGTGGGTACAGTGAACATTGCTAGAAAACTGTCTAAACATACAAAATCTTCCAACACACGGCTCGGGTTGTTTTGGTAAAGCAATACCAACACCTGTTGTGAACTCGACACCACGAGGGGATTTTCCATATCCCAACCCGTGCTCTGGGCATCTTGTAAAACATAAACATTACACAGCTGTGCGGCCTATTACATTTCCATATTATTTCCTTCTTTAATCACCCCACACTCCCCATCCACCATCCAGGCTTCGCCCATACAGGGTTCTGAAAAGAAACTCACTTTTAAACACAACCACTACCATACCATCACCCAACAACCTTACACACCAACCGCGTATGCCGAAAACCGCGCAACCCGAGAACCGCTCTAGTTTGATACTCACATTGTTAAGGTATAAAACAACTGATGTCTGTGCTTCAGATGTGTATTAATCAACCCCAATTTCATGCTGTGTACTTTTGAACACTCGAAAAAGACATCTTGATTTAAAATTAATTTTTAAAAGATCTAAAAAAAAATATTTTAAAAACAACTTTAAAAAACAACCGCAATCCGCATTCGTTTGTGAAACTGCTATGGGCTTCGAGACATACGTTTTTGTTTGTTTAGCCATGGTTTAGCCTAATGCAATAATGCTCATCATGTAATATATTTGAAAAAGGCGTTATCACGAGAACAAGCTCTCTAGCTCTTCACCATGTTCACTTAAGTTACAATGTCAATATTTTGAGGTTACTACAGTACATATCCCGCGCGCCAAAATACTCTAAGAGACAGCGTGTCCAGAAAGATAGTCATTGCTTTGAAATTAATTTTTCATATTTTATTCATGTCCAAAATCAAATGTTGTAATAGCAAACCGTATGGCTCCTAAAAGGCGCCAAGATTTGTGTATTTTGTAATTATTATTTGTCAATAGTAATGTAAAATTTCCAACAAGCTTTAATTGCTTTACAGTGGTGGTATTCTTGCGATATTAAACTAAATTTATGACCAAGTGAATCTGGAGAGGATGTTACAGCATAAGAGAAGCTAATGTTTCAATCAGAATAATATTAATTTTACACACGCAATTAACAGTATTATGTTTTACCAAATGGGCTATTCCAGACAATAAGTGCACACCCCATTCTAGAAAATAAGTGCACACCCCTTATCATGCCTATAGCAGTCAAGTTAGCTCAATCGATAAGGCGTTCGACTTTGGTGCGAGAGGTTGCGAGTTCGAGCCCTGGGGAAAATTGAGTTAGCTTGAAATTCCCCGGACAAGGAACTCGCTGCTAATTTTGTCTCGTTGTAACCCGTACTAAACTCGGGGAACTGATCCTGGTTTCGAAGGTTATTTGTGGAATGTCTAGGGTGTGCGCTCTTGAAGCAGCAAAGTCCCTGAATAATTGTTTAATGGTGTATGGAATGATGTTGGGCCGTAGTGGTCAGCGACAACCTGTAAAGTGTGCTGAGGCTTGTGGATCAACGACAGGATTCAACGTCTACATGGTCTAGGCGTTGTGCCTGTGCGTATAGCGCACTATAAATCACTGCGCTTCTTCTATAGAGGAGTAACTTTTCAATCAAAGAAATGTTCGGATTTCCAAGTCTGCTTTCTGAAAATGACTGGAATTCCAGTTGCCAATGTCACTTGATAAAGCTTGGAAATCAAATTGAATGAAGGAAAAATTACGGAAATGTCCAAATTCAGGATTTCTGATTTTGAACTGCATTTCTGTCGGATTTTTTTGCCTTTGTGCACTTTAAAAGTCTGGATTTCCAACATTCACGACTGGACAAATCCGAACTCCTCTATCATGTGTATAAAAGATGTGCATCTATTTTGTGGAATAACCCAATTTAATCAAACAGGTTGTTCTATCGCCCTATATCATGTATTATGATACATGCATGTATATAGATAATCAATTTCCATGGATTTGGTATGTTTCTATCGTTGATTGGTAGGGTGGTAGGTTGTATAATATAGGTTGTTGAATTAGGTAATGATAGGTGGGTGCCATTGCATGGTTATTGGTTGGGTGAGTGGGTTTGTAGGTGGTCATCGATCGCGGTTGGTTGGTTGGCTGGTACTTCTGTACAGACACAAGCTTAAATGACTCCTGCGTGACCTTTGACCCCACAAGTTTCATGTGACATGTAGGGCACGGTCAATGATCATTGTGACCAAGTTAGGTCAAAATCGATGTAAGCATGTGAAACACGTGATTATATATTTTTGAAAACGATTATTTATCCTTTTTCAAAAATGTCTTGATAAAATTATCAGTTTATAGAAATCTTTATAAACATGTCTTGACAATATGGGATTTCAATGCATTTTGGTATCTGAAAGGTAGCCAATTGGCTACCTTTTGCCTTGGTCCCAAAAAGTAGCCAATTGGACAGACAATTGGTTACTTTCAAATATCAAAAAGGTAGCCAATTGGCTACCTTTTCAGATGTAAGAAAAAAGGCAGCCAATTGGCTACCTTTCAGACATAAAAAAGGCAGCCAATTGGCTGCCTTTTTAGAAGCAAGGCAAAAGGCAGCCAATTGGCTACCTTTTAGACATCAAAATACATTAAAATCACACATTTGTCAAGACATGTTTGGTAAATTCTTTATAAAATGACAGATTTGTAAAGACATTTTGGCAGTTTTTCTCTAAATTTACAATATTTTATCAAGACATTTTTGAAAAAGGGAAAATAATCGTTTTCAAAAATATATAATCGGGTGTGTTGTGAGTGCTAGAGCAAATGTAATGGTCGACAGAAGAAAGACAAACTCGGACAAAACTCATGAGGAAAGCTTAAGGCGTGGCGTATGGGCGAACTTGAAGTACAGGTATCTGGAGAGGGGAAGCAATGAGTTACCCCAAATCACAGCGGCAGGTAGTGGCTGGGCCGCCGAGTGCTAATATATATTTATTTTGGAAGGTTCGTGTTTGTTTAAAATTTTGGGGCGTTTTTCCAAAATTTGATATTTTTGGTGATATTTCAAAAAAGCGACATGCCAAAGACAACTCTTTGGGCATATAGTTTGTTATTGTTATTGCAGTTCTTTTCCACATACCTACGTTAACATTCGATTGGGTGATTTACTAATATTATATATTTTATGACTGCAATTTGGCGTTTTCAATGCGTTTTACACGTATCATGAAATTAACGCAAATATCTAGTCACGCTGCTTTTAGAATTTTTACCTGATCGTCGGCTTTTGCAGGCAACAGAATGCAGATTGGGTCACGATAGATGTCGTATTCCTCTATGTGGTTCACTCATTGATTAAAATGAGTTTGCATTCCTTGTAACAACACACACATTGCCGTCTGGAAACCGGGCCTGGAACTGATTTTGGGACAGCCATAGACTTCAGCGCCGTATCAAATCTCATAAAAACCACACGACTGACGACTATGTGTTTATGTTTCCCGCACGAAAGCTTGTGTCTACACCTATGACTATACTTCTTTGGAAACGTTGACCTTTGACCATTCTTTGTATAACGTCCTGATATGACCTTGATATGTTCGCTTGATTGGGTACGTTATAGCATCCATTTCATTGAGTTGTTAGGACTTGGTCAGTAGATAATGCTGCAGGGATAACATGGTGTGTGAGCATGGTGAAAGACTCATTATTGATTAGGCGCTGACATATTAAAGGCACAGGTCCTTTGCGTGTATAGCAGAAAATTATAATAGAATGTTTGGAATTTTGCAAATAAAATACTAACTGCATTCTGCATTCTGTATTTATTTATTTATTTAGGCCTATGCCTATTTATTTATTTATTTATTTATTTATTTATTTATTTATTTATTTATTTATTTATATATTTATTTGGTATATTAGTTAGTAGTTTGTAATATTCCATGATACGTCGGTTTATTATTGATTGATTGATTGATTGATTGATTGATTGATTGTTGATAACTTGAAAACTTGATTGATTGATCGATTGATAGTCATTTCACATTATATTCCTAGTTTATAGGCCCTTATGGAACGTCTATTAAATTTGAATAGCATCGTACATTAGATAAATAGGCCAATCAGTATTGATTTATTCTATTCAGCAATATTAAGGATTACTATCAAACTTCTCATAGCTAATTGTCAGTTGGCTCAGTGGTAACGCACTAGGTTTTACAACACGGAGGTCACGGGTTCGATTCCCAGCTCTGCCTATTTTTTGCAAGGCTAAGAAAAAAATGAAATGGACTGCAAACTTATTTGGCGCGCGATCTGAGCTGGTCCTTTTCTGGTGGCTGTGTCTGTTACAGGCACACTCCCTCTGGAATCCAAACCAGGTTCACGCTCATTACACCTCCCTTAAATAATTGCACACTTGCAGCAGACCCATATGGAAAGGTTTGTATACAAAAACGATTCTCTTTTAAACCATAATGCGCACAGTTTCCACCTCGATACACCTGAGCACACATTTTCGTCCAAGAGCTCTCAAGCAAGCAGTGAATTGTCTCCGCACAGTCTTTGATTACACTACACGGTTGAGTGTATAGCAATGTAAGACCTGTGGAGCTTCTAGCTGAAAAATGTTCCTATTTTATCGGTTTTTCTCGAAACCTCAAGTGTTCCCTTCATCCAATCAGAATTTGTTTTATATATCAAACGAAAGCTAACACTTCCCCATAAAAACACTTTTCGTCACTAAGTCAACAGATAACGCAATTCAATGTTATGATAGCAAGGTGAATGTGGAAAATCTGTTGAAAACTACCTATCCAGGCACATTTTTTGACCAAAATGTGGGTTTTAAAAGTCAAAACCTAAAGTGTTCCTTACAATATTTTTCAAATTTTATGTCATTAAATAGAAAAACACACTTATATTGTCTATACACTAGCTTCTGTTCAATGAGCAATGGCCAATCCTCTTTAAATTGCAAATCTTGTGCAAAAAGTTACTATTTTCACCTGTTTTGTCATACAGTTGTAAACTTGTAAATTCAATGAACTATGACTTTGCTAAAGAGCGCTTACAAATTGGTATGGAAGAACAGAATTGCGACTACTTCTAGAATTTAACTGGAACAATTTCTGTCACTCTTTGGATAATAGAGAAATAAGTAATACATAAATTAAAACATAATACTCACAACGTACTAAAAGTACGAATTGTACATACAATTGTGAATGTTAAAAACGTGAACAATCAAGTTCAAGATATCATGATAAATGAATCATTCCATTTTTACATACCTACTTTCCATTTCCTCGTTTAAGATCCACAAACAACAGGATATAGTACCGTCAATTAATATTATTTTCTTCGAACTATTACTGTACGGTTTCCTCTTCTTGTATTGTTCTTCTCCCTTAATATCCTTATTTTCCTATTCTAGTTTATCATCATCAGTGTTTGTAGTCTTCTTAGTATTGTTGCTCTTCATGGTTTTCTTCACTTTCTGTAAAGCTGAAAAAGAAGCTGCAAGTAATGCAAAACAAACTGATTCGCTTCATATTGAAGCTAGAGCCCAGGTCCCATATTGGTGAACAATAAGAAGTTGGATATATTGAAAGTTGAAGACAGAGTTAAACAACTTAAACTCAATCATGTTTTTAAAATCTACAATGATATTGCACCAGTGTACCTAAATTCTCATTTTGTGAAATTTTCTGAGACTCACAATTACTTTACCAGGGGCAGTGCAACACATTTTTTGGTACCAAAAGCTAAGGACCAGAAGTGCAATACCTTCTTTTTACTGGTGTACAGGAATGGAATTTCCTTCCAATTGATGGTAAACAATCCACAACTCATTCACAGTTCAAAAAGGCAGTTAAAAGCTACTTTTTATCTTCATTTGAATCTGTTTTATCATAATTATGCAGTTTTATCATATGCAGTTGTTTCACCAAATGTGCAATAATTTTTTATGTAATTAATGTTTTATTATATAAAAGACCCCAATGGAAATAAGCCCTTTTTAGGGCTTTCTTGGGCTATCCTTGGCATTGTATGTTATTTTATAAATATGTTGTGTGATGTATTTTAATGCATTTATTCTGTTCTGATGTATTGTATAATGTTTTTTGAATTGCCAAATAAAATCTATCTGTCTCTATCTTCTTCTTCCATTTTCTCAGTCTTTCTTTTAGCCTCGGATTCTTTCCTTCTTTGTTCACCAGCTTTCCTTTTCTTTTTCACCAACCTTCTTCAGCCACCCTTTTATTATTTTGTTCATTCTTACTGAATCCTTGACGCAGAGATGGTAGCATCTTTACCATTCACGATTCACTATAGGATCCACAACATGCTCATCTATCAGGGCACAGTTCTTTAACCCCAATACATTGTACATTCATTGAATGACCTTTGAAAATTTGGGTGTAAAAACTCATACTCTGCAACTTGAGGTTAAATTTTGCACCATGATTGTTTAATTGAGAGTATTGAACTACGTCATTGGAATGAGGCCATTGCGGTCCATAGTGATAAACATCACGTTTGTCACGAACGTTATCATGGTTATGTTCTGAGCTGTGAATATCAGAAGCAAGGAACTAATATAGTAATAATTACCAATTCAAAACATCTTCACACATTCTTCGTGTAATGTCTCTTAGGCATGCAATGCTCAATGTGTGAAATTCAAGTGTTATACTAAAGCATGTGAAGTACATTGGCAGGCACAACTAATGCACTGTACATAAATGTTGCTATTAAAATGATGCGATGCAACATTCTCCGTCGAGAGCTAGTAACGTTTGCAGCTGTGAGAAGGTTTTTGACTGTACGGTCAAACACCTTGCTGAAAATGCAGGAAACAGAGCTGCGTCAGACTGATTTGACGCTAAAAGCAAAGATGGTTCAATCACACTTATTTCTCTATTGGGGAAAAGGTTTGCTTCAACACTTTTTAAAGCAGAGTATAAGAATAGAGAAAGTCAATGCGAAATAGAGGAAGAGGAGCAAGAAGTTAACTACTAGTATTATAAGAAAAACAAACAAAACACCTACTTAACTTTATAGAAACACTTTTGAATATCGATGTTTATTGTGATTTTCATTTATATTGCACCAATTTACAGAATATGCAAAGAGCATTTGTGACGTGTCATGTCAAAAGGAGACACTTTTGGGCAGGATCGTAAATGGAGAAATAGCCAAAAATCTGCCCGGGGGTGATTTTTTCACAATTTGGGTTTGTTGCAAATTTGTGACGTTATTAATGTTAAAAATATTGTCTGATAGTTTCAGACCAGAACATAACTGGCATCTTGTATTTTTTGAGACATTTTTCAAGGTAATTCCTACTCTCAACATTGTCAATAATATTTTAAAAGGCCGATATCTCAATTTTCAATTTTATGATACCATAACTTACGAACTCAATATCTACGCTTAGGAATGTCCGATTTCATTGGGAAAAACGGCGTTGTGGAGCAAAATATCTCTATATTTAAGATATGTAAAAACCTCAAAATTGATAGCCTGCCCAAAAGTGTCTCCTTTTGACATGACACGTCACATTTACGTAATTTCATACTCACTATTTTATGCAATGTACAACTTTCTAATAGCCTACTACAAATAGTCATTTCGCTTACGTCAAGAAAAGGTAATAAGATAACATATAGTAACATGACAAACTTTATATAAAATCCGAGCTGTGCTTGATTTTGTATTGGTACCTAGTAATTAAAATGTATCAACTTTCGAAGACCAGCAGATGAACCTATCCAAGTGCACGTGTTCATTGATGAAATACACATGACTGATTTAAATCTGAACGGTTAGCTTTTAATATCTATAGAGGAGTTATGGAAGGAGATTATCTTATCGAAACTAGATGCCAGTCTACACTTAACATCATGAAGAATAAATAGATTCCAAAATCAGAATTATGCCAAGATATGTTGCATTCGACAACATCATCCTTTCATCCTCTTTATAAATTTTTACTCTTCTTTAAAACGTGTAAACATGGTAAACAAACCCAGCCCAGGCTCTCGACGTAGAATGTTGTATCCCATCATTTTAATAATAGCAATATTTATACAGTCCATTAGTTATGCCTTCACAATGTACTTCACATGCTTTAGTATAACACTTGAATATTACGCATGAAGAGAAGTCACATGAAAAATGTCACACGGTGAAGATAGTTCCTTGCTTCTGATATTCCCAGCGGGACAAATTGAATTTAGAAGCAAGGTGATATGACGTTCGGGTAAAACTTGATCATTTTTTCACAATGAATCCAACCACTCGTAATTGAGCAAAATTATGTTGCCATCTTCTCACTTTACTGCAATCTGTGTTCAAATCCTTGACTAGAATAAAACGAAATATGACAACTATAGTTTTATTGGGGCCGATATAAGCTACCTAGAGTGTACGATCCGATTTTGGGGTCAAGTGTCCGAAAGGTCGCTGACCTCTGAATTGGGTTGCCAGTCTGCTGATGAAAGTCGAAGTGTCGACTGAAAATTCCAGGTACGCAAATTTTTGTGTTGTGAACAAAGGTTTAAACCACTAAATAATCT
The DNA here is from genome assembly GCF_039555335.1 of Amphiura filiformis. NCBI lineage: Eukaryota > Metazoa > Echinodermata > Ophiuroidea > Amphilepidida > Amphiuridae > Amphiura > Amphiura filiformis. Next base: position 19,675,275 of record NC_092639.1, read on the forward strand.
AGTTTTATTAGGTGGGACTATAATGCGTTAACTTATGTCGCAACTTATGTCGCAACATTAACATAAACAGTATATAATATCGAATTGATTAATTGTGCGAAAAGTTACTATTTTCGCCTGTTTTGTCATATATACGGTTGTAAATTCATTGAACAAAGACTTTGCTTACAGAGCGCTTATAAATTGATGTGTTTGCTGGGTTGTTTAAAACGAATTTCAATTCAGTATTATAGACTGATAAATCAATCTTTATTATTTCCTTTTATTAATATCAGCTATATCCTGTCTTTCCTTCATGTTTGTTTCCATCGGGTACGATGAAACCAAACAGGAAGGAAACGAAGCTTTTTCGCCAGCCAAAGGGCTGGCTATATGATTCGGAGTGCGGCTTTGTGGACATAAAGATTATAGACTACTGGTATTGGTGTGAATTAATTGATTGTATTTTTATGGGGAAAATGTCCAAAAGTGCTGCTTGTCGATTTGTAAGAAAAAGAAAGTATGATTTGATTTGATTTCAACGAATGAAGTTATGTTTGAATTAATTATGACTTTAAAAGTTATAGGCCAGGCCTACACAATAATAGTTCCACAGCATATCAACATGATCAACAAAAGAAAATTATATCACCAATGACGTCATACCAGTGGCATTTCGATCGTCATACAGTGAAGTTGTGCGGTATAGTATCTTTGTTTGCAGATTTGCAAGGAACACTGAGCACAGCATGATATGTGTTTGGTTGCATGTGAGTGCATTGATCATGTTGATAACATTAACAGGTCTAATGTTGTAGAATTAAAAACTTCGTTATTTGGACCGTATTGAAAGTGCTTGATTTTGTATTGGTATACTAGTAATTGAAATTTGCCAACTTTCGACGACTAGAAGACGAACCCATCCAAGCGCATTAACGCATGACTGATTTGAAACTGAAAGGTTAGCTTTAAATATCTGTAGAGGAGCTATGGTAGGAGTGCGGTATCTTCAGTAAAATCTGATGGATTATCAGATATCTTATCGAAACTTAAATTGATTACAATTGCCAATTTACACTAAACAATCATGAAGTATAAATAGATTCCAAAATCAGAATTGTTCACTAAGTGAACGCTCATTATAATTATGCCAAGATATAATTTTTGCATTCGATAACATCATCCTTTCACCCTCTGTGGAAATTTTTACTCTTCTTTAATACATGTAAAGCAAACGTTTTATGGAGAAATTAGTAAAATTCTCCTTGCTTTTACCGTCACATCAGTCTGACGTTTTCAGCAAGGTGTTTGGCCGTGAAGTCAAAAACTTTCTCGCAGCTTCATCAGTTCACCAGCCCAGGCTCTCGACAGAGAATGTTGTATCACATCATTTTAATACTAGCAATATTTATATAGTCTATTAGTTGTGCCTGCAAATGTACTTCACATGCTTTAGTATAACAGTTGAATATCACGCATGAAGAGAAGTCACATGAAAAATGTCACACGGTGAAGATGATTTGAATTGGTAATGTAATGTTAGTTCATTGCTTCTGATATTCCCAGCGGGACATACCTGTTGAATTCAGGAGCAAGGTGATATGACGTTCGGGGAAAACTTGATCATTTTTATACAATGAATCCAACCACGCGTAACTTTTTTGAACCATAATGCGTTATGTCGCAATATTAACATAGTAGTTTTTCTGCAGATGACAAATATAAAAGCGATATTTTTCGACGTACCTCCATAAACAGTTTATAATATCGAATTGATTAATTCGAATTAAACAATTCATCAAGACATGTTGTTACAAGACTACCAAGTGACAGGGGATTGACCATGCACCCACAAAAGAATTATGCTCTTTTTTTGATAATTTTCATAATAGTTACTAAAAACTTACCTAGCTAGTTTATTATACAACAGGAGTCTCTGCCTTTTTAATATGTTATGAAAAACTTTTAATTTTAAAAATTGATTTACCGACGGCAATAAAAATCCATCGACGGAAAATTTGATATGCTCTCCCAAACTTGGAAAAAATTAAAAATGTTGCCGGTTTAAAAATAAGCCACGCTTACTGCTGTCCCATTCAAAAGAACTGGAAGATCATCCTCATGTATGTAAACTTTCCCGACTTCCTTCCTATCTACAAGCAGTGATGCCACCAGTGCTAGCATCAATGAATTGTTTAAAACAAATTTCAATTCAGTATTATAGACTGATAAATCAATCTTTATTATTTACTTTTATTAATATCAGCTATATCCTGTCGTTCTTTCCTGTTTGTTTCCATCGAGTACGATTTTCATAGCATTAGTAAATTCATAGGTACATATCTATCATGATAAAACGCACAAGGCCTGATTACCGAGAACCTTTTTGATATATTGATACGGGTAGGAAATACCCAAGATCAAAATCACCTATTTCCAAATATCACGCATATACACAACAAACAAACTAATATACACACAGAAAAATTGACTCGATTACTGGATCCGAAATGCCCGAGTACTAGTTCTGATGCTGCCATTAAAGAGTCCGTTCGACTCTATGTAGCTTTCCAGCGTTTTGAGTACATGAAAGTGTCAAGTATGTATCTGAGATAGTCAAGATAAATCTTTTGGAGGGTCAAAGTGACTTGACTAAGAGTCCAATTTATGCAGATACCAAAAGGAGTCAATACAAAGTACAGATGGGAGTCTGAGTCGACAGAAGAGTATACTACATGTATATCCCCTTTTTGGACAAATGCGCATTTGACGTACTCCAAATCACCGTTCGTTATTGCTGGATTAATAGCACATTTATTGGCTACGCAAACATGAATGGTTCACAGCAGCTTTCTTTGAACGAAAATAGTAGTAATTACATCATCACTGCACAACACAATACTTCCATAACATCTGCCCCGAAATCATGTTTACATTTCATGGGGGGAACCGGGAATTTCCCGTTCGATTTTCCTAAGATTCCCCAAAAGATGCCATATCCCCATTAAAACAAAAACCGCAGTGATTTAAAGTGCGCTACGTACCGACTCAACACTTAGACGTTGTTCCACAAGCCTCGGCACACCTTACAGGTTGTCGCTGACCACTACGGCCCCACATCATTCCATAAACCATTTGAGAACAACACAGGGTCTTTGCAGCTTCAAGAGCGCACACCAACATTCCACAAATGACCTTCGCAACCAGGATCAGCTCCTCGAGTTTCGTTCGGGTTACCTACGAGAGTACGAGACAATTAGCAGTAATTTCCTTGTCCAGGGGAATTTTAAGCTAACTCAATTTTTCCACGAGAGCGTACTAAACAACCGCCAGGGTTCGAACCCGCAACCTCTCGCACCATAGTCAAACGCATTATTAATTGAGCTAACTTGACTGCTCATGCCTTTACATTCTGGGAAATACCTAATCTATAAATAGTTCTGACAGATGTAGTGACTTGTCTACGGGGTCAAATTTATGCAGTTACCAAAAGGGATACAAAGTACAGAGTACAGGAGAGCGTCTGAGTCGACAGAAGAGTATATCCCATTTTGGGAAAATATGCGCACTTTGGCGTACGTACTCCAAGTCACCGTTCGTTATTGCTGGATCAATAACACATTATTGGCTACGCAAAAATGACTGGTTTACAAGACGCTTTCTTTGATCGAATACAGCAGTAATTACATCATCACTGCACAATATAAAACTTCCATAACATCTGCCCTGAAATCATGTTTACATTTCATAATTTATATTAAATAAACCGGGAATTCCCGTGCCTAATTATAAATATTTTACCATTTTACACTGGGGATTTTCCTAAGATGCCATCCCCATTTAAAAAAACAACGACGCAGTGACTTATACGCATCGGCACAACGCTTAGACGTTGACCCACACGCCTCAGCACACTTTACAGGTTGACCACTACGGCCCCGCATCATCCCATACACCATTTGACAACAACACAGGACTTTGCAGCTTCAAGAGCGCATACCCTAGACATTCCACAAATGGCCTTCGCAACCAGGATCAGCTCCCCGAGTTTCGTACGGGTTACAACGAGACAATTAGCGGTAAGTTCTTTGTCCAGGGGAACTTTAAGCTAATTAAAATTTCTCACGAGAGCGTACTAAACCACCGCCAGGGTTCGAACCCGCAACCTCTCGCACCATAGTCAAATGCCTTATTGATTAAGTTAACTTGACTGCTTTTAGATTCTGAGAAATATGCAATCCATAAATAGTTCTGACAGATGTTGAAACACACTATTGAATGATTGTCTGAGTAGGTTCACTTATTGCATAATCATAGGTGATCATCGAAATATATTTCACTTCTATTTTATATGGCATTTTTTATTTTACCATTTACCAATTTAGATGCTGAAATCAAAACAGCTGACATAAGCATCAGGTACATTCCGTTCTTAATTCTTAATGACCAAAGACACAATAACCGATTGCCTATATCTTTTTTTTTCTGTTTCACTTTTGTATTATTTTATTTATTTTACCATTTGTCATTCATGCCTGTTAAGATATTGAAAACATCCGACGTTAAGCTGAATTTATACTCGATCGCCGAGCGATGCGATTAATCGCTTTTAAAAAAGCGATTTGCAATCGCCGAATTTTGCGATGCATCGCCCGTCGCTTTTGCATTTATACTTATCACGGCGATAGCGATTGCAGACGACAATTAAAATATTCTAAATGCCACAAAATACATTTTTAAAACATCAGTTGCTGTCAATAATTATTGCTTTGAATTAATTCATCATCAAAAGTTAAAAATCGAGAAAGGTAAATTAATTAGCAAAATAATAGATCCAGTTGGTTGTATATGATTGGTTGACGCATTCACGTGTCAAGCGATATCGCTGGGAAGTTGAGATTTCTTCAACTTGCAAAAGCGACGTCGTTTTTGCCTCCGCGATCTGAATCGATTGATCGGCTTGACGCTCTGGAAATGTAAGTAAACATTGAGCATGCGTGAAAATCGCTTTTCTGCAAAAGCGATTGAGTATAAATTCAGCTTAAGTGTCTGAAGCATTCCTTTTGTAATTCGTCTATTGGAACTCTTTAGAAAAAAATCATCAAATTTAAGTATTTTAATACTTAATTCATTTAAAAAAAGAATTGCAAAATGATTATTACATATGGGAGGGATTCCGAATTTGTAACATGTTATCAAACACAAAGTATTTGCCGATGCATAAAAATAATTACAAAGTTGAACAAAATAGACAAAAATTTTGCTTGCTGCACGATCTGGTGTCTTTTCCCGCCTTTGCATTCAAATGTACAGGGAGACCATCCGCTGTGTCGAAGGTCACATCCAGACATCCTGTCTACAAGTTAAAAGGCAAGGTTAGAAGACAAGGCTGACAAGGTTGAAGAAGACGTCAGCATCGCTGGATTCAGATATTTTTGCTGACTTCGAACCTTTGCCATGTTCAAAGACTTTTGTCCGACACGGCGCACAGTGTCATCGCCCCGATATCTTCATGGCAGAAATCGCCATGGTAGGTTGAATCCACAGCCACGCATGGCCATTTTGTTCCGACCTTTGAGACGCATAATGAGCCGAGGGACCTGACTAAGGCTACTGACAATAGCCAGGTAATTGATTTCTCTGCGTGTGAGTAAGCTTGTATACGCCATTGAGGTCAATGGTCATCGACTTTTATACTGCCTCCACGGGAGTAGTGAGTGCAGCTAGCCTACGCGCTGTAGTCCATACAGGACCAACGCAATATAAAATCAGAATTTTGGTCAGTTTTTGAGTTCAAGACGCACGCTTCTTTCTCAATACTCAAGCTAATGACTATCATATCCTTTCAACACATATGTTCAAGTGCAAGGATCTAAATATGGCTTCTTTAGAACGGGAGATATTCATCATTTTCTACCCCCGTATCAAAAGATTTATCGTCTGAATATCAAAGCGTGCATAGCACATTCAAGTGTATCGATCCCGGGTATTTATTTTAGTATCTATGCTGTACCAAGTAATTATTAGCCAGGCGATGTCGGTGTGCGGCGTTTATTTTATAGGCTCGCATCCGGACTGAAAACAACTTCCTGTCTACAAGCTGTTGTGGCAGCGCGGAGGTGGTCACGTGCGTATTTATAAATATATATTTATAAATAGAGTCGAAACATACTGGTAGCGGTCCTTACCGTTACACAGCGTCATCATCCCTTATCCTTATATCTTCGTGTCAGGAATTGCCGTGATAGTAGGGCGAATCCACTAGTTCTTCAACAGTTTTCGATAACAGTTTCGAGATAGGGGCCGAGGGAGCTAAGTCGGGCCTATAACAAAATACGATTGCCGCACACCACCCTCTACTATAGACAGACACGTTTCTTTCCCACTACGCATGCGCCGCTGCCACTCATCCGACTAATTTTTACAATCTGCGGCAGGCTAGTTACGCATCTTGAACGTTATCAACTCAAGACTGTTCGAATTTTTGTCAGTTTTTGTTTTCAAAACACAGACTGGGAGTTCAATGCACAGACAAAAGTTTACCATATATATCTGCAAGCCTAACAATAGGTTTTTCAGAAAAACATCTGGAGATTTGAAGTAAATGGTCAGTTTACACTAATTGATGAACTTATTTTGCTGGCTAATTAAATAGTATGGTCAGGTTTATAATACCAAACGCCTGACCATGAACTTCTTAAAGTTCCATTTAATATGGTTGTTCTGTGCATGGGTGTTGCACAGTGTCATCGCCATGGTAGGTAGGTTGAATCCACAGCCACGCATAGCCATTTTGTTCCGATCTTTAAGACACATAATGAGCCGAGGGACATCCCGACTAAGGCTACTGTCAATGCCTCGGTAATTGACTTCTCTAGTGTGTAAGTGAGCTTGTATACGCCATGTGAGGGGGTGCTCACACTACGCTGTGTGTGCGTGAACATGTATACGCCATGTGAGTGAGTGCCTACATCAGGAAATCAGAATATTTTTGTCAGTTTATGAATTCAAGACGCACGCTTCTTTCTCAAGACGCAAGCTAACGACTATCATATCCGTTGAACATATATGTTCAAGTGAAAGGAACCAGATCTCGTTTCTTTATACGAAATCATTTACAGGAGATTTTCATCATGTTCTACCCCGGTATCCAAAGATTTATCGTCTGAATATCAATCGTGCATAGCACATTTACGTGTATCGATCCCGGGTATTCATTTCAGTGTCTCTGGCTGTATAATGTAATTATTAACCGGGCGGTGTCGGTGTGTGTTGTATATAGTACCGGTATGCCTGTATAGCTTTTAAATGTAGTACTAAGAGAGATGATTATATCCACCATTATGGATAACTTGAATGAATTATTCTAATTTAACATCCGGGTACAGGGCGTTAGTCCGACACGCCGCTAGTTATAACTGAATTCCACAAAATTAAAATATAATTGAAGAAACCTCAAAAAAGGGAAGCGGGAGGGGATGTGAAACATGTTTATTTTCTTGGCCTTATAAATGTATACCAAACAGTCATGTGAATTCCATACAGCCTGAGGAATTCCTTTTAAAAGGGTTTTTTATTATTCTATAAACTGTATATTTGTGTGTAAATTGAGGGCGCTATTTATATATATTTTAAATCTTATTTATCCCATTAATATGAGTTATTCCTTTCATTTCATGATTTTAAAAAAGTAGTTTCCATCCATCGGGTAGCCAATAGTCTACCTCAGCTTCTTAAGTATGATTTTTCAGATGGAAAATGCATTAAAGATTTGAAAATGGCGATTTAGGTTTGATTTTTGTTATTTACATGTACCCTTGACTAAAACGCCCTTTTATTTTTTTAACTTTTATTGACCATTTATCATGTTTATTTTATCTTTTCCATTTAAGTTGAACTTAAATCAAAATATTTGAGGGACGAAATCCATCTTTAACTCTAAATTTAGGCCAAATTCGTAAAAATGACACTTGCATTTCGAATAATAGAAGGTCATACAGTTGGACAATACACTACTAGTATTCTTCCTAAAAAACAAGTCGTCGTTTGAATTGTTATTGTGTTAAGGGGTACTACACCCTGGCCAATTTTGTGCCTATTTTTGCATTTTTCTCAAAAATTATAGCGCATTGGTGACATGTAAGATATGTATATTATAGGGGCAAAGACTTCAACTACTGCACTGAAAATTCAGCAACTCAAGGCAAGTAGTTATTGATTTATTTTTCAAATATTGGTTTTCCCTCATTTTTGACTGTAACTCCACAACTATTATCTGTGCTGAAATAAAATTTCCTGTACAGTAGTTGTAGTCCTTGCCCTATAATATACATATCTTACTTGTCACCAATGCGCTATAATTTTTGAGAAAAATGTAAACATAGGCACAAAATTGGGCAGGGGTGTAGTACCCCTTAAACATTTTGTGCTCTAAAGTAATTTAAACATTGTGTTACCATTGCTATTTGCACATGAACTCTGCAATTACCCAAAAATTTGTGTCAGAAAATCTGCAATTAAGTTTCTAAGTAACTTTAATATGAAATAATTGCTTGAAATGTGAAATCTTTACTATCAGACAATCTTTTTTCTGATGCATATCAAGTGAATGAACATTGTATGAAGAAATTGATGAATTAGAAACTCTAAATTAAATTTTATCATGTAATTGTGTATTTCGTATTGAGCGATAGCTGCATTCGATATTAAATATTTTCCAACACATTTATCAGACGCCACCGGCTATATAAATTAATTGTATTAATTCGTTTCATACAGGTGTTTCATATAGCTGTAATATACTTTGTCATTTAGCTGGAATCCTGGTGTCTGTGTGAGCAATATATCGTCTAAGCATTTCATCTTTTCATTTTATACCTAGAGCGCCCCGTAATCAGTTACAACATGTTGACGAACATGACTCTTAGGTCAATGACCTAGAATGTATACGAAGTTTACCGGAGATGGAAAACGGTAATATTATCTTACTAATACAGATCGGCTCGTGTTCTGTGTGTCATTCCCCATTCTATAAAACAATAATGTTATAATTTCGGTACTGTATTTCAAAGAAACGTTTAAAAAATGTCCAACAACGTTCGAGAGGATGTCCAAAAACATTAAAGAGGAAAAAACACATTTCAAACACATCGAGGAATTTGGTGAAAACTTTTTGTAAGCAATAATGTTGTGGGCTCTTCTGTAAAACATAAAATATGCATTCCTCAACCCTTATGATAATTAACACAAAATTTATTTCCAAGATAAGCAAAACTCAAAAATAATTTGTTTACAGGGCAATCTAACAAATATATTTATATTAATTTGTCATCTATTTAATATCATTATTTTATTGAATTGCACATAAATCGTTATTTGCGTTAACTACGTATATTGCTAAGCAAGTCATTTTTCATTTTGATATTCGGCTTTTAATCTTCATCAATGATTAATCAAAATAGGTTATTGTTTTCAAATATTTATATTTTCAAACAAAATTAATCAACATTGAACTTAATAATATAAATGTAATATGTTTTATTTACATTGGAAGTACCATAAATATTAATACTACATTAAATGATATTGTTTTCCTCTTCTGTACCTGAAAAGAAAAGTAAATAACTGTTTACCCAAATACATTTAATATGAACAACAACAAACAAAAACATACCGATATTAGATATTGCATTAAGTTAACAAAAATCTCAAACAGTGCTTAGATAAACCAATATGGGCTACATTGTCTTGGGTGCAGAAATAATACATCTATTAGAAGATATAATATAAAAACAAATTTAAAAAAACAAACCTTTACTTATTTAGCATGTTTGGATACAATCACAACGTCTGATAATTTTGGTTGTCATAATTGATAACTTAATAATATGTCTTGACATAAGCACCTCGAGAAACACTTATTAAATACGAATTTGACAGTTCATAAACCTCACTAAATTAACCACATCCACATTTCATATTTGTAGTTTAAGATCGACGTTAGTTAACGCTCTTGTTATCTAATTTTTTTCTCGTTTATTTTAACCGCCAAAATCTACATTAGGGATATCAACCAGCGTGATGCGTCAGCCGCACAGTTTGCAGCGTTTGGTTCGCTTCAAGTTTGGTAGTGACGTCAGTGCTTTTTCGCGGTTGCGCCGCAAGCGTGCCGACATAGCGTTCTTGTACGCGAAAGTATACGCTCTGCGTGATTGATTTTACGCGCGCGATCCACAACTGCGGCCAGCGAAATACGCACATACGTCACTACCGAACTTGAAGTGAACCAAATTGCATGCGTACTATTGTGACCTGAAACTCTGGATAAGAATTCAAAATCTTATTCATCACCAGTTTTAGCTTGGGACCGGTAAAAAGCCCATGTATAAAGATGACCCAAATCTAGATTGAATCCAGACTGATATAGATTTATAATCGTTGTGTGTATGTAACTTCGTAAGGAGACGGTAAGCAGCAATCTAACCACACCATAGACTAATTCCGAGATGACCCAAATCTAGATTAAATTCAGATTGATATAGATTTGAAATCGTTGTGTGGATGGAACTTCGTAAGGAGACGGTAAACAACCGTCTATAACCACACCATAGACTTCCGAGATGTTGTCGAACTCTGGCACTCGTCATTATTAAGTCCTTTACACTTAAACGATGCTGACAAAGCTAGAGGCATTGTGGAGCAAAGTTTCGTGATGAAGATTGTGACAGAGTTGTCATGGTTGTCCGAAACATTTTGAGAGTTATAATAATCTAACAGGTTTTAAAGAAACCATGAAGATTTAATCCGTGCTTGTTGTTTGTTTGGAGTTGCTTCTTGGCCATGCTGGATTTATTTGGCGAAACTCGCTAATTTCAGATTCCCTGGGACTTATTAAATACTAGTATAGAAAAGAGAAAACTCTGAGAGAAAACATGATGAAACAATAATCAGGAGGATAATGTTTGTTTCTTTCTTGTACCAGTTAATATTATTTACCACAATGGGCGTAAAAAGAAAACACAATTAGTTGGTCCAAAGTGATCTTCCTAGAGCAGCTATAAATTGACTTATTTTTTGTCTGCTCGGAAATTGTTAAGACACAGTTTTGAAACCTTTTTGCTTCAGGGTAATTGTAGTTGAAAGTCCGCAGTACAATTAGACGAGGAGATATTTTGACCTCACTGGAATGATGTGTAGCTACCGACTTTACCCAATCGAATCCTTCATTTTGTTCGAAGTTGTTCAAATTGCTGCTATTCGCCAATTGCATGGTCATCTCAAAACGAGGTTGCAAAGTGCGTGTTGCGCGGTCTGTCAAACGCATGTTTTAATTGCCGCGTGAACGCTTTGCAAAAGCCTTCTGGCGCGTTGTTACAAAAGCGCGATAAGCATATGGTCGAATCCAACGAAAAGTGTACACGGCATGTTCAGGCCCATAACTTAAAAGTATTAATCAATTGGCATTCGTTTTTGTATTGTGTTTATTCGCCTTGATCATACGCTTCGCGCCATATATAATAAGACCCCTTCTGTGAAAAACTTAGACACAGAGACCCCAAAACATGCTATTTTTACCCATTTTTTCAAAATATTTCTTAAAGTATTTTTAAAAACATCTAAATCAGTTATGAAAAGAAGTCATTGGATTGAATCTAAATTGATTTCCTGAAAGGTGTGTATTCAAAGATTGCCTGTTCAATTTTTCACATATTTGTACATAATTATGAATTTTTGTGATAATTTTTGAGTGGTATTTTTTTACATTACCTACGAATACAATTTTTCATAGCACTAGATATATCTTTAAAAAATGGAAATCACTAATAAATGTGCAATTGATACAAGCTTTGATATGTCCAATACTGAAATGCATTGCATTCGGACATCTTTATGATTGTGTTTAGCTGCCAGAAATTCTAAATGGCACAAAGGTAGGTTTGGTTAAAAATATGCATTACCTCCGAATACATGTTAAAAGCTGTGCCATTTTCACAAAGTGAGAGAATAGTAAACAATAGTTAAGCAATAGGTGCAGGGTAATACACTCTTTATTTCTACCAAGTTTCAATAACCTGCGTTTAAATATTTCTGAGATGTCAACAATAAAAGCAAGTATTCGTAGGTAAATTTTGGTAACCGAATGTTACCTACGAATACACTTTGACATCATGACAGTATTGTGAAACACCGCCATTCATGCCAATGCCCATATTGGTACATAACGAAGGCCTGTATGTTTGCTATCAAATCATATGTCAATGAAAGTTGCGAATTCACATACATGCCCACCATGCAAAACTGAATACGGCTTAATTGGTGAAAAATATGTACTGAAATAGACGACGGTCTGCTCATTTGAAAGAAAAATCAGATTCAAAGAAGATTAGAAGGGATAAATACTTGGATTTGTCAGCTGTCATGTGTGCTTCATTTTAAATGTTTACCGACCTTCTGGTTTCTGAGTAATTTGTGTCCAAATTGATTTATTCGAAGGTAACTTTTGACGTTTTCGATAAGGTTACCTACGAATACCATGGAAAAAACGACTGTTCTCATTGTCTAATGATCTAGACAACACATTGATGGACCCTGGTATAAAGCTAATTGTAGTTGTCCTCAAACGAAAGGCCACAAGACGTAACTGACTCCAAGATGGACTTCACAAGTCTGCAATAACGGTTTTAAGCGATTTGTGTGCAATTAAGCAAATTAAAGTCACTTTAGTGCCTTTGTTTCTTACTTCAATCCTCTTTCAACCGCTGTAACCGACATTATTAATACATGATAGGGTCTAAAGTATCAATAAACGCACATAAAGAAAATAATACATTCAAAGTGCTTTATAAAATGAAGTTTTGATTGCGATATCCACCAAAAGTCTAATTCTTACCTACAAATACTGAAATGTTACTTACGAATACAGCATAATATATGATATGTGTAATGAAGTGTCCCTACCAATGGAAATTAATTGCCAAAAACTTTAAGCGGTACCCCAGGACACTATTATTACCCATATACGGATTCATTCAACAATTATTTATTATGTAAAATTGCTGATTAACTACTTGTATATCAAAATGAAGTGGTCAAAATCTTGCTAAAAGCATCAAAATTTTTTTGATCTAAGGTAATAGCATTTATTCATTTGGACGTACCATCTAAAAGAGATCTAAAGACTACCATTTTATTAATTCATTACCATAATAGCAAAATTTAAACCTATAAACTCAATATAGATATTGTTAAATCGCTCATGTTACCTACGAATACCCGGGATTCTTCACCTTTTCATTGTATAAAGCGTTAGGTGTATGCGTATAATTCCTAATATTCTTGAAAACATATATCATACTCGTTCTTATACAATGTGTAAATTGATTCATACTCATTTGATAAATAAAATACAGAAACTGATCTAAACTTCATTTTCAAAAATAAACTAGCATAAATTGACTAAGATCATATTGATCGCGTTATAAAAATAAAACAAATATTTTCTGGTTGAGCTAGCATTTTCCTGACACCCTGTGGTCTACATTACACGAAAAAAGCGTTAATGGGAATATTCCATTTGTTTTAGGTTGATTAGTATTGCGATAGTGAAAGCATCCTAGTGGTATTCGTAGGTAACATTGGGTTTTTATATCACATTTACTATCACACGTCCTGGATTTATTTTTCAAGATTAGTAATGGCACTTTTGGTTCCTATAAGGCCAATATGTCATCAATCAATGGGCTAAAGGAAAAAATTGTGGAGACATTTTTATTTCGGACTTTTATTTTTGGCCCGTGAACACTTTTGGTTGGATTCGACCATATATCCACTTTTTTGCGCATGTTTTTGCATGAGGACCTCATTTTGGTAGCAAGATGGCGGATTCGTACATGTACCACACTGGATCCGTGCAAATGGCGAATTGTCTTCAAAGGATATGGATCTCCCCGTGTGTGTGTTTTTAAAACTTCATTGACTATAGGAATTCCATACACCGGTCCTGTTATCTTAGTTTAATTTCGCATGTCAATTGCATGTCAATTTGGGGCCAGTGTAAAGCCCAGGGCCCAGGTATATATAAAAGATGACCTACATACTCATAATAAGACAGAAAGCAACATTCTAACCACACCATAGACTTCCGAGATGTTGTCGAACTTTGGCACTCGTCATTATTAAGTCCTCTACACTATAAACGATACTGACAAAGCTAGAGGCATTGTGGAGCAAAGTTTCGTGATGACCATTGGACAGGGTTGTCGTTGTGAAAGATTCCCATAAACATAAACCCATAAACAACATATTTAATCCGTGGTTGGTTTTTTTTTTTCAGATCTATCTAATTTAATTGGAATAGTGGGTTTGGACATTTTGGATGGAACTCAACAGTTTCAGACTCTCAAGAATTAATGAAGAACAAAGCTATTTCATACCTAGTTATTTCATTGTGAATTCTCCTATTATTTGGGTTACTTTAAATATACAGCACAATTTTTTAATTTAAAAAATTTTGGTTACGCCCTAAACCAAATGTCTGCTCCTCTTAGTGTTTGATCAATCAATAACAATAATAATAATAATAACTTTTGGATTTATGTTTTTTAAAGGGCGAGTCACCACAATTAACGCGGCTGTGTACTCTAGACATTGTTTCTTTCGCAAAATTGAGTTTTTTTGATATGTTTGTACTTTGTTATGTTTTTTATAAATACAAGGAATGAAAATCCAGATTTGTAAACTCCAACTGCAATATTTTAAGGATTTTATTTCACTATTCCACTCGTGTTTGAAATTGAAAAGGAAAGAAAATCTTTGTTGTACCAGCAGGATCGCGCAATTTGTTAACACACAAATACGCTACCCATACGCGACGCTTATCTGCATGCGCGGCGCATCTTATGGAAACACCACGGAAGCACTGATTTCACAAAAACCTAGTGGTCAAATGGCTCCGTTTTAGCTGATAAAATGTGGGTTTTTTAAGTTCTTTCCCCGATTTAAATATCAAGTTATCAATATGATCATCGTAAAAAGCACGATCGACTCAAGAAAAGGTTTTCTCATTTTTTATATTTTGGTCTATTTCCGATTTTAGGCATCATTTTGTGCAAATAGGCGTTTGTGAATTTTAAAAGTTCAATTTGATGCCTTATATGGTCAATATCTCAAAAAATAAGGCCAATATCAAAAAATTAAAAAAACGTTTCTGGAATGGAGCCTCAAGATTGAGCTAAAAACAAAATAAAATATTTTGGAAAGAGCGTTTTTTTGTTATGATGTACCTAACAAATATTGCCAAAAACTCTCTTTTTTGTGATTTTCTTCATAATTGTTGTTTTTACCCCAAATCTGTATTTATATTAAGATTTATTGATGCCTTGCCTTCATAAAAATGTATACTTTTATATGTCTTGTGCGAATAATTACAAAGTTATTGCACTTTTACTACATGCATGTCTGAGAGTACACAGCTGCCTTAATTAAGTAACCTTTTACGGCTAGAATAATTTGGAAAAATATTGTTTTATAGAGTCTTTTGTACTTAACCTGCAGCTTCATTACAATGAAATATTTCTGAATTTGGAAGCATGGAACACTGGCATCTGATAAAGTATTATTCAATTGCACCGTTATTAAACGATTTCTCGCTGCTGCAAGAGCAGCACCTGGGGGAACATTTCTTGGAAAAATGATTCGTGTCTGACAGTCCCCTCTACATGATTTATAGTCGATACCAATTCTGGGAATTCTTTGTATCTCATAAACCTTTTAGGCCCTAGAGCTCTTAGGTCTGAAAATGTTTCCAATTTTTCATTATAAATGGCATGTTGTCATGTTTAAGTGCATGTGTTTAAATTAATATTCACGAATTGTATAGAGTTAAATCTAGGCATTACAAAATTCACACTTAAAAATCGTAATGCAATGCACTATCAGTCTGTCCACTTAGAAGTACAAACAAACCAAATCTGTGGCATCGGGGGTCGATGCTTTGCGTCACACTCGAGCGCGACGCGACGCGTAAAGAGCGTGGTGCACAAATCGCGCAGCAGTTGGCGCGCCATAGAAGCATTGCACTGACATAATTATTCTCATACCTCCAGTTTCCGAGGTCTATTTACTTTGTACTTCTATGTGGACAGACTATAGTATATTAGACATTGTTCTCGCAAGAAGGTGTCTTTTTTTCCCTTAAATTTGTGTTGTCTTATCACTTTGCCTTTCATAATAATGATTACAATGGGCTAGTTCATTCAAAATTCACACTACACCTGTGGAAGATTTAGCTAAAGTTTGCCACAGAGGGAGTATCAATTTTGAATAGAATAGACAATTGGGTAACTTCCATTTGTAATATTCACTCCAGTTGTGGAAGATATAAGTCATAATACACGGGGAGCATTGGTTTTAAAATGATTACCTCTGACCAATTATATTAAAAAAACATATTCCCCATGTGGAAGATATTTCCAAACTCTTCCACAGATCACAATTAGTTTGGTGTTTCTGAAATGTAACACATTTTGAAAGCTTAGCCAAATCTTCATAAAAAGTCGGATCCTGCTAAATTTTCATGGACAGTCTATTACCCAGGCCTAAATCAGGAATAAATATGAATCAGGGCCTAATGGTTTGTTTTTAAGCCTTTCCTAAATGACTTTTCCAACAAGGGTATACCTATAGGATATTCCTATTTACTGGTGTGCACTCTTTAATATTGTATCATATTCTTATTACTGTAATGTTGAAACAGAAGCACAAGGCATGAAATAATGTATACTCTATACACTATAAATAAGAAATAGTAACTCAATTTTGAGTAAAAAGGGAACAGGGCAACAAAATGAGTCATATGGAACTCAATATTAATTAGGCCAAATAAAAAAATAAACATGTTTCACATCCCCTCCCGCTTCCTTTTTTGAGGTTTCTTCAATTTTATTTTTATTTTTTGAAATTCAGTTATAACTTTTCAAAAAATATGTCTAGGAAGTAGAGATGCTTTCTATAGCCTTGCTAATATACAAGAAACACTTTTATAAGGTTTTGTGATAGTTAGAGGGGGCATATCTCTCAGAACAAGAAATAAAAAGAGGCCTCCTTCTTTTTCCAGGCATTATTCGTGATTATTGTATACGCTAAAACAGCTCTAATTATGGGTATTCACACCGAATTTGCGATAAAAAATAAAAAATAAAAAGCCCCCTCTTCCTCCTTTTTTTCAAAAACCCGGACGTGAAACATGTTTTTTATTTTACTTGGCCTTAAATTTTTACTTTTACTCAATATGAGTATAACAATCAATATTGAGTTCAATTCACTCATTTTGTTGCTCTGTTCAATTTTTACTCAACAGTTTAGCAATAATTATTTGGAGTATAACAACATTGACAGTGTCTTGACCATCGTATATTATATTATATCCCTCATTAATATATTCTCGTTCATTAATTGGTTAAACGAGTATCATGTGACCAAAAATAGTTTTGCTATTTTGCAAATTTGTTAAAAAGCCGATTGAGGAGGGAACGGGGTACTATTCAAAGTACTATCTCCCGGGGAAATAGTTTTACTATCTCCCTCTGAGCGCGTCCCGGAGCGCGTATGACCTCATAACCGCGTCGCAGTTCCTAGTGGTCAGTGCAACTCGCCACATACACGGGATATCAGTACCGGTTCCGGGGTATTAATGTGTAGCAATTCGTTTTGTCTTGCGAAGCACACAAGCAGCACAGAAATGCAGCTAAAATACGGCGGTTTAATGGCATAAATCTGAGTTACATCAGGATTAATATCTTATATTGATGGTGAAATAACAAAGAACATGGTTACTCGTTTCACGGCGGTATTGTAGGGCCTAGAGGTTACAACAGCTTACAACGTTTTCACGGTAAGCTTTAGTCACTCAACTGTGTGCGTGCTTTGTGCATTCAATCAAAACAAAGCAAGGCCAGCGTAGCCTTGACTAGGCCTAGGCCTAGCCTACATTTATGCCTAGGCCTATGCCTTGTGTTTTAAATGAACAAAGAATATATTAATGAAGGATATAAAACAAATATTTACTGTTCTAAATTCAGGATCTGGTGGAATCTATTGGTCCCCTCGGTGAACTGGAGACCGTGAGCCTACTAAAAATAGTAGGCTCACGGTCTCCAGTTCACCGAGGGGACCAATAGATTCCACCAGATCCCTCATGAGCAGTAAATATTTGTATACTGTACCGCTGTAAAAAATATTTTACTCAACACTGAGTAAAAGGTCACAGCTCAACAGTTGGGTAAAAAATTACTCAACATTGAGCTCATAATAGGTCGCAACTCAACAAATGAGTAAAAATGTACTCAATGTTGAGTAATTTTCATTATAGGTCACAACTCAACAAATGAGTAAAAATTTACTCAATGTTGAGTAATTTTTAACTCATTTGTTGAGTTGTGACCTATAATGAGCTCAATGTTGAGTAATTTTTTACCCAACTGTTGAGCTGTGACCTTTTTACTCAGTGTTGAGTAAAATATTTTTACAGTGAACGCAATGGAAACTTGAGCAAATAGGGGTTTTGTTCGTGGTTTTTGTTAAAAGAACACGGAAATGATGCCCCTTCTTATTTCCTATAGGGTTTTGGCATGCATGGTTTGGGACCGTATTCCAGTTGGCGCAGCAAACTCCTAAAGATGTCCCTACCCTGTCAAAACCAGTTGACAGACGTGTGTCAACAGTCTGCATTTCTATGACACCAACTTGTTTGCTCCAAATTTGTCTGCTTCATTGCGTTTTCCAAGAATTCACGTCCATAAACTAAAATGCTGTTGATGTTTTGAATATTGGTTACAGAACAGAGGGTTCAAATATAGTTCTCCATGTGTCTATTATTACGCATACTGCTTAATACATTGTGTAAGTCAAACCGTTAACCGTCCATGTCTTGCCATCATCCATATTTTAGATTATATACCTCATATATAGATTCCTGTCATCTGATTGGTTGAAAGTGCAGTCATTGAATTAACCATAAGGAATTAACTATGCCCGCAAAATGAACTATGGACCGGTCAGGAGATAAACAATGGTCACTGTGTAGGCGAGTCACGCGGCTCGGTTACTCCACTATTTCTGTTCATTTTACCCATTCCCCCTCGGATTTGAGAGCTACTTTTCCAAGATGAATAATAACCAAGGTTCAGGGAAGCAGAAGAGACCAGGAACACCTGGAGGAGCTCAAGGGAACAACAAGAAAAAGCAGGCTAAAAAACTGGACTTTGCGTCGACAACGCAGGAGTTAAGCTTAAGCAGCCATGCTAATTCCAAGTCACAAGCAGACGGCGGCGGCGCTGTGCATGAACAACAACCACAATGGTTTACAGCATACGAGCAAAGGTTGGAGGATCGTTTTAAATCTTTGTATTTGAAGATCAAGCTGGAAGTTAGTGAAGCCCTGGATTTTCACAATGAAGCATGTGATTCCAAAGTGAAGGAGTTGCAATCAGAGATAGATAAGTGTTGGGACAAAATAGATGATTTAGAAAACCGTGCTCGTCGTAATAACATTGTGCTGTTTAATATCCCAGAAGGTTCTGAAGCAAATCCAAGCAACTGCATTGACTTTGTGAACAATTTGATCACAGAATTCATCGACCCCAATATTCCAGAAGGATCAGTTGATATTCAGCGAGCGCATCGTACGCCGACTGGACCTCCTAGACCAGGTCAGATCAAGCCCAGACCCATTCATGTATATTTCAACCAATTTTCTCAGAAAGAAATGGTTCGCAAGGCAGCAATTCCAGCTTTCAAAGCAACAAAGTATAAGAACTGCAAACTCTTTGTGGCTGAGGACATAAGCAAGCGTCTCCAGAATAAGAGAAAGGAAATGTTACCTACCTTCAAGAAGCTTCGTGAGGAGGGTAAAAGACCCTTCTTTTCCTACCCGGCCATCCTGAAATATTGGGAAAACGGCGCTGTCAAAGTCTTCAAGATCACACCAGATGTGAATCCTTTCAGTCGTCAGAATACCCCATTGAGGTCTCAGCAACCAGCACTTTAGTCTAACTTTCAAATTCAAGAACTTGAACTTTCTTCAGTGACATTTAGTTGCATATTTGCTTTCATCCAAATATCTTCATTTTGGCAAAACACTTTCCTTATCCAGCTTCAGTTTTAAGCGGACATTTTGTGTCTTCTTGCCAGTTTTCTTTGGAAAAAATATGTTTGAAATTGAAGTTTAAAAGTTTAAAATTCAAGTCCAACTCTTAAAAAAATTATTAGGCCATTTTCTTTGGACTTGAACCATTTTGTGAAAAAGGACACTTATATGACGTTATTAAGTACTGTTTCTCATGTTTGTTCCCTTTTGCGGGAATTTAGGTGGCACAAACATTGATGTATTCAAGCCAATTGAGCTTTTTATTATCTCTTCACGTGCTGCAATGGTTCTATCTTCTGCATGTTTGCTGTTTGTTCTCAAAAGAATCGATCCTATTCCTTTCCGAGGGAATTAATATGGAGGCATTATATCAATAGACTTTTAATTGACTTTGAACTTTATGCCTCAAACTTTGCATTTTAATGTGGAGTAGCCACATGCCACTCCTTTTGATCAGTGATACCTGTCGGTTGGAACTGTGATAAAACTTGAGGTTCCACCCCATGATGTGGTTTTCTGTGACAATTTTGTATTTGTGTTTGTTTTTGTTTGTGTGTGTGGTGGTCTGTTTTAGTGTTTTGTTTTCATGTTTCATGTTGTGCTCATATTTCATGTCTTGTTTTTATTATCTTGATCTTGCCATGATATTTAAATCTTTAATGATCTTTTGTAACTTGTTTATTTTTTATATTCCCCAGATATGGCTTTAAAGTTTAGTACTTTTAATTGCAGAGGGCTTCAAGATAATTTTAAACGTAAGAAAATTTTCAGTTATTTTCATAAACGTAATGATGATATTATTTTTCTACAGGAGACCCACTCTTCCGTGAATGATGAAAACTGGTGGTCTACCCAATGGGGCGGTCACTCATGGCTGTGCAGCTTTGCTTCTAACAGTAGAGGTGTTGGGATTTTAATCAAGTCTTCTGTTTCTGTGACTACAAATGCGGTTATTAAAGATCCTGATGGTAGATACTTAATTCTTGATGTTTTGTTAAATGGTTTACATTTAATTTTAGTAAATGTTTATGCTCCCAATAAGGATGACCCTGATTTTTTTCCTGATCTTTTTCATTACTTGATAATATGGATTCTTCTAGTTTTCTTGTTGCCGGTGATTTAAACATTGCTTTAGGTCCCCTGGATTATCAAGGTTCTCTCACAAATCATTCTAATATTAATTCAAGAAATGCTCTTGAAGCTTTAATGGATGAATTTAATCTAGTCGATATTTGGAGGTCTGAACACCTCAACACCAGGAGTTATACCAGGCACCAGAAACACCCTGTTGTGCTTTCCAGACTTGATTACATTCTTGCTTCCAGTAACCTGGCAAACAATGTTAAATCATCTAATATCATTTCTGGTGTTAGCTCTGATCACTCGATTGTTACAGCTAAAATTTCAACTGATGTCCATGCAAGAGGAAAGGGCTATTGGAAATGTAACTGCTATTATTTGAGACATGACTCAGATTTTGTTGATTTTATTAAATCAAAAATTACTGAGTTTAAAATATCCATAGTCAATCTCCTGCAAACCCAAACATCATTTGGGACAGTTTGAAATGTGTCATTACAGGCCATTGTATTGAATATAGCAGCAGAAAGAAAAAGGAACGAAATCAAGTAAAGTCTAATCTTCTAAAAGAAATTGACAAAGTGAGAAAGGACATTTCTGAATTTTTTAATATCAATAATGATGTTAGTCTTGATGTCTTGGTTGAACGACTTAGTTCTTTGGAAAGTGATTTAAATAATATTATTGATCAAGAGACTGCTGGGCTAGTTGTCAGATCTAGATTAAAGTGGGTTGAGCATGGTGAAAAGAGTACCAGATATTTCTGCAATCTTGAGAAGCGCTCCTCAGAGAAAAAGGTCATCCGGAATCTTATGAAGGAAAACGGTACCATTCAAACTGATCCTGTTAACATTTTGAAAGACCTTCATGGTTTTTATGATGATCTTTATACTTCTCGCTCTACTACAGCATCAGACCAAGCTGCAAGTACTTTTCTTGATCAGCTTGAAATTCCTCAGCTGTCTGAAGAAAGTAAAGAGAATTTGAATAGACCTGTTACAAAAGCTGAACTGCTTTTGAATTTGAAATCTTTGTGCCATAACAAAGCACCAGGTTTAGATGGCCTCCCAGTGGAGTTTTACATCGTCTTTTTAATGATATTGCTGATATGTTAATTGCATCTTTTAATTTTTCCTTTGAACAAGGCCTTTTGTCTCTTTCCCAAAGAAATGGTGTTGTTACTTTGCTTCCTAAAAGGACCGTGATCCTATTTTTGTTAAAAATTACCGTCCTATTTCCTTATTGACGACTGATTATAAGCTTATTGCAAAGACCATGGCTAATCGTCTCAAACTTGTTCTTCAGGATCTTATTCATGATGATCAAACTGGTTTCATGAAGGGTAGGAATATTGGTTGTAACATTCGTAACATTATTGATTTGATTGAATATTCCGATATGAATAATATCCCAGGGTCTATTGTCTTGTTAGATATAGAAAAGGCTTTCGACAGCGTTGAACACAGTTTCTTATTTCAGGTTTTAAGTCGGTTTAATCTTGGGGATAATTTTATTCAGTGGGTCAAAACTTTTTACAATTGCCGGAAAAGTTATGTTATCAATAATGGTTTTCTCAGCAATCCTATTGACATGTCTCGTGGAATTTTTCAAGGCTGTCCTATTTCACCCTTTTGTTCCTTTTTGCCATTGAAATTTTGGCTATCGCAGTTCGCAGTAATGAAAAAATAAAAGGTCTTAAAGTGGGTAACATAGAAAAGAAGATTAATTTGCTGGCTGATGATACCACTTGTTTCTTACAAGGGGATTTGGAATCTTTCCAAATTCTCTTCAACATCCTTGATAAATTTGCTTCCTTTTCAGGTTGCAAAATCAATATGTCAAAATCTGAGGCCATTCATATTGGCAGCTTAAAAGGTTCGGATTTCCATCCCTTTGAAGATATTGGGCTGAAGTGGAAGACAAACACCTTTAAAACCTTAGGTGTTAATTTTTCTCTTAATACACATGCTCTTTTTGAGCTCAACTTTACCCCTAAACTTCATCAAATTGAGCAAACACTCAATTGCTGGAGGAGTAGATATTTATCTCTCTTGGGCAAAGTTACAGTTGTAAAATCCCTGTTGTTACCCCAGCTCTTGTATCTCTTTTCTGTTCTTTGTATAAACATTCCAAAAAGTTTTTTCAAGAAACTGAATAGTATGTTTTATAAATTCATTTGGAATGGAGGGAATGACAGAGTTAAGAGGGATGTCATGTGTAACGATTATGACAATGGTGGTCTTCGGATGATTGACCTTCTTGTGTTCTCACAGGCTCAAAAATTTGTGTGGGTTAAGCAGCTGCTTGATCCTAATTATTCTAGTTTTGGAAATCCTTGAACTTTCTGTGTTATCTTCTTTTTATCCAGATTATACTGTCTTGTTGAAGACAGATGCTCCAGATTGTGTTTTAAATACCCTGTCAAATTGTCAGCTAATTGAGACTATCAAATTATGGTATTTATACAAATGCAAGATGAAGGAAAAATTAAACTGGTCCGATTTCCATCTCCAGGACCCAATTTGGTGGAACAAAGATGTTCGGTTAAAAACAAAAAAGTTTTTCTTTTACCCTACTTGGGATGAAAAGGGGATCCATTGCATTTCAGATCTTTATATGGGTCACAATTTAGTTAAAACCTTTGAAGATTTGGTTTTAGAATTTGATATTTCCATTAAAGACAGGAGAAAATACAATTATTTAATGAATGGGATTTATTTGGATTGGTTCCAGAACCTAAGAACATTCAAGAAAACATTTTTGATACTATTTCTGCTTCGCTTTTAGATGCAGAGAAGGTTTCAAAACATGCCTACTCAACTCTTAGGAACCAAGCCACTGTTGAAGCTGAAAACAAATGGGTTGATTGTCTTGATGTGTTTGATGAAATTGAATGGAACTGTGTGCATAGTAGCAATTTTAAATGTACTATTGAAACCCAGTTACGCTCTTTTTATTTTAAAGTTTTTCATAGGGCAATTTGTACAAATAATTTTCTTCACAGAATTGGTAGGTGGATTCACCCAATTGTTACTTTGTAATGAATTGCCCAGAAACAATTTTGCATTTATTTTGTGAATGCAAGAATGTGTCTCCCATGTGGGATGAACTATGTTTTTATATTAACAGTGTCACTGGGGATTCTTTTACATTTTCCAAATTTGATAAAATGTTTGGTATCAGGGATACCTCAGAACATGACCTTTGTATTAATTTCCTTTTTCTGTGCCTTAAATTTTACATTCATAAGTGCAGATTTAAACAGACTAACCTTAGTTTCAATGCCTTTCTGAATATGGTCAAATTGAAGCAGAAAATTGAGTATAAAATTGCTGAAAGTAAAGGTAAACTGCGGCTCCATTTCAAAAAATGGACCATTGATCTTGAAGCATCTTAAATTGTTGTCCTTTTCTTCAATTATTTTCAAACTGATTATGGCAGGATCAAGATGGGTGTAACCAAGTAATGTGTGCACTTGTTTGACACAAGACTGGTGCTTGTGTTTTGTTTGTAAGAGTGAACGTTCTCTTTGTCCATCGTCTTTGTCTCTTTTGTGATTGTCCTTTGTACCTGTTCTAAAAATATTTTGACTATAATATTATATTTTAATTCATGATCGTTGGGAACTGGTGGCCCATTTTGTATGTTTTTTCTCCCTCCACCAGTTCCAAGAACAGGGAATAAAAACTTCAAAAAAAAAAAAAAAAAAAAAAAAAACTATGGACCGGTCCGTGGAAATGAACTAGGGGCCGGTCACGTGCGTCACGATCAAACTGCGCGTTTTTCCCAGCGTAAATGGTATTACGCACGCGTTAATGTTTTCACGCGTTATAATTACGCAGAAATCGCAGATTGTAATATGTGTGCCGTTCGCATTGAAACTATTAATTTCTCTTCCCAAAATCGATGCTTTTAACCAAACAGATGACAAGAATCTTAAGATTTGGTATATAAAACAAATATTGACTGCTTTTTATTCGGGGCATGGTTAAAATTATAGGCCCGCAGTGATCTCAAAACCATGACTATGCCCCTCGGCTACGCCTCGGGGCATAGTCATGGTTTTGAGATCACCTTGGGCCTATAATTTTAACCATGCCCCTCATAGCAGTCAATATTTGTATACTATGCCATAGTCGATTGTTGATAAATAAAAAATATGTTGTTGTGACGATGGCGATTACCGGTATGTTAAGGGTAGACGAGGTATGGTTAGATGTAGCAGCCAAAAACAAAAATCGATTTTCATGATCTAAATCAATATATTATTGAAAAATAACACTTTGTTATTTTGAACAAGTTCATTCTACAAAATAATAATATGTTTTGAAAACTTGCTTGATTTACAATTTGTTGTGAATCAGTTATGTACGTTTTACAAAAGTTTTGTTGTTTCAGCCCTCTTTACAACATAAGAACCGCAGGTCCTACAAAAGTATATATTATCTGTGATATTTGAATTCTTCTACACACTCGCTATGAAATGATCAATACAATTTTTGCTCACTACCATTCGCAAGATGCTGTGAACTACCAAATCGCAACAAACTTGGTAACCTTAAAGCAAAACGTTTTTTCAATACGATGGTGATTACCGGTATGTTAATCTAATTGAAGTAAGTGCAACCTTGTGGAAAAGATTCACCTGGTTAACCTGCAAATGAAATTAATGAAATAATTATTTATAGGATTGATTTGGAATAAATTGGTATTACAATTTGCTCACTGTACGTTCAATGTCCTTTGATCACTGTTATAGCACATGTCAAGTTGAAGTCGATACTAAATGTACATATCTTTTTAATAACATGTCGTCGATGGGCAGGAATAACCTGCTATGTATAAACTATTCGCTGTTACTCATCACTCTAAATGTAAAAGAGTGAAAAACTCACTCACCAAAAGAGTGATTCACTTATAAAACCACTCAAAAAAGAGTGAAATGTGTCTTTTAACTTTAAAACCACTCAAAAAAAAAAGAGTGAAAACCACTCTAATAGAGCGAATTTCAACTCGTTCAAGGAGGACAACACGTTTTTAGAGTTATCCTTTATTTAACTCCTTGAAAGAGTTCAAATTCGATCTTTTAGAGTGGTTTTCACTCTTTTTAAAAGATAAAAAACGATAAAAAACAGTTAAAACACATTTCACTCTTGAAGTGGTCTTATAAGTGAATCACTCTTTTGGGGAGTGAGTTTTTTACTCTTTTACATTTAGAGAGTAGCAAAACAGGGAACAGTACAAAGTGTCATATTAAGGTATTTTCATTTTGCAGGGGACATCAAACACACTTAACTTATAAAAAATCAACATAAATAAGAAATAGCATACGAATCAACATCTTTGAACATAAGGATCAACAACTAGGCAGTTATTGTTAAAATACAGGTAAAACGGTTGCTTAAAATTCTACATACTTCTGTGAGATACCGATGTTTAAAACAATTTACACAATTTATATCAGTAATTTTACCTAAACTTTGCAAATTTTAAAATATATTCGACGAAATTTTACACAAGTTGTGTATAGTTTAAGACTTCAAATGACTTCAATTTTTAAAAACGCGCATCTGTACTTCGTGTACAAATCTAAACTGCAAACTGGTAAAGGTTACCAGATTAATATTAGTATATGAATTGATGCCGGTGCAATAAACTTTGGACATAATACTTTTAATAACTTTGTATCTCTTTCTTCCATGATGACACCGAAGATCACAGGAAAACATCAAAGGATTAGGCAAAATGCCGCTGTGAGCCATCCACATAACGAATCGATTTGGCAGGCTTATAATAATCGTGTCAATTACTGATTCGTCAGTATCAAGAATCTAAGAATCTAGCAGTAAATTAGAACTTTGTTTCAACCCAGTACTCTCACTATGGACCACAATAGCCTCATCTCAATGGCATAGTTTAATAACTTCAATTAAACAATCATAGTGCAACATTTGAACTTAAGTTGCATGAGTATGAGTTTGTGTACCCAAATTTTCAAAGGTCATTCAATGAATGTACAAAATGTATTGGAGTTGAAGAACTGTGTACTGATAGATGAGCATGTTGTGGATCCTAGTGTCTTAATAAATCATCAGATGATCATACTAAAGGTCCAATCACGCAGTACTCGTGACCTGGAACCCAACCTTGGAAATCTAGAAGTTTGAATTCATTTTCGTGGAAGAAGAAGCCATACGCAGAGATAAATAGCTAAACATCATAGTAAACAGGTGTTGGGTAATACCAAAGATGATTGACACACGTCTGTCACATCGTTCATACATACCCACATGCCGTCTTACATTAGAGTTTCTCTATAATGTATGTATAATAGCTAAAGGGGAGTGACAACAACCGCTAGTGTAACTGAAACGCTCTTGCAAAATGTCATGAAGTAAGGAGCAATTTACGCAGTGGGGTGAATGACACCACTTCAACGTACAAGTCTCGTATTGCCAAATCATTTGGCGCACGACTTGTAGCCGGGGGATAAAATAAGCCCAATATGTTATTTACACCGTCTCTTGTTTGCCTTTCAACATATGTTTGTTTGTTTGTTTGCTTAGCTTACCTGCGTGCATTTCGGTTATTCGAATATTCTTTCTTTTACTGAATCGTTTGCATTTAATAGATTCAGATTCAGATTCAACTTTATTTAGCCACGGTGGGCCCACTTCAACCCTAGGTTGTTCTTCCTTGGGGCCGTGGATAGTGCGCTCAGGTGGTAGGGCACAAACGCATGTACGCATCTTTTTCTAGGGTCAGTGAACAGACCTGCAAGAATATCTTTACCAAATTTGTTAACATAAAAATCACCGTTATTATCAGATTCGGTCGGTTCATCCAATCATCAGACAGTTAATTTCTATACATATAAGGCGACGAAAAAATAAACCCTGTTCTACGGACGACCGGACCTTTCAAGTAGGGTCGGTCGGTCGGGATTTTCTTTTTCTTTCTTTTTTTTGTTTTGGAAATGACCAAAACATCACTAAAATCTGTATTTATTTTGCAATTTTGGTAAATACTCAAAAAAAAATTTGTTACTAAAATTTTCGTAATTTGGGTCGGCATTAATTTGTGCAGGAAAAATTTGTTTTCCAATAGGGTTTTCTTTTTCATCGCTTATATAACTATCATGGCGCAGAATACTAAAATTCATCAAGCCTACAAACAACTTCAAGTTACTGAAATATTCAAATTGGGCGCGAAAACTCATGCAAAGGGCGCAGTGGTTATTCACTCTAAGCTCTATTTACCACCGCAACATAACCAACGCATACAAATCAAATATTTATATCATATTTTAAATAAACCATATCAAACGTAGAGTTTCAACCCAAAAATAATATCAATAGACATTTATATCTTAAGAAACAAGTAAAAGTCACTGACACATCATCTTAAAAACAAGTAATGACTTTAAAAATAGCTCTCAAGATACTCGTAGCAATTAAGTGTACACATTTACTTGCACTTAGATATAGCTTTAAATCATTGAATTACCAACATAAACCGATGACTTATCTGCAGTGTACAACGTAAAGTTAACCCGAAACCGTCCGTCTCAACAGGGGTAGTTTTAAGAAACAGCTAATCACAAGTTTCTAAGAATAGCGCCTGGTAGACTCTAATCAACCCTAAATGGTCTATATCGTTATAGTGCACATGATGCTGATGGTGACAGGTCGCACAGAAGCCCATACTTAAAGACCCATTCAGTGATCCCAGCGAAAGTGTAAAAAAATTAAAATTGTTTATAAATTGCTTAAAAGTGAAGAATAAGTCATTCAAACTGTCATTTGATATTTTTGAAATGAAAAATTTGGCAAAAAACACAGAAAACAATAGTATTAACGAAGTTGAAGCCCCATTCGAATACATGTAGCTAATTTAGATACTGTCAGTATCTAAATTACAGATTCATGTAAATTGTTTATTTTTGTCTTAAATACACGGCTTTCGGCTGAACCACTAGCAGGCTATGTTTATATATTTATGACAATGACGAAGGTACAAAATCTGAATTTTGATGATTTTTACGATCGTCCGGATGAGGAAATCACTGAATGGGCCTTTAAGCAACTAATAAATTTAAATGTTTGTATATAAATATACTTAAAAGTGTAATAGTATATTAATGTTGAATGCAATGCATCATCAAATAAGTGAAATGAACATGGATTAATTTAATGTTAAAACAGCATCGATTCAGGTGTGTGAGAGAAAATATCATACTGTGAAAATAATAATTTTCATTTACGCAGACCAAGAACATGAATTATCGTTAATCATATTTAAACTATGTATTTTTTTCTCATTGAACATGTTCTTTTAAAACATACTTAAAGTTAATAATGGTACAATTCGTGGTTTATTCTTTAATTCAATATATAATTCATACTCATCAAAAAGTATCTAATTTTAACGGATTTAGATCATTTAGTGGTTTAACGTTTTCCGTAAATTACCGGTATCTTCAATCCAGATATTACACAAATAACCAGAACTTACCTTTTTTTATATGATTATTATTTTTTTTAATATCATACAAATATTATTTAGGGAATCAATATCTTCCACAGATCGTCATACGATCTCAACAAGGGCGTCACGCTGGGGAGGAGCAGGCAACACTAATTCACTGTTGCCCTTGGCATAATTTGATTACTATTTTCAGGGTAATAATAATTCATCTGCCATGCGTAGTTTGTAAGTGTGTAATTACGCCGAGTTCATTGAACTCGGCCATGTGTTCGCTAATTTCTTGATTACTATATGCTGCAGTATTATATAATAGGTAGGTTATAGTGAAAGCATGGGCTGGCGATGAATACGCTCAGGTTCCTTGACTTACTTGGTCCCGCCGGGCATGCCTTATGAGCCTCGCCTTACTGTCTTCTCCTATCAGATGATACTTGCCCAATAGGTTAGAATCGTCATCACTGGTAAATCGGGTATTGGAAAATCAACCTTTGCATAATCCACCAAATACCTTTGCGTTATACTATAACACGGATTGAAATCCGAATAATCGTGTGGAGGTAATAGCATATAGTGTAAGCATTGATCTGGGACACTTTGCACTTGGCATTTTGAGATACATAATAATGTTACGTTCTGTTATTTAATGATTTCAGGCGAATAAAAATGGAAAAACAAAAACAGAAAGTAATGATTTCATATGTACTAATTGCAGAGCAAAGACCTTGAATTCCTCCTTGATTCTTCTTCTCCTTCTTTAGGCGTAGGCATATTCATCATGATTATAAATCCTCCTTCTTCGTCGTCTTCTCCTCCTCCTTTTCCTTTCTTTCTTTTTTTTTTTTTTTTTTCTTTTTTTTATTTATTTATTTCTTTCTTTTTTACTTTCTTTTTTTCGTTCTTTCTTTCTTTCTTTCTTTCTCTTTCTTCCTTCTTCAAGGCTTCGTTGTCGTTGTCATTCTTTCTTTCTTTCTTTCTTTCTTTATTATATATTTATTTTTCTTTCTTTTTTTCTTTCTTACTTTCTTTCTTTTTTCATTCATTCTTTCTTTCTTTCTCTTTCTTCCTTCTTTAATGCTTCGTTGTCGTTTTCTTACTACCTCTGCCTCATCTCTTACCATTCTTCTCCTTTTTTCATCTTCTTATTTTTCTCCTCAGCTCTTTTGTTCCATTTTCTCTTCTTCTTAAGTTTTCTTCTCATTATTTGTCACATCATCAGCGATATGTTTCAAACCGTGGTCGTATATCCCCATTTACATCGCACAAAATCCTCCAACTCCAATATATCTCTAAATTTATGAAGCAATTGAACTGGCAACGTTGTTTTCTCAGTCAGTGCAGTGCAACGTCCTTTAGCACGATGTCACACAGTTCTTCATGGCATGCCGAGACTCACCTTTCCCTTACACTGCTTCCAGGAATTCCCCCGCTCGCTTGAATTACTTACGCCCGGCCTGCCTTACTGCTTAAGATCATGTAGATTATTATTGAGAGTGCATAATATACGCCAATATAAAAGTATAAATTTCACTGTTTCAAAGCTACGCAATTCATTGCCCTTTCTTTTCTAAATTAAATAGCATCTCAAGAGGGGCACATTTGAACCTTTTTAAACGCATTTGAACATGCAGAGGTGCTCGATTTGACCTGAAAAATCCCTTAGAAGTTGTGAACATTTTGAAAAATTGTGACACATCTATGTAAGAGGGCTTCGACCCATAGGGCAGGCTATATTACTAGTTCTTACGGATGTCATATCATCTATACAACTAATATATCATATTCCTCATATATTATTTCACATCATAAAATAAATTATACGCGTAAACAGTCCGACTGAACCATTTGATATTGAATCCTTTATACTGAACATATGGCACGCTAACACATGTGTGGTATATTAAATGCCCGAATGCGTGGGTCAAGCAAAAAGATGCTTTATTATGAGTTCTATGATTAATTCGGTATTAATTTTCCAAAGTAAAAACAAACATTGATAAATGACTCCGCACCGAGAAATGATCGACGCTTATATACCGGTAATAGATCATGTTTGGGGTCATCGAGAGTTATTAACACGCACACATGTTTGTTTTATTTGTTTGTTTTGTATTTTTACATTCTTGTTTTTTTTTTACATTTTAGTATAATTTGTTAATCAATAATGACTTTGTTCAAATTAAGATTTACAAAGAAAAGAGGGTAAAGATTGCAGTTTAATTGTTATTTAGCAGGAAATTTGACAGAGCTTTGCACTATCGACAATACGTATTCTGATATAGAAACATCACAAGTTAAAAAGGTCACAAAATTCTCAGTAAAACCAGGGAAAACCTAAATCAGCTTTAGAATAATTGTGTTTTAACAAAAGTACACCGCCGACCCTTTGACACTATTTCGTAAACACACAGCCATGAGAACTGTAAACATCTATTAAACATCGATTTGAACACCTTCTAAATTAATCGAAACCAATACTCGGGTACAAATATCAGACATACAACTAAATATATTGCTTCCTGCGACACAAGTTCATTTCGAGTTCAGCGTACTTTGATTCATCTTACGTAGAAAAAGGGTTATACAAATTAGTGCATTGTGGCGGGCGGAGGACCAGCGGGTGGTGGCGGGCGGAGCGGCGGTCGTTCGAACGGACGCGCTCTCTGCATGTGCAGGAAATTCAAAGAAGCAAATACGATGTCGTGACTGCAAATGACTAGGGCGGCATATATTTACAAGTGTCATACAATACTGGCATGTACAGCATGTCAAGAACCCAAATATTTATAGTGTGACACAAATAAAATGCTCGATTTGGAAATGCTGATGATATCACATGCGAGCGTTGAGGGCTTAGGATTATTTTCTCTATATACTGCGATACATTGCTTCGACAAGGTCAACAACCTCACGCATGTCTTCTTGGACTGTACTCGGTTCGTGTTGTCTAACTAATATCATTTTCTTTTACACTTAGGTGTAGTGAGGCAAATATTGAACATAATAGTTTTAAAAAATGGGAGCGAGCCCGGTCATGGTGCTAGTAATCCTACAATTTTAAGAACTTGTGCCATGTGCCTCTCATCAAGAGCACTTCAGCATTTTGGGCATAAATATGAGACATTATTGTCCAATAACACATTTTACGTTGGACAAACGATGTCAATAATCTTTCCATATGGCGAAACTTCAAGCAACCAAACTATGCAAAGTCATGTACAAGTATGATAAACTGTTATTTTAAATTATTCAATTTTCCCCGAGACACACTATAAACGAGTCAAACGCCCAACGCTTCCCAGCAGATAGCATGTTAAGTGGCATCTCCGAGTTATAAGGTTAACGCGGTTATTGACATAGATGAACTGCACAGAAAGTGATTCACCCACGCTGTAAATCGATATTTTCAACATGAAACAGAATGGGAAAATCGTTAACCTCACCATAAGGTGGACGGGAAAACAGCCAATTTTCATCCTTTCATAACAGATTTACTCGGTGATGTTTTTGGAAAAAATAAAATGGTTTTGGAATTAAATAGCAAAGATCGATGATAATTTCAGGGTTTTAATTATTTTGCGCACACCTGTGTAAGAAAATATGATGCTCAGGTTTGATGCTAATGGAAATATATCCTAATTACTTGTATCGGGCAAAATAACAATGTTTTGTTGAAAATTCATCAAATTCTACATGTGTTAATCATCCCAGTCATCTGCAGCAAAGCGCGTGCTTTCTTCAGAAGATAGCACTCACTCAAGAGTGATATCTTCAGTAGATAGCACTAATGTGTGTCATCGTCAGCAGTACTGAGTGTTGCTATCTTCAATAGAATTTAATTTTTGTTTGCCAACATTCGAAGATATAGCAATGCGCGGTGTTATCTTCAGTAGATAGCATATTGATGTATGCTACCTTCAGAAGATATCACTGCAGAGCGCTATCTCATTGCACTGTGTGTCATCATCAACATAATCATTACCGGGTGCTATCTTCAGTAGATATCATTACACTGTGTGTCATCATCAACATAATCATTACAGTGTGCTATCTTCAGTAGATAGCATTATATTGTGTTTCATCATCAACATAATCATTACAGTGTGCTATCTTCAGTAGATAGCATTACATTGTGTGTCATCATCAACATAATCATTACAGTGTGCTATCTTCAGTAGATAGCATTATATTATGTTTCATCATCAACATAATCATTACAGTGTGCTATCTTCAGTAGATAGCATTACATTGTGTGTCATCATCAACATAATCATTACAGTGTGCTATCTTCAGTAGATAGCATTACATTGTGTGTCATCATCAACATAATCATTAGAGTGTGCTATCTTCAGTAGATAGCATTACACTGTGTGCCATCATCAACATAATCATTACAGTGTGCTATCTTCAGTAGATAGCATTACATTGTGTGTCATCATCAACATAATCATTACAGGGTGCTATCTTCAGTAGATAGCATTACACTGTGTGTCATCATCAACATAATCATTACAGTGTGCTATCTTCAGTAGATAGCATTACATTGTGTGTCATCATCAACATAATCATTACAGTGTGCTATCTTCAGTAGATAGCATTACATTGTGTGTCATCGTCAACATAATCATTACAGAGGGCTATCTTCAGTAGATAGCATTACATTGTGTGTAATCATCAACATATTCATTACATGGTGCTATCTTCAGTAGATAGCATTACATTGTGTGTCATCGTCAACATAATTATTACAGTGTGCTATCTTCAGTAGATAGCATTACATTGTGTGTCATCATCAACATAATCATTACAGTGTGTGCTATCTTCAGTAGATAGCATTACATTGTGTGTCATCATCAACATAATCATTACAGTGTGCTATCTTCAGTAGATAGCATTACATTGTGTGTCATCATCAACATAATCATTACAGAGTGATATCTTCAGTAGATAGCATTACATTGTGTGTCATCATCAACATAATCATTACAGAGTGATATCTTCAGTAGATAGCATTACACTGTGTGTCATCATCAACATAATCATTACAGTGTGCTATCTTCAGTAGATATCATTACCCTGTTGTCATCATCAACATAATCATTACAGTGTGCTATCTTCAGTAGATAGCATTACACTGTGTGTCATCATCAACATAATCATTACAGTGTGTGCTATCTTCAGTAGATAGCATTACAGTGTGTGTCATCATCAACATAATCATTACAGTGTGCTATCTTCAGTAGATAGCATTACACCGTGTGTCATCATCAACATAATCATTACAGTGTGCTATCTTCAGTAGATAGCATTACACTGTGTGTTTTCATCAACATAATCATTACAGTGTGCTATCTTCAGTAGATAGCATTACACTGTGTGTTATCATCAACATAATCATTACAGTGTGCTATCTTCAGTAGATAGCATTACACTGTGTGTTTTCATCAACATAATCATTACAGTGTGCTATCTTCAGTAGATAGCATTACACTGTGTGTAATCATCAACATAATCATTACAGTGTGCTATCTTCAGTAGATATCATTACAGTGTGTGTCATCATCAACATAATCATTACAGTGTGCTATCTTCAGTAGATAGCATTACACTGTGTGTTTTCATCAACATAATCATTACAGTGTGCTATCTTCAGTAGATAGCATTACACTGTGTGTTATCATCAACATAATCATTACAGTGTGATATCTTCAGTAGATAGCATTACATTGTGTGTCATCATCAACATAATCATTACAGTGTGCTATCTTCAGTAGATAGCATTACACTGTGTGTCATCATCAACATAATCATTACAGTGTGCTATCTTCAGTAGATAGCATTATATTGTGTGTCATCATCAACATAATCATTACAGTGTGCTATCTTCAGTAGATAGCATTACACTGTGTGTCATCATCAACATAATCATAACAGAGTGTTATCTTCAGTAGATAGCATTACATTGTGTGTCATCATCAACATAATCATTACAGGGTTCTATCTTCAGTAGATAGCATTACACTGTGTGTCATCCTCAACATAATCATTACAGTGTGCTATCTTCAGTAGATAGCATTACACTGTATGTCATCATCAACATAATCATTACAGTGTGCTATCTTCAGTAGATAGCATTACATTGTGTGTCATCATCAACATAATCATTACAGTGTGCTATCTTCAGTAGATAGCATTACACTGTGTGTCATCATCAACATAATCACTGCAAGGTGCTATATTCAGTAGATAGCATTACATTGTGTGTCATCATCAACATAATCATTAGAGTGCTGTCTTCAGTAGATAGCATTATATTGTGTGTCATCATCAACATAATCATTACAGTGTGCTATCTTCAGTAGATAGTATTACACTGTGTGTCATCATCAACATAATCATTACAGTGTGCTATCTTCAGTAGATAGCATTACATTGTGTGTCATCATCAACATAATCATTACAGAGTGCTATCTTCAGTAGATAGCATTACACTGTGTGTCATCATCAACATAATCATTGCAGTGTGCTATCTTCAGTAGATAGCATTACACTGTGTGTCATCATCAACATAATCATTACAGTGTGTGCTATCTTCAGTAGATAGCATTACACTGTGTGTCATCATCAACATAATCATTACAGTGTGCTATCTTCAGTAGATAGCATTACACTGTGTGTCATCATCAACATAATCATTACATGGTGCTATCTTCAGTAGATAGCATTACACTGTGTGTCATCATCAACATAATCATTACAGTGTGCTATCTTCAGTAGATAGCATTACACTGTGTGTCATCATCAACATAATCATTACATGGTGCTATCTTCAGTAGATAGCATTACACTGTGTGTCATCATCAACATAATCATTACATGGTGCTATCTTCAGTAGATAGCATTACACTGTGTGTCATCATCAACATAATCATTACAGTGTGCTATCTTCAGTAGATAGCATTACACTGTGTGTCATCATCAACATAATCATTACAGTGTGTGCTATCTTCAGTAGATAGCATTACACTGTGTGTTATCATCAACATAATCATTACAGTGTGATATCTTCAGTAGATAGCATTACACCGTGTGTCATCAACATAATCATTACAGTGTGCTATCTTCAGTAGATAGCATTACAGTGTGTGTCATCATCAACATAATCATTACAGTGTGCTATCTTCAGTAGATAGCATTACACTGTGTGTCATCATCAACATAATCATTACAGTGTGCTATCTTCAGTAGAGAGCATTACACTGTGTGTCATCATCAACATAATCATTACAGTGTGCTATCTTCAGTAGATAGCATTACACCGTGTGTCATCATCAACATAATCATTACAGTGTGCTATCTTCAGTAGATAGCATTACACCGTGTGTCATCATCAACATAATCATTACAGTGTGCTATCTTCAGTAGATAACATTACACTGTGTGTCATCATCAACATAATCATTACAGTGTGCTATCTTCAGTAGACAGCATTACATTGTGTGTCATCATCAACATAATCATTACAGTGTGCTATCTTCAGTAGATATCATTACACTGTGTGTCATCATCAACATAATCATTACAGTGTGCTATCTTCAGTAGACAGCATTACACTGTGTGTCATCATCAACATAATCATTACAGTGTGCTATCTTCAGTAGATAGCATTACACTGTGTGTCATCATCAACAAAATCATTACAGTGTGCTATCTTCAGTAGATAGCATTACACTGTGTGTCATCATCAACATAATCATTACAGGGTTCTATCTTCAGTAGATAGCATTACATTGTATGTCATCATCAACATAATCATTACAGAGTGCTATCTTCAGTAGATAGCATTACATTGTGTGTCATCATCAACATAATCATTACAGTGTGCTATCTTCAGTAGATAGCATTAAATTGTGTGTCATCATCAACATAATCATTACACGGTGCCATCTTCAGTAGACAGCATTACACTGTGTGTCATCATCAACATAATCATTACAGTGTGCTATCTTCAGTAGATAGCATTAAACTGTGTTTCATCATCAACATAATCATTACAGTGTGCTATCTTCAGTAGATAGCATTACACTGTGTGTCATCATCAACATAATCATTACAGTGTGCTATCTTCAGTAGATAGCATTACACTGTGTGTCATCTTCAACATAATCATTACACGGTGCCATCTTCAGTAGACAGCATTACACTGTGTGTCATCATCAACATAATCATTACAGGGTTCTATCTTCAGTAGATAGCATTGCATAATCATTACAAGGTGCTAACTTCAATTCAGTAGATCGGCATTGCATTGTGATTCATCATCAATATAATAACTACAAGGTGCTATCTTCAGTACAGTAGATATAGTATTACATTGTGGGTCATCATCAACATAATCATTGCAGGGTAGCATTGTTGTGCAATGATATAGAAGATAGCACTCAATCAAGGGTGATATCTTCAGTAGACAGGTATAGATAGCACTTCTGTGCTGTGCTGTTATTTTAATAATTTGTCATAAAATTTATATTATATCGCCACTTTCAAAAAATCAAAATTATTTGATATCAGAAGGACATTCCTCGTATTCAGAATACAATTCGATATGTCTGATGTGCTCTCATGTCCCACAAAAAATAATGTGCAAACGTTGTTACCAGAGCCCTTAAATTCAAAACTTTTTTTTTCTGATTTGACTAATATGATAGTTCCTGCTGCAACAAAGTTCAACCACCTACGATATTAATACCAATATCATACAATACAAACATTGTTTCAATAGCGTGCAGAATTAGCCACGTATCAGTTAACTCAACAGACGTTTTTGCTTTTTTATTGTCATTGAACTCGCTGATTATAGTAAATATTACAAAACATAATCATAATGGACCCGACCCAACTCATGTGTTAAAGAATAAATGGCTACACATGTTGTTAATTAAATGTAACATTTAATCACTGCGCTATAAAATAAACAAAATCAACGTTTGAAAAATTGAGACACTGGGAAGAAAAGGGTCTTTAATAAAATAATTTCCATACTCAAATAAATGTTCATATATTCCTTCAGTTTATCTAAGAAAATGAATTCTGACAATATAATATATATTCCATAAGATCATTGAAAGCTATCTTCAGTAGATAGCATAATAACATGTAAATAGCTAGTAGCAGTGCTGCTTTAATTAGCCGCTCGATCATTGACCCTTTTAAGCGCTTGCATGTGCAAAGTCTGTCAACAACACACTCTGATATCAATCAAAAAATCTATCATAACTCTTGCGATATGATCCATCATTCGATTATTATATGATTATAAACATCATACTTTTGTGCCGATGTGATATGATAAACACATTGGGCTTATTCATGCTGTACACGATCAATAATTCTTAAAAGAGGTCGTGTTCGCAGGTTGTACAGCGTCCTACTTTATCACTGCGCTATCACTTCGCTATTTACCTGGATTTTAGTCACGGGAAAGCCTGATGATGTGAATGTCCTCAAAACCTAACTATTACATGCCAGCTCATCGTTAACACACAGCGTAAAAATAAAATATGACTCATAAATGAATATATTAAAAATAGCTCATAAATATCACTTTACTCTTGGAACTTATCAACATAATGCAATTTTTAAACTAGGTTAAAATTCACTCTAATTAAGAACCTCGAGGATTTTATTTTAGGAAGGGGTTGTGGTCGATTTATGTAAGGGGTTGTCAAGATGGGTTTGCTTTCATGACGAAAATGGATAAATGAGAGATATCGCCTCCGGATAAAGCAGACGATTGTGAGACACAAAAGCGCGCCAAAATTCTACGACTCTAACACAAGTATACCTGGCGGGGTATTAGTAACTCGGCAGTATGACGCCCTGGAAATCCCATAGGTCGTGAAACAGGGGAGCCGATCTCGATATATTGATGCGATAGCTGCTACTGATAAATGTATTAACTAATTGATATACAAGATTTTTTTTTTTTTTTTTGGGTGATAGCTTTTTCCGAGAA
Source organism: Amphiura filiformis (assembly GCF_039555335.1). Classification (NCBI taxonomy): domain Eukaryota; kingdom Metazoa; phylum Echinodermata; class Ophiuroidea; order Amphilepidida; family Amphiuridae; genus Amphiura; species Amphiura filiformis. The sequence continues at coordinate 19,714,976 of NC_092639.1, forward strand.
ATCCATCCAAGGAGGGATTATGACAAATTGTTTGACTCAAATCTGAACTTTTTTTTTTTTTGGCTTTTGCTTTTATGTTTTTGTTTTTTTCCTTACTACAATTAAGGCAAAACGGGAGTTTCATATCTTTCTTTAGAGATTGAAATATCTTTAATTAATTATCATGTATAGTGCTATATTGCCTTTTGTCAGAGGTTCTATATTGAGTTTTAAGGAAAAGGAGAATAAGTCACTAAGAGGGTGCCGCCAGTTTGTCGTTAATTTTGTTTCTGTCCAAAATTCATGAAGCTTAATAAACACACTCTAAAAATTATTTTACTCAGTGTGGGAAGCAAAGCGTGTTGAGTAATAAGTTGAGTAAAGATTTAGTCAACAAAGTGCAAAACGCGAATTTCCGCTCAGACTACCCACATTGTATAACATTTACCTTTGAATCAAATTCATTCTGATGTTAGATGAATTTTAAACATTAACATATTGGCGGTCAGTTTAGATGCTCGCACATATATAATAATGTTCCGCTAGGCTATTTTTCTAGACTTAAAACCGCACTTCAACTTGTATCTGTTTGCAAGTTTTTTTTAAAGCAAAGTTTTTACTTCATTTATCTCTATACGATTTTAGTACTTCCGAAGTTGTGTCGCCGAACCATTTTTAATTCTGCACCACACCTAATGGAAAAAACTAAGTTCCATTGGCATAATCCTCTCAAAAAATATTTCCACACCTTTTGTTTGTAAAACTCACTTTAGCTACGCAAAGCATCGCCCGAGGTAAACAAATAAGCAGACGACACGAGGACAAAATCCGCGCGCCATAAAATCTGCTCCTCTATCTGTTAGCTTCTGTTGTACTTCAATCATGTATTAAGGCGCAAGCGCAGGCAAGATATTTTGCCTAAAAGTCGCGCCAGTTGAGCAACAGTAGCTGAGCCATTAAGTTATTGATGCAATATATCGTCAGGTCTTATCACAAACCATGCCCACTAATACTATGGACCACAATGGCCTCATCTCAATGACATAGTTCAATAACCTCAATTAAACACTCACAGTGCAAAATTTGACCTCAAGTTGCAGAGTATGAGTTTTTGTACCCAAATTTTTAAAGGTCATTCAATGAATGTACAAATGTATTGGGGTTAATGAAATGTGCCTTGATAGATGAGCATGTTGTGGATCCTAGTGTAATTGCAGCCAGGCGGCTTGTAATACTGGTGACACTGATGATCACCGCCACAGCCCTATGGGTTTTTTTCTATGATATCCGACAAATTGCTCGGGATCCGAACCCGACTCGCGGTCTCGCCTCTGTGTCACTGCTTAAGGCATATAGGCCAACGACCCCGAAAGAATAAAGACAAGACCAAGATGCGTGCGAAGCGATTTTCTGCACTAATTGTTTTTCCAACATCAATGATATGGCAGCAGCATCGTCAAATCATCAATTTCTCATTACATGATTGTTTTCATAACAGATGCGATGGTATTATTAGTAATAGATGGCACAAAAGTATTAGTAATACTAATTATTACTTTGATCTTTTTAATATATCATAGAATACAATTTCTATTAGAGTGAGGATACGATTGATAATGAAATGGCAACAGAAAAGGTCTCAAGACAGATGTAGCTTATCAATGGTGACGTTCATAAGCTGCAAGTAAGAAAGGTACAGGCAGACACTAAAAGGTATTTCTATAGAAAGAAAACCCGAGAGACAGCGAAAGGTTATTCAAAAACAAAATAGACAGGTAGAGAAGGCGAGCATCAATGAGGGGGTTGAAAGGGATGAATTAAACCGGTCTCATTAATGTAAAGACAGGATATTCCATAGGGAAGAGAGAAGCATGTGGACGGAAAGAGAGGAAATGCACAAAGGGGTAGGACACGTGAAGCAAAAGGCAAGAAAGAAGCCAGAGCTGAGACTTTAAGGGTACGTATAAGGCAAAGCATTAACATGATTAATACAACATTCTGGGCAAATGCAATACTTAATCTTCTTTATCATTGAAACTATATACAATTTGCTACATTAACTTAGACTATTCTCAAAAGGTATTCGTAACACACTCCCATTCAAGTTTGTAAGATGGACACTCGATTTTTTTCCTGGACTTGAATGGAAGACAAGGCGATGGGCGAGCAGAGGGGATGACTTCACAGGATAAGAGTGTGGAGTGGAGGAAAAGCAGGGATATGTAAGAAAAGGTGATACGTTTGAGGATAGAAGAGCATAGGAGGAGAGTGGAGAGGAGTCGGAGGAGAGAAGAGGCCTTTTTTTAAAAAGCTTTTCGGATATAAAATGTATCTATTTATGACAAAATTGGTGGCGCTATTTAGTTACTGAAAATTACTCTTTCGAGCTTTTAATACAACCAATTTCTTTTATTTTTTGATGAAATATGTTTATAAAATTTCTTTGCTGCTTGTTTCACCTATTCCATCTGTTTTAAAGGCAGTATTGATCACCTACCCCTTGCAAATTAAGAAATATGATTTAGGATATATAGCGCCATCTATAGTTTGCATTTAGTTAATAATGAAGCCAATTCTATATACATCAAACAACGGTGGAGAGGAGGAGAGAGGAGAGGAGAGGAGAGGAGAGGAGAGGAGAGGAGAGGAGAGGAGAGGAGAGGAGAGGAGAGGAGAGGAGAGAGAGAGAGGAGAGGAAACGGAAGCCAGAAGAAGATATCACATAATACATGATGGAATTGAAGAGAGGAGCAGAGAGAAACAATGAGAAGAGAGGATATAGTTGAAAGAGGGCAGAGAAGAGGAAAAGAGTGCGGAAAATTGGAAAGTAGATCAGAAGAGACGTGAGAGGAGAATTGGATCAGGTTTTAAGAAAGGAGCAGAGTTGAGAAAATGACAATACAATAGAGACAGATGATAGAACAGTTGTATTTGAGAGTCCAGATTCAAGAAGAGCAGATGCAGAGCAGCTAGGAGAATAGATAAAAGGAGAAGAGAGTAAGCTTCAAAGCTTAGCTGATAACCATGGAAATGTATTAAAGTTTATAGTGTATATACATCAGAGAAGAGACTTGGAGAAAAACAGGAGTGTAGTGGAATGAATTGAGAGAATATCGAGGATATAGGAGCGCAGAAAAGAAGATAAAGTTTGGGAGAATATGAAGAGACAGAAGAAGAGAAACTCTATGTAACCAATGGACTAAGTGAATTGAATTTTTGTGTCATTTATTTTGAATATATTAAGCATCCTTGTATCCTTGTTGTGTACAAGAATCTGCACAATACTTGAATACTACTCTCCCATCTCTCCTCCTTCTCTAATACTCCGCATGATATAATAGTGGTGATATATCATCCAGCTTCGGGCAATGTTTGTTATTTTCTTCCGAAATCGATCAGAAATCTGAAGCGGAGATTACAATGATTATAGATGAAGATGTTCTAAGACGCCTTGTTTATCCGACCACATGTCTCCACACTTACGGCAGACTGTAGTAGTTCACCTTTTGGGTGTTTTATTGCTAAGAAATCTGTCTCATATTGGTTTCTAATCTATTCTGACGCGAAGTGTCTAGCCTGGCTTCAATTCTACAATCTAACATACCGTCTAATGATGTCATGATGGGTGAGTGGGCAACTTGTATTATTGTACGCATGCGTCCAATCTGTTTTGCAAATAAGTGAACACAAGTTAAGCGAGTATGTTGACAAACGAATAAAGATGAATCATTACATTGGAATTCAAGCAGCGTCCCTTGTATTTCCTATTTTTATTTTCATTTCATTTGTTAAAAGTACTTATCAAATACCGACGGCACAAAACGCCGGTCACGTTTGTCGTCGTTGCTGAGGCTGCAAAATTGCAAAGAGTAAAAAAAACCCAACAATTATAATAACCATATTCTGTAAGTTCGATCAACTTGGAATCAGTGCTTGAAACAAGGCGGGAACTCGGACCAAAATCCAGTAGAAACCACCGAAGTCAGGAATAAGACAATAAAGAGGTTGCGATTTCCAAACGTACGTATCGAGCGTACGTGGAATCTACTCAAAATTCCGTCACAGGAGAGTGATTTTGAATAGATTCCACGTATGTTCGATACGTACGTTTGGTGATCGCAATCACTCTAAGACGGACTCAACGCTGACTTCAACATCAATTCATGACATTACATGATGTTGTTGATTTGAGAGTCTTTCATGAAATGCCATTTTGTAAGACTTGCGTCTTACCAATCTTCTTTTTTGGACGGTACAATATTTGTTCTAGCCTTGTTGGGTATTAAACGAGAAGCTAGAAGGGATTAACTGATTCCCGTCTGTAAGATTGGACTAATGTACAATGATTGATAGTAAACATGGTATACTGGTTATTCTGTCCTCTTGGATACAGCACCACAATGCAGGAAGATACTCTCGCATTAAATAAAGACATGCACATTATGTTCTGCTTGATTGACTGATACATTTGGTTCAATACCACTGTTCTCTACAGTTTTCAACGGAAAATCATAATTTCAAGCACTATTCTCTTATAGAACTCTCATAGCAAAAATGACGATAATTAGCAATTAAAAGTAAAAGGTTGATTCCCCAAAGGACCAAACTTTTAACATGATGACCTGTGTCTCTTCTTTTTTTTAAACCACTGAGGTGTTATGTCCGCAAATTTACAGTGCGCCCTCCTTTTTTGGTACCTGAGAGGAACATCGGTAGACTGTGAAAATCGATGCCCTGCGGATGAATTTGGGCAACGTTTCATCAACACTGTAAAATAACGATACAAAAATATGTCATTTCTGCATGTTATTCTGAAATTTACTCATTTTGTGGTTCATACCTTGGTATTTTTTAGTGATTTTAAAGCATCTTTTTCAGATGCCATGCAAGAAAATAGTCCCTGTTTTTTCAGGCACATGTCCAGCTCTAATTAGTGGTATTTAACCATTTGGGTACCACTAAATCTCAGATAGCATCGAATGCATCTGGTTGTGTAATTTCACAGTGTCACTCCTCTTTACTCACCTTTCATTCACCTTACCACTCATGATGTCAATAATTTATTTCCATATGATCTAGTCAAGATCAACATCATAACACGTATGGGAAAGTCATGACATTCATAACAGGCAACTTGGGGAAACATGAGTGTGTTTATTAATATTTCATATTTACGTTTGCATCCGTTTTGATGTTCTCTCTCTTATCTTGCAATCCCTCGATAGAGTCATCCAAGGTCATGACCATATTGGCTACTATATAGCTGCTACTTAAATCATATTCAAATATACAGTCAGTATAAACTATTATGAGTATTTTTCTTACACTGCAAAATGTACAAGGGTAACAAAGTCAAGTATCTTCTTTTTTTTGTCGTCTTCTTTTTTTTTTTTTTTTTTTTTTTTTTTTTTTTTTTTTTTGAAATATCTTGATGTCGGTATTCAAATCAGTCAATCATCAAGTAGGACATTGAATTCGAATAATGTCTGAAAAAACAAACCAATACAGTACCAACTGGCCAGTACGGTTGGCTCTCCAACTGTAATTGGGCTGAATTCATACAACCATGACCTTACGTCTTCCACACAGGGAGTGTGAATTTCAAATGGGGTTACCTAAAATGGTCGGGGATTTGAAATTCACAATTAATCCCTGTGTGGAATTAAGAAATTATATTTCTTCCATAGGGTGTGTATGGATATCAACGGGAATGGCCAAATTTCTAACCTAGCTCGATATCACTTCATATTGCATGAACACAATATGAAATATTCAATTCTCAATATATCAAACATTGGGCTATTCCGGTTGAAATCCACACTACCCCTGTGGAAGGTTTTGGAAATATCTTCCACAGAAGGAGTATGTTTTTCAAATGTAATTGGTCAGGGTTAATCATTTTGAAACCCATACTCCCCCTGTATTATGTCTTTACATATATCTTCCACAACTGGAGTGAGTATTGCAAATGGAAGTTACGAAATTTTCTTAAGCTAAATCTTCCACAGGGGTAGTGTGGATTTCAACTGGAATAGCACATTGCATGGTAAGATATTGAACTAAAAAATGACAAGTCTCGTCCAGGTTTTTGAAAATTAGGAGGATGAGGGCTTTTTATTTTCTATTTTTATTGGAAAACGACGCTAAATACCTGTATTTGGCACCATATCTTGGGTATTCGACATACAGATTGATATCTGAGAAAAAGGAGGAGGCCCTTTTTATTCTATTGTTTTGAGAGGTAGCCCTCTCTAGTGATCACAAAATTCTGAAATGATGTATTAATGCATTTACAATGCCGTAAAATAAGTTTCAACTTCTGAAACATCTTTTTCAACAAGTTATAACTGAAAGTTTACAAATAAAAAGATATTTGAAAAAAAGGAGGAGGGTGCGGACGAGAAACATGTATTTTTTTTACTCGGCCTTAATACGTAAGATCATACGTTATCCTAAATACGTACCGCGCAGACAATGTAATGTATTTTACACGGATGTAACTATTAAATATAAATAAAAATCGAACATTCAATGTACTTTACAAACCACTATTACCGACACGAGTACTATTATGTTCTTTTCAGAAAATTAACCTAAATTTGTTAAAATCATGTACACATCTTGTCTGTGTACTAACCTATTTTAAGCACGCTCTTGGCATAGAACCAAACAAATACACACGCCCGATGCACTCTTCAACTACAAACTATGCTTTAACTACCCTTAGGTAATTCATTGCATGTTAAGGCTCTTCACTTCACAAACCACGTGGTGAACTCATCGTCTGCGTTCGGACAGCCACACTGACCACGAGAACGTAAACATGGTCATAGATAACTTTTATCTTCACATTTTTAAGAGTAACAATTAGCTCCCCCCAAAGCGAGACATTAATACAACAATTCTGGAAAAAATAACTTATCCTAAAGCCATATTCTGTTCTTGGCATAACCCCTGCTGTAGTCGCACTAACGTTTGCCACAAAATGTTGCTACTTTAGTTCTTTAAGGATGTTGTGCCAAAGATGTTATCAACATATCTCCTATCGCGTGTTGACGAAGGACCGCAGAAGCAGATGTCAATCAAAAATATTTGAAAAATGGGTAATTGACCAAAATTACGCTAAATAAAAATTCCTTTAAAAAGGAATGTGGCGCCCAATGTGAGCTGGACGGGATATGGTGAATTCCATGGTGATTAGATTTGGTATTATAATGATTTTTTTAGGGAAGAGTAGAAGATGATCAAATACGAGAGAAATGCTTCATGGAATGAAGCTTTCGTGTCAATTTGCGATTATGTGGGGTGGGAGTTCTGTTTTGGGGGCCGTTGTAGTGAGGATATTGCTTTGGATATTGAATATTGTTGAATTTCGTTATCAGGGCCTAGGGTATATGATGGATAACTAGAAGACACAAATAAGTAAGCTTCCCCCTAGTCATCTATACACTCATTCTTGTCACACGACGAATTACGACAAAGTCATGTAAACGTAATTTCGTTTTTCACCCGACCTCCGTCCAGAAACAATCCTGAAATGTTGAAAACTTGGGGTCGGCGCACTCATGCCAGTTTATAAGGTATAGGCTACTCTGTGTCTTTTGTAGCCAACCATGTGGCTAAGAGAGGCTAGGAAATACTTAAACTAATACAAAACAATCATACCCTCCTTTCATATCAAACAATACCAAGAAATTGACAGGCCTGTTAAATCAAGGGTAAGATCGATCGTTATTCTTCATGAAACGGGCACAGCCCATTTTTATGTTATTAATTCTGCTAAAAATTAATTAATAAATAACAAAATTACGTCATAATTATGACTTTAAGTCGGCCATAGAACTCTATTTTAAACAGACAAAATAGCCATTGGGGTTTCTTTCACTTTACCTTGCTAGGAACCCTTCCCAGCAGTTAGGCATATTACAATAAATATTATTTTTGCAAATAAACTTCTGACCTTCAACACAGTCATGTCTTCCAAATTTATTCCTTTCTCTGCTGACCAGGATTGATTTTCGTTAATTAATGTTTTGTTTTTTATCAGAGATAGTCACCACAAAGATACTGAGCTGTATTCAAGCACATAAACCATTAGTGATTTCATGTTTGGTCAGTGGATGTGTTGGTCAACTATAATTAATTGGTGTTGGTTTAAGGATTAGGTGCACTGTGTGCAATCACTATATTATCAATAACCTCAATTAAACAATCATAGTGCAAAATTTGACCTTAATTTGCAAAGTATGAGTTTTTGTACTCACATTTTCAAAGGTCATTCAATGAATGCACAAATGTATTGGGGTTAAAGAACTGTGCCCTGATAGATGAGCATGTTGTAGATTCTTCACACTGTAAACAACTAATTCATGTGCAAACATGTTCAAAACATACATAATTAGAATGGTCAAATGTCACCGTCTATCGGGTTCTAAGAGGCGGTAAACTGGTTTAAACCATACAAAGGTCACGGGTTATTTGGTGTTTTTATAAGTCCATTAATTTTGTATTTTAAACAAAGAATATACACACATCATTTTATCCCGTGCATATCAGAAAACAATAATAAAATAAAATCCTAGCATATTGTGGTTTTATTTCTGAGCTGGGCATAATTTTAGCAAAACAATTAAGGAGTAAATCTAGCAAGAGTGAAATTAGAAGCCTTTCACAAAGTGATGCCTATATGTGGCCCCTCCGTAGAGGGCGCCACAAAAAAAGGAAACAAAATGTTATCTGGCAATCATAATAAATATCACTTTAATAAATTTGGTCGGACATGGTAATGAAAATTGCATGTTAATATTTGCAAACTTTATTGTTTAATTCCGGCTATTTGTCTATGTGTTCTAATTATGGAAGCCTTACTTGATATTGAGCGCATCTCTGAAAGTTATAGGGAGGCACCCAAGAATTGACAAATTATCTTTTTGAAGCTCTCAAGAACATGATTTTTGTCTCCATATTTTCTGCGAATGTAATCATTTAGTGGTATTTTATTATCTTTCATGGTCATGATTAATTCTTCATTTCAATGTAAAAAGGTGAATTATAGAATAAATTGAAGTTTACAGTGAATTAACGCCCTTTCCCGCCCTAAACTGCTAGATTTGCAAACCAAACACTCTTACTTCTTTTTTCAAAGTCAATGAAGTTCAAGCACAGGTCCTTAGAGAAGTCTCCATCCGTAAAAGCCTCAGGCACGTGACCTCGATGAAAACTTGTCATTGACCTTCGACCTGGAGGTTATTTTTGACTCCGATTTCCCGGGCCATATTGGTGAAGGCGTTGACAAGATAGTGCCTTTGGTGTCGGTACTTGATACAGATGTAAAAGGGCCAGGACTAAAAGTGTCAGTGTGTGCCTTAAAGCACCGCTCCTGCAACGAAAACCGCGAATACTAAAGGGATTTGGAGAGTATCCGGTGAATTGAAACTGACGAAAGTGTTCAACCAGGGACCTAGCCACAACATTTGATAGGCTTACCATGCTTACCAGCTAACACTCTGTTGGTACACAACTGGTTATCTTGCTGAAGGCTGATGATAGGTTTGATAGCCTAGTACCCACTTTTATATAGCTAGGGACCGTTTCTGCTGTCGAGAAATACGAATCCACGGACCACTACGGGCCAAGTGGTGAAGAGCACATTATGGAAAGGAATGGAATGCTAAATAAGACATGATCTTGACCACATATCATGGAGGAAACCAACCTTCCAACCCCTTCCCTAAAATAAAATCCCATTTAATTCTATCCTGCAATACAAAATAAATGAACTTACATAAATAATGCAAAATTTCAGTTGAAACGTTGGTCGTAATCTTGATTTTCAAACTGCAGTTCAATGTTGGCCGCAAAATATCGCCCTACGATTACGACGAAGTCTTTTTGAACGGACAACGAAGGAAATCGGTTACATTAATCCTACAATGACAAAGTGACAATCAGTGTCATACTGCGATGTTCGTCATTACAAATTATCTCAGTTTGTCTTATTACGTCTCTTAATAACAAAGAGTATTCAGCAAGGGTGCTCAATATCCCCATCTTATTTGCAATCAGCGTAGAGCAGTTTGTGCTATTGTATTCCAGATATGGAAAGCACTACAGAAGTGTATTTTCGTCTAGGCTTCTTTGCATCGATAAAAGTGCACCCAACTTCAAATGAGCAAGCTCATTCGATCGAGGTATCTGGAATAAAGAGGAAAAAACAGAAAGCCTGGTAAAATACAAAAGTATAATTATGATAATAACGGATAACAAAAATGCATAAATAACTAAACAATATAATTATTAAAAACAGGTTTTCGATTACACCATATTTTGCTCTCTATGGGACTATGGGTGTGGTCCACAGTTGCCTTCGGTCGTAGTCACAAAATTTTCCAGTTGTCAGCATATTGCCTTTGATATTAGTGTATTCTTTTATCACAATCTTTACTTTTATCATAGATATCTTTCTACAGTATGATTATTCGTTATTCCAAATCTAATTTATATCTTTATTAGTCCATTTCAATGACCGCAAACTAAGTTGATATCTATTAATTTACACCTTGGTAAATCGCACTTGGTGGTAGGCCCTAATTACCCGATGAAAATTTGAAAATGACAGACTACAATGATACCTTAGAAAGGTAGAGTGCGAAATGAGTACCAATGATTGATTCAAGTTCAATTATTTAATGAGACAAACAGATGTATCTATATAGATTAAGGTGGCGCTGACAATAACTGATCATTTCCACTAGTTTGGGGAGTTCATTTTCGACTTAAAATCAGTTCACATACGTTATTAACTAATATAGTATTATCCAAAATGGTATAATATCCGATGCAGTACCTCCATTGACCAAATATAAACTAACCCCCCTTAAATAATGGTCATTATTCAAAAAGGACTATCGTATTACAAATCTGTCAAATACGTTGGAAGCAGAATTTATTTATGCTCATTTTGACACCTCATTTGATACGATAGCCCAGAAAACAATAAAACACCGGTCAATTTAATGTAGTGAGGTCCAGATTTGAAAGTTGCACTTATACAAATTTTTACAATACAAAAACACTCAGATATCATTACACAGATTTCCTTCCATTACACTGAATACAAAATCAATACAACTTACTGCAACTTTCAAATCTTGGGTTACATTGATTTTTGAATAATGGTCATTATTTAAGGGGGGTTAGTTTTTTTTTAGATGTTTAGTACAAAATTTGACCCTGAAGTTTCTTTAAATTATTTAAAAGTCATTCTAAGAATATATATAAACACGTTGGTGTTTAAAGAAAATATCTCCTGAGATGAGCGTGTTAGAGATCCCAGTATGTTGTCATTGGCAAGTCAAAACAGCAATTAGAATATATTAGATGTACGAAAGCAAATGTGGTATTCGCCGATTTATAGTATACTAGTTTATAGTGATCCCCATTGCAGTTTTAGCTCTATATAAGAATTACGTAATTATTTTATCTAATTCATGATGAAGGAATATTTTACTTTTTCCAGACTGATTAAGAATATGTATAGGACAATCGGAGTTTGTCTAAATGAACACATTGGTTATTTAATTGAAATATTTCAGCATATTTATTGAAAGGCTAAATAGACATTTAGAAAAATGCAACTGTTCAGAGTCACCTTAAGTGCACTTTTAATAAGGCGTTTACTCAAATTGGAGCGCGCGCTGTTTAACACAGGTCAAATACCACACATACGAAGTTCGATCACTGGTATATTAATCAAGCAAACTCAGTCACTACGGACCACAAGAGCCTCATCCCAATGGCATAGTCCAATAACCTCAATTACATAATCATAGTGCAAAATTTGACCTCAAGTTGCAGAGTATTAGTTTTTGTACCCAAATCTTCAAAGGTCATTCAATGAATGTACAAATGCATTGGGGTTTAAGAACTGTTCCCCTGATAGATGAGCATGGTGTGGATCATAGTAAGTTTAGTGCTCTGATTAAGAGAACTCACATTTAAATGCTAAGTCCCTTTTATGATTCAAAGGAATTATCAGCCCTATAAACAAGGGAAAGTAGACGAGGTTAGTCAGGCCCATATCGGGGTGAATGACCCATATACGATTTGGACTATGATAATTTGTTATTAATTACCTTAATATGACCATGAAGCTAGTATAGCTTCATTATATGACTATTTTATGGTCTTATTAAAATAAATAAATAAATAAATAAATAAATAAATAAATAAATAAATAAATAAATAAATAAATAAATAAATAAATAAATAAATAAATAACAAAAACACGACTTGACCCCACTACCTTTTATCCAAAAATATGAATTATGTACGTCGTTCCAATCATGCCGAATATCAAAGAGATTGTGCATAATGACGTATCATACCGTAAATATGGCGGACTACTCAAATGCATTCAACAAAAGCATGATTGCAATCTACCGCGACAATTCGTCTCACACACATAACAAATGCGCTACGATCAAATAGGTTGGATTGAATGGACTGTACTGCGCCATGATTACGGTGAAAGACACCGGTTCAAATCCTTTGTTTGGAGCCAATCAAAAAAAAGCATACAGGGTCTTTATTTGCACTTATTTATCATACTGTATGAGTAAATTAATTTCTGTATCGATACCTTTGATTTTGTTTATTCCAATTTCGTTTGTCATCTTTTCTCGCAGCATATGAATGTCTACTTATTCCGTAACTGTTTTGATTAGAGACTGAGATTTCCAGAATCTGTGCTTTATCCAGGAGTCAAAAGGAATCTTAAATCTACCCTCCCCAAGCCCTTCACCTTAGTTCACTCTAAAAGTCAAAAATTATTTTTAGGCAAAAAGTTCACATTCTGTCCAAAAATATTAGTTCAAGATTCACCACATGTCAAAAATTATAGAAGATAGAATCACCATGACCTGTGAGTATTTCTTTCTACGAATGTGTGACCGTACACCACTAATGAGCCGTAAAGTCGGCCCGGTCAATTTTGTTTTATTTCGTGTTTAGAAAATGTATATCAAAAGCTTTAAAATGGTATATCATTTGACTTTAAACGATATCCAGAAGCGGGGTTATGGTTTGTTAAACTTTACTCCTTCAATAAAATGGTATACCTTTTTCAGTTCTACATGTGTCTCTTTTCCTACATTGTCGATAATAAATATCAAACAGTCATAATTGGCGGTCATTTCAAATCATCCCCAAGTCAACGAGGTTCAGGAATGTCCTCGCATTGTTAATAATTGTTGGTTATACATACCTAGACAAAATAAAATGCTTTGTAACCCACCACTTGAACAGGACTTAGCCAAAGCAAACAAAGACCAGAGCTAAGCTTATTATCCTCATCAACAATAGGATTATATATTGAGGCACATTTTACACTGTAACTCAGAATACAATTTAGGACATTTACGGCTCATTCGTAGTGTACGGTCACATATATAAATATCTAAGATTAGTCAAAGATTCGCCTTTGCGATTATTTGTTTGATTGAAGATTCACAGCATCTGAAAATTTATTGGATCAAGATTCACCTTATGGTTTTGTCCAAAGACTATTCCAATTTCACGCATTCCTACACCTCAATGGCGGCCAAAGCTGGATCCCCGTCGGCTCCATCTCACCTAAAATGTGAAATGATTGGAATGATGACAGTTTACAACACAATAGAATCTAACATCGAATTTTAAGCGGCTTTAATCCACCCAATTGGGCAGTCACAACACCAGTTTGGTGCTGCGGGGACCCAATAATGGCCGACCAAATCCTGACCATGACTTGGCTCGTTGGATTCGTCTATAGATACACACACTTTCACCAATAAAATGGTGAAGGCTTGAGGAGGGTATGGTCAAGATTCCATTTGACATCTGCATTAACATCACATTGTTTACTTTGATAACTTTTCATATAGGGAATCAGGCTTGGCCCCTTCCTCCACAATCATGACGAATTTTTGAAATTACCTCCAAATAAATGGTCACAAAAATACCAGAGTCTAAAAAATATCTCGACAGGCAAAATACTGTACCTTTATAATAAAGTCATCTTCTTTTCAGATTTTTAAAATGTCAAATTTGATACTGGCATTTCCATCCATACACCGGCTAGTTCGATTGTTTCGGTCGCCATTTGTTGTTGAATCGTTTTTCTTTATGTCATTTTCACCTCATCTATTTTGTCCGTATCCTCTTACTGCAATCTGCCAGCAATTAGACTCGGTATTGTCACCAATGTTGACAACAGAGACGGCTTTCTTGACGAGCATCACAACAACATTTTGATGACATTGATGCAGCACAAGATTCTTAGCAGACAGAAAGTCGGCTATGAGCCGCTAGATTAGACATCTTTATTTATTTCAATTATTTACGCCTTTAAGCATGCGAGGGTTGAGTGATAGTTTTAACACATGATAATTTTTTTAGAAATGATCACGCAACGTACCTTCAATATCATATTAGGAAAAAAAAATGAAAATTAGCTTCACACATTATATGCAACATTTCATATCGTGGTATCGTAGTAAAGCAGACCTTGGATATGAACATGAATATTTTTAAATGACCACTTTAAGTTACAATAAAAATGTTATTGTCGATTGTCGTCGTCGGTGGCGTCGTGCTTGTTGTTGTTGTTGTTGTTGTTGTTTTCTTGTTCCTAACACTATTGCTATGTTTCTCTGTTGTTATTCTTGTTGTTGCCGTCATCTTTGTTGTTGTTGTTAATGTTGTTGCTGTTGTTGTTGTTGTTGCAGCCGGACTCGTTCTGTTGTTGGTTTTATTGTTGCTTCAGCTACTCACGTTGCCGCTGCATTTGCTCCCCGTTGCCGCTGCATTTGCTCATAATCATTTTGTGATCTCCTGTTCTGAAACAATTGTTGCCTTGCCGCATTTTTAATAAGAGTAGTATGGTAGATGGAAGAGACTCCGGATTCGATACATCATTTTAAAAAATAAACAATTGTCTATTTATTTATAACATTCAGCCGAAGCCAGGCAAAGCCAAATAGTGCTCAGATGCTACTAAATTCAAGGGATGCCAACCGGACTTTACGGGACAGGGATATGGGAAGAGGTCCGATTTTAGGAGGAAAACTGGAGCACCCGGAGAAAAACCTGCGAGGACGAGCATGGATCGGCAACCAAACTCACATGTGGCACTGTGGGGAATTGAACCCGGGCCGCCCTGCAGTGGTGAAAAGCGAGTGAGAAGACCACTACACTAACCCGTCCTCCCAGTAGTGCAGGTGTAGGGAGTGACAAAAATTGTAGTGCAGGGAATGACAAAAACTTCGCAGCCAGTTCCCATCGCGGTAACATCTGGTTATTCATTAACGTTGTCATGTGCATCATGAGAGAACAGGATCCTAACACGGAGTACATCACCCAGAGGAATTAGAACACAATTTTTGGCCTTATTTAAAACGTTCCAGCATGTCGCATTTTTGGCAAGCATGAAGAATAAAAAACACAACACTCCAAGGCCCAAAACATATCCTTTCAGCAGAGTGTAACCATTTTGGCGTATTGATCTGATGTCGACATTTTGGCAGATGTTTTTGCCAACAAGTTTGCCAAACATATCTATCAAAATATCGACATTCAATCAATCTGCCGAAATGATAACACTGCTGAAAGGGTAGATAGACCCAGGACCAAAATGTCGGCATTTTTGCCCAAAATGCCGATATTTTGGCACTGATTGCTCGTACCTATGTCATCGTTTTAACCATGTCACGATTCAGACCAATATTTGAATATTTAAGTATGATGGGTTTGGTAAAAATAAGGCATAGTTTATGATGTGATATAAGCTCTCCATCACTGCACTATAATGAAAGACAGAGATAAAAAAAAAATTCGTTGCCACACCAGCACGTGCTGGTGTTAAAATAAAGCAATCGCCAGAGCTAAATATGTCACAGTACCGCATTATCTTTGTATAATAGTTGCAAAAATGCATGCACACTCAATTTATACCCCCCCCCCCCATCTTTCAATGTTGGGAGACTGAAATGTAGACATGATGACGATTTTGTCCAAATCAACATTGCAATAGGTGGGCGCGGCGGGGATGGATGTTGGCCAATTAATGCTTTGGTGTGGCAACCTTTTCCGCCAAGATTGTAGTTCGCGTCTAAAATTCTGACAACTAGACAGAAAATGCAACACTGCGCAGGTCGGCAACCAATCACGGCGCGCCTTTGCCCTGACGTCAGACGCGATTTAGTCTTTTATTGTCTTACATTATCTTTATAACCATAACACAAAGCCCTTTATGGTAGTATTGCCACATTAGCAGACTATCTTGGTTAAATTTTTGGCAGTTACATTTTTCCAAGAAATCCAAAATCGCCACTGATATCATTTGGGCGTACTATTATAGCTGATGTTGTTGTTACCTAGCTGGGGGGTTTTCAACCCCCCGAGCTAGGTACTGTTTTGCTATCCGATCTTTACCTAGCTGGGGGGGTTCCAACCCCCCGCGCTAGGTACCGTTTTGCTATCGGATCTTTCTTCTTACCTAGCTGGGGGTTTTCAACCCCCGAGCTAGGTACTGTTTTGTATCCGATCTTTACCTAGCTGGGGGTTTACAACCCCCGAGCTAAATGCTGTTTTGCTATCCGATCTTTCTTCTTTCCTGCTTCTTCTTCTTTCTGGCAATAAATTTCAAAATGCTTCTCCTCCTACATGTTACACCTTACAATTACGTAACTTGCACATATATATCGGCTATATCCAGTACCAATAGGGTCTAAACAGAATTGGGGTCAAACGTCCTTAAAGGGGCATTTCCGGTCTTTAACCAAATACCTTCAAAATGCTTCTTCTGCCACATATTATATAGTACAATGATGTCATTTGCATATATGCATCGGCTATACCACACGCCTATAAACTTGCATACAGAATTGGGGTCGAAGGTCATTAAGGGGTAAAATCTTACAATTGCATTATGTGAACATCTGCATGTAAGGGGTATGGGGCTCAAACTCAGTGACAACAAATCTTACGAACAGGGGAACATTTTTCAGGTCAAAGGTCATGCAGAGGTCAAATTTTAGAAATGCATTTTTTGACATCTGTACATGTAAGGGGTACAGGGCTTAAACTTGGTGACAACAAACTTAATGTTCTGGGGAACATTTTGGAACACTTTGCATGGGTCGGGTCAAAGGTTATCTGGGGTCAAATCTTATAATTTCATTTTCTGGATATCTGTAAGGGGTATGGGGCTCAAACTCAGTGACAACAAATCTCATGACCAGGGGAACATTTTGCGGGGGTTAGGTCAAAGGTCATGCAGCGGTCAAATCTTAGAAATGTTTTTTCTGGACATCTGTAAGGAGAACGGGACTCAAACTCGGTGATAACAAACCTAATGACCAGGGGAACATTTTTTGAACATTTTGCAGGGGTCAGATACCTCCACAACACCAACAGGCCCAGCTAGGTTTGTGGTCTATGACCACCATTTGCCACTAGTTCTTCTTCTTTCTGGCAATAAATTTCAAAATGCTTCTGCTCCTACATGTTACACCCTACAATTACGTAACTTGCACATATGTATCGACTATGTCCAGTGCCCATAGGGTCTAAACAGAATTGGGGTCAAAGATCATTAAAGGGGCATTTCTGGTATTTAACCAAATATTTAACTCAAAATGCTTCTTCTGCCACATATTAAATAGCACAATGACGTAATTTGCATATATGCATCGGCTATACCACACGCCTATAACTTGTACACAGAATTGGGGTCAAAGGTCCTTAAGGGGGTAAATCTTACAATTGCATTATCTGGACATCTGTAAGGGGTATGGGGCTCAAACTCGGTTACAATAAATCTCATGACCAGGAGAACATTTTGCAGGGGTCAGGTCAAAGGTCATGCAGAGGTCAAATTTAAGAAATGCATTTCCTGTACATCTGTGAGGAGTACTGGGCTCAAACCTGTTGACAACAAACTTAATGATCTGGGGAACATTTTGCCGGGGTCAGGTCAAAGGTTATCTGGGGTCACATCTTAGAATTTCACTTTCTGGATACCTGTAAGGGGTATGGGGCTCAAATTCAGTAACAACAAATCTCATGACCAGGGGAACATTTTGCAGGGGTCAGGTCAAATGTCATGTAGAGGTCAAATCTTAGAATAGCTTTTCTGGACATCTGTAAGGGGTACGGGGCTCAAACTCAGAGACAACAGACTTGATGAACATTTTGAACATTTTGCAGGGGTCAGGTCAAAGGTCATCTGGGGTCAAATTTTTAAATTGCATTTTCTGGACATCTGTAAGGAGTAAGGGACTCAAACTCTGCGACAACAAACGTCATGACCAGTGGAACATGTTTGGAACATTTTGCAGGGGTCAGATACCTCCACAACACCAACATGCCCCAGCTAGGTTTGTGGTCTATGACCACCATTTGCCACTAGTTCTTCTTTCCTTCTTCTTCTTCTTTCTGGCAATAAATTTCAAAATGCTTCTCCTCCTACATGTTACACCCTACAATTGCGTAACTTGCACATATGTATTGGCTATATCCAGTGCCCATAGGGTCTAAACAGAATTGGGGTAAATGGTCATTAAGGGGGCATTTCCTGTATTTAACCAAATACCTTCAAAATGCTTCCTCTGCCACATATTATATAGTACAATGATTTCATTTGCATATATGCATCGACTATACCCCACGCCTAGAACTTGCATACAGAATTGGGGTCAAAGGTCATTAAAGGGGCAAAATCTTACAATAGCA
Source organism: Amphiura filiformis (assembly GCF_039555335.1). Lineage (NCBI taxonomy): Eukaryota > Metazoa > Echinodermata > Ophiuroidea > Amphilepidida > Amphiuridae > Amphiura > Amphiura filiformis. Next base: position 19,733,726 of record NC_092639.1, read on the forward strand.
TTATCTGGACATCTGTAAGGGGTATGGGGCTCAAACTCGGTGACAACAAATCTTATGACCAGGGGAATAATTTGCACGGGTCAGGTCAAAGGTCATGCAGAGGTCAAATTTTAGAAATGAATTTCCTGGACATCTGTAAGGGGTACGGGGCTCAGACTTGGTGAAAACAAACTTAATGATCAGGGGGACATTTTGGAACACTTTGCAGGGGTCATGTCAAAGGCTATCTGGGGTCAAATCTTATAGTTTCATTTTCTGGATATCTGTAAGGGGTATGGGGCCCAAACTCTGTGACAACAAATCTCATTATCAGGGAACATTTTGCAGGGGTCAGGTCAAAGGTCATGCAGAGGTCAAATCTTATAAATGTATTTTCTGGACATCTATAAGGGGTACAGGACTCAAACTCGGTGACAACAAACCTCATGACCAGTGGAACATTTTTGGAACATTTTGCAGGGATCAGATACCTCCACAACACCAACACACCCCAGCTAGGTTTGTGGTCTATGACCACCATTTGCCACTAGTTTCTTTCTTTACAAGACGGCAGACCTGCCGTCTTGTTCTGTTTCTTACTGGTTCTTTCTTTCTTCTGGCAACACATGCGTGACTTGCCACGTTTCGCCCTAGCTCTGTTATGCTTTGACCGATTTTGACTATACTTGGTCACAAACACCACTGACCATGTCCCCACATGTGACATGACATTGAACTCCATTTGACCTTTGACCTGCTCACAATGGCAAAAATGTGATTTTTACTCTAAAATGCATCTTCTTCCACAAATAACATGTGATGGTGACATGCTTAAGTCATGTGACTTGACTTTGGTCGGTGTCCATAGGATGTTCACAGATAAGGGGTCAAAGGTCATTAAGGGGGTCATTTCCGGTCTGAAAGCTAAAAATATTCAAAAAATCACTGTTTTTACAAATTACATAGCAGAGGGTTGTTCATTAAGACACATGCATTGCTACCAACCAGGGTCTTTGGGGTGTCTACAGTTTTGGGGTCAAAGGTCATTAAGGGTTCACTTCCGGTCAAAAACCAAAAATCATCAAATATGTTCATTTTTTAAAATCTCAAAACGTAACCAGACCAGAGGGACATAAACTTCATATATGCATTAGTGTTACCCGATGTATGCACAGTATTTTTTATTTTTTGGTCAAAGGTCATTTAGACGTAATTTCCGGTTTTAAGCTAAATAACTTTAAGAATTTTTATCTCCATAAATAAGCACAGTAGACTATTTTTATTTAAACTGTAACAATGCATTTTCTCAGTGTATATGAGGTTTTTTTTATATTGGGGTCAAAGGTCATTAAGGAGGTCAAAACGTCAAATTTGCACAAAAAAAATGTTTAAAATTACGGAAAAGTAGCTGTATCGCAGCCTATGGAAGACGGATAAAGCCCCTACATGCTACAGTGATGCACCATTAATGGTGTGAGATGTCCAAAATAGCCTCGACCCAAAAAGTCAAAGTTTAAGGTCAAAGTTCAAAAAGTTGAAAATCCATATACAAGTTCCGATTGAGCTGGAAATCACTAGAAATGTTCCTTATGGCATCCTAAGCATAATGCAAGTGCAGTTAAGCACATCCGTGACACAGGGGTCAAGTTATAGGGGGTCAAAGGTCAAAAAATTTAATCGACCGACATGCTTGGATGAAGCTGAAAATTAATATTAATGTTCCTTGTGACACTCTGAACACAAGAAAAATACATTTTAATGACATTCATGACCCAGGGTAGGGGTCAAAGGTCATCTAAGGTAATTTCTGACATACGGTAAAATGTTTAAAATTGCGGAAAAGTGGCTGTATCTCGACCTACGGAAGACGGATGACATGCTACAGTGATGCACCATTAATGGTGCATGGTGGGGATGTCTATAATAGCCTCGACCCAAAAGGTCAAAGTTTAGGGTCAAAGTTCATTCAGCCATCTGACCGTCTTGTGTTTGTTGTCTGCGGACAACTAGTTCTTTCTTTCTTTCTTTCTGGCAATTAATTTCAAAATGCTTCTCCTTCTACATGTTACACCCTACAATTACGTAACTTGCACATATGTATCGGCTATATCCAATGCCCATAGGGTGCAAACAGAATTGGGGTCAAAGGTCATTAAGGGGCATTACCGGTATATAATCAAATACCTTCAAAATGCTTCTTCTGCCACATATTACATAGCACAATGACATCACTTACACATGTGCATCGGCTTTACCCAGTGCCCATACCTTGCACACAGAATTGGGGTCAAAGGTCATTAAGGGGTAAAATCTATTTTGCCTTATCTCGATATCTGTAAGGGGTGTGGGGCTCACACTCAGTGACAACAAATCTCATGACATGGGGAACATTTTATAGGGGTCAGGTCAAAGGTCATGCAGAGGTCAAATTTTAGAAATGCATTTTCTGGACATGTAAGGGGTACAGTGCTCAAACTCCATGACAACAAACTTAATGACCAGGGGAATATTTTGGAACATTTTGCAGGGGTCATGTCAAAGGCTAACTGGGGTCAAATCATATAATTTCATTTTCTGGATATATGTATGGGGTATGGGGCTCAAACTCAGTGACAACATATCTCATGAACATGGGAACAGTTTAAAGGGGTCAGGTTAAAGGTCAGGCAGAGGTCAAATTTTAGAAATGCATTTACTGGACATCTGTAAGGGGTAGGGGGCTCAAACTCTGTGATAACAAACCTTATGACCTGGGGAACATTTTGGATACCTCCAAAACACCAACATGCCCCAGCTAGGTTTGTGGTCTATGACCACCATTTGCCACTAGTTACCTAGCTGGGGGGTTTTCAACCCCCCGAGCTAGGTACTGTTTTACTACCCGATCTTTCTTCTTTCTTGCTTCTTCTTCTTTCTGGCAATAAATTTCAAAATGCTTCTCCTCCTACATGTTACACCCTACAATTACGTAACTTGCACATATGTATTGGCTATATCCAGTGCCCATAGTGTCTAAACAGAATTGGGGTTAAAGGTCATTAAGGGGGCATTTCCGGTATTTAACCAAATATCTTCAAAATGCTTCTTCTGCCACATATTATATAGTACAATGATGTCATTTGCATATATGCATCGGCTATACCACACGCCTACAACTTGCATACAGAATTGGGGTCAAAGGTCATTAAGGGGTAAAATCTTACAATTGCATTATCTGGACATCTGTAAGGGGCTCAAACTCGGTGACAATAAATCTCATGACCAGGGGAACATTTTGCAGGGGTCAGGTCAAAGGTCATGTAGAAGTCAAATTTTAGAAATGCATTTCCTGGACATCTGTAAGGGGTACAGGGCTCAAACTTGGTGACAACAAACTTAATGATCTGGGGAACATGTTGGAACACTTTGCAGGGGTCAGGTTGAAGATTACCTGGGGTCAAATCTTATAATTTCATTTTCTGGATATCTGCAAGGGGTATAAGGCTCAAACTCAGTGACAGCAAATCTCATGACCAGGGGAACATTTTGCAGGGGTCAGGTCAAAGGTCACGCAGAGGTCAAATCTTAAAAAGGAAATTTTGGACATCTGTAAGGAATACAGTGCTCAAACTCGGTGACAACAAACTTGATGACAAGAAGAAAATATTTTGAACATTTTGCAGGGGTCAGGTCAAAGGTCATCTGGGGTCAAATCTTAAAATTGCATTTCCTGGACATCTGTAAGAAGTATGGGACTCAAACTCAGTGACAACAAACCTCATAACCAAGGGAACATTTTTGGAACATTTTGCAGGGGTCAGATACCTCCTAAACACCAACATACCCCAGCTAGGTTTGTGGTCTATGACCACCATTTGCCACTAGTTCTTCTTTCCTTCTTCTTCTTCTTTCTGGCAATAAATTTCAAAATGCTTCTACTCCTACATGTTACACCCTACAATTACGTAACTTGCACATATGTATTGGCTATATCCAGTGCCTATAGTGTCTAAACAGAATTGGGGGCAAAGGTCATTAAAGGGGCATTTTTGGTATTTAACCAAATATCTTCAAAATGCATCTTCTGCCACATATTATATAATACAATGATGACATTTGCATATATGCATCGGCTATACCACACGCCTATAACTTGCATACAGAATTGGGGTCAAAGGTCATTAAGGGGGTAAAATCTTACAATTGCATTATCTGGACATCTGTAAGGGGTATGGGGCTCAAACTTGGTGACAACAAACTTAATGAACAGGGGAACATTTTGGAACACTTTGCAGGGGCCAGGTCAAAGGTTATCTGGGGTCAAATCTTCTAATAAGGGGTATGGGGTTCAAAGTCTGACAACAAATCTCATGACCAGGGGAACATTTTGCAGGGGTCAGGTCAAAGGTCATGCAGAGGTCAAATCTTAGAAATGTACATCTGTAAGGATACGGGGCTCAAACTTGGTGACAACAAACTTAATGACCAGGGGACATTTTTGGAACATTTTGCAGGGGTCAGGTCAAAGGTCATCTGGGGTCAAATCTTAAAATTGCATTTTCTGGGTGGACATCTGTAAGGAATGTGGGACTCAAACACGGTAACAACAAACCTTATGACCAGGGGAACATTTTGCAGGGGTCAGATACCTCTACAACCCCAACACGCCCCAGCTAGGTTTGTGGTCTATGACCACCATTTGCCACTAGTTGTTATTGTTTTTGTTATTGTTGTGCTGCTGTGGTCAGTGTCGTTGTAGTTACTCTAACCCTTAATGTTTGTTGCTGCTACTGTTGCCGCGCTATTTGCTGTTTCCAAATAATGTGTATTTTCTATATGGCAAAATAATGGCTCACCGAAATAAAGACTGCGTAGAATTTCGACATTTTGGGCATTGTCGGTATTTAGTGGTTGTAAAAAAATAACAATTGAGTTATGATAAGTACTCAATTTGAACTAAACCTATTAGAATATAAAACCTTTCGACATATCAGCAAATGTCAAAACATGCACGGTATTTTTGCAGTCTTACGAAAATTGAAAGTGACCAAATGCCAGCATTTTGGCAGGTATCCTTACCAAAAGTATCGGCATTTTGAGCACTTTTCATTTGTAGTGTCATTTTGCTTTTTGTAAAATATTTTTGCCGTTGTTGTCGTAATTATTGTTGTTGTTGTTGTTGTTGTTGTTTATGTTATTGTTTCTGTTGATGATGATGTTACTATTCAACGTTTTCACCCCATACTTACCAAAAGTTACGTTCACCAAGTTGACAATTAAATGCAAGTCAGTGGATCACATCAATCAACAACAACAAATCCAGGATGAACTCCAACTTCCGCATCAGACGATTTCCTAGAATGCAAGTCAAAAAGTCACCAAAAAAGCGACTATTTTAAAAAGTTTTGGGATAACGAGCTGTCATTCAGAAAGAGGCGGGTTTTCAGCGTTTGATTAGGAGCGAAATGTTATATCTTGATGAGTGTTTACATTGCCACCGGAGTCTTCACAACAGATTGGAAGGGTAACCAGGGTTGACATTACGGATATTAAGATATCGTGTAAGCGATTAGGCCTTTTAAAAGCCGCGGTTGTGTACGGAGAGTGTAAAAATAATAATTTAAGGGTCCTTCGTGGCTATCTAAAGAACCACTGGACCAATACTAGACGTTAGTACGTGTTTTTTTGTACTATTTGCCATATTTCGCCCCGTATTCATTTAAAATGCGGAGTTTGTTCAACATTTTTGTAAATACATTTATCATTTACTTTTGACGGCCATTGGAAAGGGTTAATAAAGCCGCTATATTCGTCTAGGCATGTCTAAGATAAAGTTGCTTAACTTTTAAAAGATGCAGAGGCCGATTTGCCTTAGCAAATGAATCGAATGACCATGACATTGTAATGGATTTATTTTGTACTATTTATTTAAGATTAAGCTGATGAGACACATTTTCCGATCGTAAAAGACCATGCATTCATAGTCCATTCACATTCCTCCCTTTACTTAAATTAAAAGAAAAGTTCAATAATAATTTAATTTAACGAATTCTCTTTTTTTCTCTCTCTTTCATTGTCTCTCTCTTCCTCCCTTCTCCCTCCCTTCTCTGACTTTCTCCCTGGTTTTCATTCTTTCTTTCTTTCATTCATTCTTTCTTTCTTTCTTTCTTTCTTTCTTTCTTTCTTTCTTTCTTTCTTTCTTTCTTTCTTTCTTTCTTTCTTTCTTTCTTTCTTTTTTTCTTTCTTTTTTTTTTTCTTTCTTTCTTTCTTTCTTTCTTTCTTTCTTCCTTTCTTTCTTCCTTTCTTCCTTCCTTTTTTACCTTTTACTTTCTTTCTTCATTCCTCCATTCTTTCTTTCTTCCTTTCTTCCTTCTTTCTTTTTTCCTTTCTTTCTTTCTTTCTTTCTTTCTTTTTTACTTTCTTTCTTCCTTCCTTCCTTCCTTCCTTCCTTTCTTTCTTTTTGCTTTCTTTCTTTCTTTCTTTCTTTCTTTCTTTCTTTCTTTCTTTCTTTCTTTCTTTCTTTCTTTCTTTCTTTCTTTCTTTCTTTCTTTCTTTCTTTCTTTCTTTCTTTCTTTCTTTCTTTCTTTCTTTCTTTCTTTCTTTCATTCTTTCATTCTTTCTTTCGCACTTTCTTTCTTTCGCATTTCTCTGGCCCTAACCATAATAACAATCAACAAATGTACCTTCTCACGGCTCGTTATCAAGTTATAATATTTTTAATCTAAATAGAGAGTAAAATATGGATTTATAATCGGATTGATTTTGATGCCTTTATCATGTTTTATCTAACTTCAAACATGAAATGATAACAGCATCAACCCACATACCCTGGAAAAAGGTCTGTGGTCCACCTATCATATGATCGCTTTATGACAACGCCTCCCTCACGCCTTCTATGTGGTGCGTTCCGATTACGTAGTAATATTCAACTCTGAATCATGTTAAGAAACAGAAAACCTGACTCTTGATCAGGTATATTTTAAGAACGATTTCATATACTAGAACATAAATTCAAAACATAAAACACCATACATTACCATTATTATGATTATGTGCCACGGAAGGCGCAGATTCATGTTTTTTTTTTAAAGGGAAGACGCCGGGGGCGCGGAAGACGCTCAACAAAATTCCGGTTCGCTTTACTCGCCCAACTTGGCCCACTCATATTGCATATGTGTTCATGGTGACCATTCTTGGGAGCCCCAGATTAGGCTGGGTGTTTGTGAAAAAATGCAATGAATGGCTCATAAAGTTTGAGGACAATTGTTCCTATATTGGGCTATTCCAGAAAATAACTGCATACCCCCTATAGAGGAGTAACTTTTCAATCAAAGAAATGTCTGGATTTCCAGGTCTGCTTTCTGAAAACGACTGGAATTCCAGTTGCAAATGTCACTTGAAAAAGCCTGGAAATCCAATAAAATGAAGGTAAATTTTCGGAAATGTCCAAAATGAGCTCTCAAATTGAGGATTTCTGATTTTGAACTATTTTTTTGCTGGATTTTTTCGCCTTTGGACACTTTAAAAGTCTGGATTTCCAACAGTCACGACTGGACAAAAAGTCCGGATATCCGAACTCCTCTATAGGGGGTGTGCATCTATTTTCTGGTATAGCTCTAGTCTTTCTGAGGGCAATACCCGAATCCATCTCATCCGAGTTCGAGCCGAGCCAAGTCAATTTGTATCCAAATTCGAGCCCAAGTCTGAGTCTTTTAGTGTCAGAGTTCAAATCCAAGCTCGAGCCGATCGGACTCGTTCAGAGTCCATGTTCAAAACTGAAGTTATGGAATAGTACCTATCAAAGTATGATGGACATAAATTGGACCTCTTTTTTGATTTAAAGTTCATTTGAAAGTGTTTGGGCATGGTCTTCTCCTAAATAAAAATCCCTTTAAAAAGAGATGTGCCGGCAAAGGATGAATGACAATGCGTTACATCAGATTTCTTCTTATAATACAATATATGTATAATAGGCCTAATGCACAGTGGGCCTAATGGTTAAAATAATTTTGAAGTGAAAAGTGCAAAATATTAAAGTGTTGATATTCCCTGTCCTTGACCTTGTAAAATGTATCATGGTAAGCAATAAGCATTTAGATCAACAATTCTCCCTTAAAGCTGATAACAAAAATTTTATAAAAAAAACTCTTTAAAAGGGAGTGCTCAGGCATGAATGGAGCACATGGTTGTCCAATGTAAGTCATGGTTGTGAATAAGGTTCTGTTTCTTATTTTAATTATGTGCGAGAACTTCAGTGGAAGTCAGAGGTGTATCGACACTATCGACGGGGGGCAAGTTGCCCCATCCGCTCAAAATACGGGGACTAAATTGACCACAAGTTGTAATGGGCATTTTCCCATTTTCCTTTGACCCGGTTTGAGGATACGAGTGTCATAATTTTATATCATTGTAGCCTTTAAGGTTAGCAACTATTTTAAACTGTTGCGATTTGGTAGTTCATAGCATCTTGCGAATGGTAGTGAGCTTTGGCAAAAATTGCAGTGGTCATTTCCAGGGTTTTCTTTAAGCATTTTGCTGAAGGGGTATTTTCAAATTTTTTTGACCCTTTCACTTGTGAATTTTTCCCCTGAAGGAGTGAAAAACATTGCCCAAGGGGTATTTTTATAATATTATTATTGAAGACATTTTTATCAATAGGCGTGTTTTTGGAGCCATAGGCGTAGATCCGGATTGGGGTGGGGGATCTCCCCAATATTTTGCCAGGGGATGGTCCATACAATCATCCCCCAATGTTGACGCCTGTATGTGGGTTTCTGACCAAATTAACCTCATATTTGGCAATTTTAGCCCCAACAGTGCACATTTTTGCGCGCTTCTCGCGAATTTATTCCACTTTTGCACCATATTTCAACAGTATAGGTTGAAAATGGTAAAATGTTTTGTACCATAAACTTATTCTTTCTCCAAAAGGTGCTGGATTCACTATATTTCAAGACACCCCCCCACCCCGAGTCAAAAAAGAAATCTACACCACTGTTTGGAACAGTGGCGGATCTAGAGTAGTCAGAAGGGGGTGTGGGCAATTTTAGAAGAAAATAATAATATTTAAAGATGCCCCCTGAGAAGTAAGAAACTTTTGCAAAATGAAGATCTAATTGAAGCAATTTGGTGGATCATTTTGGCAATATTAATGTGTAAAATTTTAGTTTAAAAAAGCCGAACATTTGTGAAATGAGCAGTTTATGGAGTCTTTCGTGGACGGCAAGTTTTCCCTATTATGGTAGGCATATAAATTGTGTTAAACATAAATAGGCAAATGTCGAAAGCAGAAGTGAAAGTGGCCATTAGTTTATCAACTACGCAGGGTGATGTTCCCCCCTTAGAACTTGGACAATTTTGCAAAATGAAGACCAAATTGAAGCGATTTGGTGGACCATTTTGGCACTATTACTGTGTAAAATTTAAATTTGAACAGTTGAAAAGCTGAAAATTGTGAAATGCCGGTCCATAAAGCCTTTCGTTGTCCTACATATCGGGAGTATAGGTCCTAAATGCCAAAAGCCGAGAATAAAATTAATACACAATATCAGGTGTTTCTCTATTCAATTCTTGCAATATCTGAACGCGTACGTTTTCAAGATTTTGTACGCATTGGACTTTGGGACTAGGGATTTGAAGGAGTCAGAAACGTGCCTGAACGCGTAAATACGCGTGTTTTGTGCGTTAAAGAAAACCACTCATTTCATAGCGAGCATGTAGACAAATTCATATATCACAGATATACTTTTGTGGGTCCTGTGGTTCTTGAGTTATGTTGTAAAGAGGGCTGAAACAACAACACTTTTGTAAAATGTACACATAACTCATTAACAACAATAAATCAAAAACCGTTAATGCAGGTCGGTCAACCTTTTGGTTAAAATGTCGGGTTATGCAAAGGGTATATAAAGGGTATAAAACGTTTTCATAACATTCAAAAACAGTTTTTGATAACTTACTGCAAACATTCTAACATATCGTTATTTAAGTGTTGACAAAATATTTGGCAAAAAAGTTTGCAGAAAATATTTGTCAATAACATTTTGAAAACATTTAAAAAATATTTTTGTAGCGTGTTTTCATACAGAACATTTTAAAACGTTTTCAGGACCTTTATATAACCGGACATGTTATGTTAAAAACCAAAAGCCCAAAATATAACCTGTTTAAAACTTTTAAAAAACGTTTTGTGTTTGCTGGGAAGTCATCACCATGGTCATCCCGTATATATCCAGACCTTGGCCGTATTGACCGATTCATTTTTGGTCCCTAGGAATGAATGAGGCCATATCAAGTTAATATTGATATAACGGTCCAGAACATTAGTGATAAGATTATTTAAACATCGCGATATCACGATTACCCGTTTATCAGTGTTGGGAGAACCTGATAAGTAGTTGACATATGTCTTTTACGAGAGAGCGACCGGCTGTCATGAAAGTAATTTTCATAAAGTGCAGGAATCATATTTTATCCCCGGGGTTCTAGCTATAGTATTAACGAACTATATTTAAGGCTAGTGTAGGGGGATGACTTAGCGGTTTGGACAAACAAAGCTGACACACGAGAGGAATGGTATACAAAGTAGATCCCAAGACTTGATATGATATAAAGGATGTCTTTCCGCTCCACCTTGTGCATGATATTTCTTGGGAGGGGAAACGCCCGATTATTTCGTTTTGATATAATACTGGCCTACAAGATATAGCAAGACCTAATACAATTATTGGCTTCCTTTGCTCAGTAATTTCATATAAGATCAGTGTATTACTATTAAGAAATATAGACAAATCCAATTTCACGCATTCCTGCACCTCAATGGCAGCCATAGCTGGGTCCCCGTCGGCTCCATCTCACCTAAAATGTGAAATGATGCGGCCTTGGAGGGTATTTTAAACTGCATTCTATCACCCGTGTTACTATAGACAAAAGAATAATGACAGTTTACAACACAAAAGAATGTAACGTCGAATTGTAAGTGGCTTTAATCCACTCAAATGGGCAGTCACAACACCATTTGGGTGCTGCGGGGACCCAGTAATGGCCGACCAAATACGGACCATGACTGGGCTCGTTGGATTCGTCTATATACACTGCAGTGGTTTGGCTAAAATCTACAACGGGAAGATCAGGTGCGTCCACTGAGGATCCCTTACTACTCCCAGCCGTTGGCGATGTCCTTTTTCGTCCTTGCATGATATGGTGATTAGTAGAGAATCGTATATTTTGGCAAATTTGCGACCCCCGTTCCTGTTAGGAAGGGAATTTTCTCTCTCTCTCTCTCTCTCTCTCTCTTGATAAATTATAGGCCTACATAGCTTCTTTTCGCTTTCGTGGCAAACATCAACTTCCTTGATAGAGAAATTTGACATTTGTAGGCCTATGTTTGGTTGGTGTCCGGGGTTGGTGCCCGGCGTCTCAATATAAATTTTGCTATGCGGGTCCCGACGTCGACTGATTTGAGTCAGTTTTGACATTTCGTTTTTGTGTTTGTTTATTTATTTATTTCTCTAACATATAATCATTGTGAGACATGCATTATAATTAATTATGTTGTGTGAGCAGAATACTGCGGAAATAGCGAGAAATTTCATGGTTTTTGCCGAAAATTCGAACCGAGATAAAGATATTTTGCGTAATTATCGCGGTTTACCCGCATACGTTACTCGAGGAGCTGATCCTGGTTGCGATGGTTATATGTAGGTAAACTAGGAGACTGCGTCTATATTGAGCTGCGTCCGTGGATGTTGTAAAATGGCTTTCATGTGGATTTGGACCACAGTGGTCAGTGAAAATCTGTAAAGTGTGCAGAGGCCTGTGGGTTGACATCATGCACTATCAATCATAAAATATCCAAATTTATTTTATTTATTCTTTTTAAAGATAAAAGATACACAATAAAATTTAAAGCAGAGAATATAAAACAGAATTCATTGAAAGTACAATGTAGCACCATCCGATTCTGAGGATAAAAGAGGCTTAAATGGAATAATTTTGAAAAATGCCAAGGTCAATTTCTCCTTTCTTATAGTTATACTATTAAATGAAAATTTCATATCAAAACAGGAAACAAAGGACATTTCATAAAACCATTTCCCTTCCGTTTCTCTATAAAAACAAATTAACAATAAAAGTAGACCTAATACAAAAAAATGCATATGCCTATTTCCAGACTTGTAACGAGTCTTTGACTTTTCACAAATGGAATGACTCGACTCGGATCTTGAAATTTTCCCCATAGAGATTGTACAGTGACTCGACTCAACTTGAGCTACAGAAATGACTCGACTCGACCATGAAATGACTTGACTCGTTACAACTCTGCCTATTTCTATTTTTATTTATGGGCCCTCATGCTGGTCTTGGGCGCAATAGTAGAGTAAATTTGTCTTATTTAATGCACAATGTTTGCATATCTCGTAAATCCACCAAATGTATATTAAACGTAACTCTATGATAAGAAAGCTATTCCCAGGTATTCAAAAAATAAATTTCGCGTGAATGGTGAAGAGAAGACTCACACTTATGTTGTATAATAAGGCGATCGTGAATTCCTATAGGCCAACGTTGCCTAATCATGTGGCATGAGATAGTTGATTACGCAAAATCAACAACATTGATCAACAAATACTCAAACAAATCTTGTTGTCATTTGAACATCTGCGAAGCGTAAATAGAACCAGAGAGATAAAACAATACTAGGATTATTAAAGTTGATTACAGACTTATTTTCGGTGCTTCCAGAAGAGGCGTGAAACATGTACCAATGTTAAAATCATTATAGTCTGAAATGAAAAAGGCGTGTTGGAAGGCATACAGACCAATTTTATTAAGCAAATTAAAATCAAAATTACCAAAATTACTATTTTGTGGGTGTGTATGGGTGTGTGTAAATTTCGTATTTTTTCTGTTTGTTCATCGCCTTTGCTAACTCATATTTTATTTGTTCATTAAGGGATGGGGTATGAGCGTTTGCACAGTATTTTTTGTGGGACATGAGAGCACATCAGACATATCGAATCGCATTCTGAATACGAAGAATGTGCTTCTGATATCAAATAATTTTGATTCTTTGAAATTTGCAACATAATACACATTTTATGGCAAATGATTAAAAATTGATATTTTTTATATTTAACAGTCCTTGACGTAAACTTTATAAATTTGATGGTATGTACTTAAAGTGTATGTAGCTGGGATGAAAAGCCGACGATCAATTGAAAATTTTGACCTTTTGTATTGAAGATATGGATTTTGTTCCCAAAAACACCAAATAAAATTAGGTCTTTTTGGGAAAAAAATGTATATCTTCAATATGAAAGGTGAACATTTTCAATTGATCGTCGGCTTTTCCTCCCATCAGCAACATACACTTTAAGTACATATCATTAGATTTATAAAGTTTACTTCGAGGACTATTATCAAATTTTAATAATTTGTCATAAAATCTGTATTATAGCGCGAATTTCATAAAATCAAAATTATTTGATATCAGAAGCACATTCTTCGTATTCAGAATGCAATTCGATATGTCTGATGTGCTCTCATGTCCCACAAAAAAATACTGTCGAAATGCTCATACCAGAGCCCTTAATGAAAACAATAAAATAAAAATTATTTCTTCTCGCTCCTCTTGAACTTTTACTGACCTCCATACGTTCAAGATTCACCATATTCTGCTGAATTGCCCATAGCCTATATTAAAGGTATAAAGAAAATCCTAACGGCTATCAAAATGGCCCCCATCTTTTAATCCTTCGTCCGTCCCTGCGCTTGCGGTGGTATCAAATTGTATTATGTAAAGTTTATCATATGCTCTTATAATATTAATGAACTTGGTCCAGTCAATGGCTTGGTCATGCAATATATAATTATAAAATCAAGACGAAGAAAACTATATCTCCTCAGGCGTGGCGCCGTTTAATTTTCATTTCCTCTTTTTCTTTATTTTATCCCGTTATATTTTAATAACCTTTTGACCGATTTTCACCAACCTCTTTTCCAGGAAAACCTTCTTCATCTAATTATTATCTTGCTATATAATTTTGAGTCTGGATATTCATATGCTATAACCCTTAAGCATTAAGAAAAAGCCTCAGGGTGCATAATAGTCATGGAAAATCAGCAATCCTATTAATTTCACACCCTCCCCTCCTTCCGACTAAGATGTAACCAGAGGCTGTTGCTAAAAATGAATAAGAATTACACAGATGAATTACATAGATAATATGCCTAGAACACACGGCGATTTGGTGTGCTATTGCTCACTGAGTGGCGTCAAGCCGACACGAAGAAAATGATGACATCTCCAACGGGACTATCTCTATTTTGTGATGTCATAAAAATGGATGCAAAAAGCAAGGGCATTGCTCCCTGTAGCAGGTAGTTTTTACATTTTAATGTGTTTGTTAGGAGGAGTATACGTTAAATGTACATTTTAGGGAAGTTTTTTTTTTTTTGCAACATTTGAGGGTATTGACCTTTTGGGCACTACTTTATGTACGGTGAATCTCTACAGAATTATTAACATGAAGAAGCAAATCACATTTAAGATGATCTTCATAATTACAATGGATTTCTGGCGTAGACTACTTGTCACCAAGTGATCATCTTCATTTTGTTGCTTTCGAAGTTTTTCCTCATCATCATCATTAGCGGAGACCAGCAGCAGCATTTTCTCCATTATAATTATTGTCATCTAATGATCGTCATCATCATCATCATCATCATCTTCATCATCATCATCATCTTCATCATCATCATCATCATCATCATCATCATCATCATCACCATCATCATCATCATATCATCATCATCATCATCATTATCATCATCATAATTGTCATCATTATCACATCATTATCACCAACAACAACATAATCATCTTCATCATTATCATCATCGTAATTGCATTATTATTACATCATCATCACCAATATCATCATCATCATCATCTTCTTCTTCTTCTTCTTCTTTATTATCATCATCATAATTGCATTTAATATCACTACATCATCATCACCATCATCGTCATCGTCGTCGTCGTCGTCGTCGTCGTCATCATCATCATCATCACTCATCATCATCATAATTACATGTCATTACATCATCATCACCATCATCATCATCATCATTATTATCATCATTTTCTTCATTACCATCATTGTCTCCTTAATCAATAGCAGCTGCATCATTTAAATATCACCAACATCATCATCACCGTAATTATCAACATCATCATCATCATCATCGTTTCACCACCCTCATCACCACACTCATCATCATCATCACCGTCGTCATCACCACCACCAGCAGCATCACCATCACCATTGTCATCATCTTCATCATCATCATCATCATTTCACCACCCTCATCACCACACTATACTCATCATCATCATCATCATCATCGTCATAACCACTACCAGCAGCATCACCATCACCATTATCATCATCATCATCAGTATCACCATCATCATCTTCGTCGTCGTCGTCATTATCATCGTCAACATTTTTATACAGCATCATCGTAATCATCATTATCTCAACGTCCTGCACCATCATCGATGGCGTCATTATCATCGCCAATAACAATATCATTAACATTGATCATCATCAACAGCAGCAGCAGTTTAACATCCACATCATGCGTTATTGCAATAATATGAGATTTACACTAAAAGTGTAACCAAGAAATGGAAAAACTACATTGTTGTTATCAAAATCATTGCATTTGTAATATTATCCAAATTCAATTTACAA
This sequence comes from Amphiura filiformis, assembly GCF_039555335.1. NCBI lineage: Eukaryota > Metazoa > Echinodermata > Ophiuroidea > Amphilepidida > Amphiuridae > Amphiura > Amphiura filiformis. Next base: position 19,749,445 of record NC_092639.1, read on the forward strand.
CATAAAAACGTTCCCCTTTATTCAATTTATTTCATCTTTTCTTCATTAACCTCAACAAACTCCTTTAACATTCCAACAGAAAAAAAATAGAAACGGAAAATATGATTCGACATGTTATCGGGAAAAGAAAAAAAAACTTCCTCGTCTTAACCTGCTCTCCGTACAAAATGATTACCTGGATATGTCCTCACGTAACCTTGGCGTCTACGAAGCTGCCCAGAAACCCCCGTTATTGACTTGTTCGTAATCCCATTAGAACCATCGGAAGCAGCATTATTGGCGTCGCCGCGATCACTACGCCTATTTTATTTCATCCGATTGCGCATCACCTTGCCCCGGAGGAGATATGGAAAAAAATAAGAAACATTGCCTGGCACTGCTAGCGCCTCTTTCCCGACTATAAAAGAAGGAGAGTTGACATTTTACTTAATGCTTTGACGTGGCAGTGATGAATTCATGCCATGCTATTGATATTTCGACTTTAAAGCTGAATTTACACTCCGTCGTTCACTGAAGAGCGATTTGTTTTTAACCAATAAGGTAGAGTGTTGTTTATTGCGTTGGGAATTACGTGATACCTCATTGGTCAAAATCTAATCGCTCGTAACTCACTGATGAAGTTTAAATTCAGCTTAACTCAGGACAGTATGCCCCTTCTCTTTCTCATCACTTATTTTTCCCTTGAGGACTACGGACGTATGAATGTCCGGTTCGTTTCCAGTCATCATGACGCGGGTTAGCAAGTTCATCCTCAATTGCAACAAATAGGGGGGCCTTTAGTGCTCTGCGTGCTAGCCATGCGCTTCAACGGAAAAAGTTCAAGTTTTGAAATATTTTCTCAAAATATCAAGAGCTATCTTAAGAACTACTGAACCAATACTAGGCTTGTTTGTACTCATTTTAATGCATTTTTCATGCTGATTCCAAATATGGTCATGAAAATTTATAATTCTGAAATTTTTGAATTTTTAAAAAAAATTTGAAACTTGTCATCTGCAGTCGACTCCCGCGTGAAGAGAGTTAAAGTTCAATATTTGTCTCCGAAAGGTACTTGTAGCCCCATCTATAATGCTGTATAAGAAGAGATGCGTCTTGTAACTACGTAACGTAATAAAACATCAACCATTATGCCTTGTTTAATCTGCTTCGGGCAAATATTGCACTATGGCTCCTCCATCTTCACTTTTTTTTTACTTTTTGTTTGTCTTTTTTACAAGTATATTCATCTTTGTATCTTTGTAACTTATGAATAGGGAACTTTACCAGCTGTTTCATTCTTGCATTAATTCGATCGGATAGAGGTAAAACTTTTTTGGCTTCTATCAGGCACCAGGTTGACTGAGAGAAAATTAAAGACCTGAAAGAGAAACATGGTACTTGTTATTCTGTCAAGCGATCAGCCAATGATGTCATGAAGAGAGATTGGCATAGGAGACACGAAACGTCCAAAGAATCGTGGCTGGCTGGCCCCCTTGTTCAGTTTAATGCATAGCATAAACGAGCCAGAGTTCCGCGTCAGTAAAGCGCCGGTGTGGTAAGAACATAGGTTGACAAAATGTCTTCCCGTCGTCCCTAATGTCAGTTATAGATGTATTGTGACAAAAGTTGGAATGGGCTTTTATAGTTTGAAGCCATACACCCCGTGTTGAAGACATTACCTTAATCACCAACACCAATTTCACAAGGTATGTAAATTTCAAATGGGGTTACCTGAATGGATCTGAGACGAAAATAGGTATTTCGTCTCAGGAATGGATGACGCCATTTGAAATCTACACCCCCTGTGTGTCATTTCTTCAGTAGGGGGAGAATGGATTTCAACTGGAATAGCCCAATAGTTGTAAAGTACCTTCGATCCTTCAGAACTAAAAAAAACTCTTATCAAACGGAACCGATTTCTGAAGCATCTTTTCAGAGTATCACAGGCTAAACTATCACTGAAATAGCTGCATCATCGTCACTCCTGAATCGAATATGGATATTGCGATTTGTCCTGTTTATACGAGTAGATGGTAAAATTAATTTTGAAATAGGCCTAGTAATAATCCGTCGCTGTTTTGACATACTTTCGTATGACGAAAAATGCTGTTTTGAGAAAATCGCATTTAAAGTTTTTCCAATTTTTGAAGACCCACTGGAGAGCACAAAAGTAAAATACGTTTATTATTATCAAAGAATATAATATATCTGTCTTTGTTCTCAACATAATACAAACTGTTTATTCATTCACTAATTAGAAGTAATTAATCTGCAAACTCATACGACAGTATGCCAAAATATGCACACTTTGAAAACCTATGTAATAATGATACGACATTGTGATACGACAGTATGTCAAAACAATAGGCAACTACAGTTACACGGTGGCCTATGGCGACGTATCATGATACGACTGTATGTCAAAATACAGAATGACGTTTTCGGGGGGGTTACATAAAAACCATGTCGTATCACATGCACTAATTAGTGCCATATCTCATTAACTAATTACATTTAGATCTCAAAACTCTTTGAATATAATAGAGTTTCATTCACAGATTTTGAAAAGTTATATACATGTAACTCATTTTGGCCAAAAATCGTCATACGCCAGTATGTCAAAACAGCGACGAATCATATTCCGTCAGTTTGACTTCTTTAATATTTTCGTGACAATATTTGAGAGAGAGTAGAGGCTTCGGTATACATCATGTACATGTGAATCTAGATTACGTAAGCTGTTTCACGATTTGTATCTCTATACCATAAATCCACTTGTTACACTTTAGTCAAAGGTTTTCTTAACACATTAACGAACATGAACATTCAATCATAACATCATTCTTGCAAAGCATTGTGGTCCAGCATTCATTTAACATCATCCAGTGGTAAAATAGATTATTGATGTTTAAGGATGCAGAAGAGATCTCGAAGATTGGTTTGGACACCTAGATTGCCCCGACAGGAAACAGTCCTGTGCGGAGAAACATATCCAATTCCGCCTCCTATCTATTATAGCCGCATTTCTGTAGAGTCAAGATGCCTCCATGTCTCACCGAACTCAATGGTCATTCTGTTATACATCAATGTTCTAATGTTGATTTTCCAATAGTTTAGTATAGTGTGTATGGAGAATTAAGATACATTTTAGTCCTCTCCCGCAAACGACAGGTGCAACCTTTATGAACAATTCAAGAGTTTCAGTCGGACTTTAAAAATGTCTGTGATTTAAGAAAAATAAATACTTAAAATGTACAGTTTCCCTTCAAGCGACATCTTTATTGAAACAATTGGTGCCTCTTAGACGCAACGGAGAGGCACTGACGCTTTTTACCTTTCCAAAACTGCAAAACATGTACATTTATCAGTTTTGTCAACGTGAGTCTCTATAAAGTAGGCCTACATTACTTGAGAAGTTGAGAGCGATAGCTTAAAATCCCCTTCGAAGGATGGGCCAATCGCATGGTTGTTTATACGAGTAGATGGTAAAATTAATTTTGAAATAGGCCTAGTAATAATCCGTCGCTGTTTTGACATACTTTCGTATGACGAAAAATGCTGTTTTGAGAAAATCGCATTTAAAGTTTTTCCAATTTTTGAAGACCCACTGGAGAGCACAAAAGTAAAATACGTTTATTATTATCAAAGAATATAATATATCTGTCTTTGTTCTCAACATAATACAAACTGTTTATTCATTCACTAATTAGAAGTAATTAATCTGCAAACTCATACGACAGTATGCCAAAATATGCACAGTTTGAAAACCTATGTAATAATGATACGACATTGTGATACGACAGTATGTCAAAACAATAGGCAACTACAGTTACACGGTGGCCTATGGCGACGTATCATGATACGACTGTATGTCAAAATACAGAATGACGTTTTCGGGGGGGGTTACATAAAAACCATGTCGTATCACACTAATTAGTGCCATATCTCATTAACTAATTACATTTAGATCTCAAAACTCTTTGAATATATAGAGTTTCATTCACAGATTTTGAAAAGTTATATACATGTAACTCATTTTGGCCAAAAATCGTCATACGCCAGTATGTCAAAACAGCGACGAATCATATTCCGTCAGTTTGACTTCTTTAATATTTTCGTGACAATATTTGTGAGAGAGTAGAGGCTTCGGCATACATCATGTACATGTGAATCTAGATTACGTAAGTTGATTCACGATTTGTATCTCTATATATACCATAAATCCACTTGTTACACTTTAGTCAAAAGTTACTCTTAACACATTAATGAACATGAACATTAATCTTAACATCATTCTTGCAAAGCATTGTGGTCCAGCATTCATTTAACATCATCCAGTGGTAAAATAGATTATTGATGTTTAAGGATGCAGAAGAGATCTCGAAGATTGGTTTGGACACCTAGATTGCCCCGACAGGAAACAGTCCTGTGCGGAGAAACATATCCAATTCCGCCTCCTATCTATTATAGCCGCATTTCTGTAGAGTCAAGATGCCTCCATGTCTCACCGAACTCAATGGTCATTCTGTTATACATCAATGTTCTAATGTTGGTTTGGACACCTAGATTGCCCCGACAGGAAACAGTCCTGTGCGGAGAAACATATCCAATTCCGCCTCCTATCTATTATAGCCGCATTTCTGTAGAGTCAAGATGCCTCCATGTCTCACCGAACTCAATGGTCATTCTGTTATACATCAATGTTCTAATGTTGATTTTCCAATAGTTTAGTATAGTGTGTATGGAGAATTAAGATACATTTTAGTCCTCTCCCGCAAACGACAGGTGCAACCTTTATGAACAATTCAAGAGTTTCAGTCGGACTTTAAAAATGTCTGTGATTTAAGAAAAATAAATACTTAAAATGTACAGTTTCCCTTCAAGCGACATCTTTATTGAAACAATTGGTGCCTGTTAGACGCAACGGAGAGGCACTGACGCTTTTTACCTTTCCAAAACTGCAAAACATGTACATTTATCAGTTTTGTCAACGTGAGTCTCTATAAAGTAGGCCTACATTACTTGAGAAGTTGAGAGCGATAGCTTAAAATCCCCTTCGAAGGATGGGCCAATCGCATGGTTGATTTATCTAATTATAAAAGGCACCGTAAAACTAGACAGATAAATCAAACGAATCCCACTTTGTTCTATACATAAAAATGGTAAATAAAGAATCATGTGATCAAGTCGATACCACACAGTCGAGTGAAGCGGCTATGCCAGGTTTATTGCACAAAAGAAGAGAAAAACTTTTTGCCGAAAGACCTGTTTTTTGAGCGATAAACCAGGTTTATCGGCGAAAACCCAAGTTTCTCGCTCGAGAAATTAAGTTTTTCAAAAACTTTGCATTTCGAATCGATAAGCTATATTTTGAAAAACCAGGTTTCTTAGCCGAGAAACCTTATAAAAACTTTGCTTCTCAAATCGAGAAACCAGGATTCTCTCTTTCATTGTGCAAAATACGTGCCATACGCCAAACACTACAAAAGACCGGCTATGCAAGTCTTCCATCACCATTATACCTTTTGAGAATACTGTCAAACCACGAACAAACATACCTAGTCCTAATTCAATGACTCTTAAAAGATATGTAACATATTGAGATGATAAAAATTCGTTTGAATAAAATTATTATACCCAAGAGAATTGATGTTCTTTTATCTGCAAAAAAAAAAAAGCTGTGAAGAAATATATTTTATAATCCGTGTATATGCTTGAAGTGAAAACGCCTGTCACCAGTAGGGCCCTACGTAAGTCCCAAGTAACGGTGTTTTTCAAGTCGTCTAAATCAATTATTCGATTACAAGGTAAACCAATAACAGACTATTCCAATTGAGATCCACACTCCCCTGTATAAGATTTAGCTAAAGTAGTCCACAGAGGGAGTATGAGTTTTGAATAGAATAGACAGTTGGATAACTTCCATTTGAAATACTCCCTCCAGCTGTGGAAAATATAGGTAAAGCCATAATACAGGGGGAGTATGGGTTTCAAAATGATTAACCCTGACCAATTATATTTGAAAAACATACTCCCCCTGTGGAAGATATTTCCAAAATCTTCTACAGGGTAGTGCGGATTTTAAATGGAATAGCCCAATAGTATTTGCTCTAGTTTGGTGAATGAGCTTATAGGTGCCACATGGCTATAAGTGTAATGCTTACTTAGTATTTCAACCTACTTACGTTGTTTTGAATTACGGCTACTAACCGGAAAAGAAGATGTGGAAAAAAATCTGCCAAACAAAACACTGGGCTCTGTCAATGTGTAGGTTTGTAAGCTCAACACTGAGTAATTCAATTATATGTTTAGCCAAACTATGTTAATGAATATTGAATTCAATGTTTTAATGGTGTCATTTTATGAGATAGCATGGCAGCTTACGATGACAGTACTACCATTACGTACATTATGCATGTACTTTCTACTTCATAAAGTCAATAGTCCTAACCGCTATCTTATAAAGATAACAAACGTGCTCTATGTAATTTTAGGCTTGTTATCTTTTTTTTTAAAAACCAGAGAGAGTTATGCGATTGTGTTCGACCGTATCGCTTTCTGAACAGAACAAAGCTAAGCCCGTAACTACAGTGGTTTAACATGCTATCTACTGAAGATAGCAAAGATTTCATTTTAACGTACAGCTCATTAAATATGTCAATTGCCTGCTTGGTTAGGTGTGCTATCTACTGAAGATAGTAAAAAATGTTCTTTAAATGTGTTGCTCTCTAATGTATCAACTGCATGGTTGTTGCACGTGCTATCTACTGAAGATAGCAAGTATGTCATTTAAACGTACTACTCACTACATGTATCAAATAGTTGCGTGTTGGACGTGATATCTACTGAAGATAGCACACATGCTATTTAAATGTACGCTAAATATATCAATAATTATACTTGGTTGGACGTGCTATCTACTGAAGATAGCAAAAATATCATTAAACGTACTGCTCACTAAATGTATCAATTGGTTATAAGTACTATCTACTGAAGATAGCATAAATGTTATTTAAACGTACTGTTTGCTAAATGTACCTATTGAATGCTTAGATGGACCTGCTACAACCTGAAGATAGCAACAATGTCATTTAAACGCACTGCGCACTAAATGTATATCAATTGTATGCTTGGTTGGACGTGCTATCTCCTGAAGATAGCATTAAATGTTATTTGACATACGTACTGCTCACAAAATGCATCAATTGCATGCTATATTGAACGCGCAATCTACTAAAGATTCAATATCATTTAAACGCTATACTCACTAAATGTATCAATTGAATGCTTGGTTGGGCGTGCTATATAATGAAGATAGCAAAAATGTCATTTAACGCACTACTCACTAACTGTACTAAATGCATGCTTGCTGGACGTGCTATCTACTGAAGATAGCAAAAATGTCCTTTAGACGTACTGCTCGCTAAATGTATCAATTGAGTGCGTATTGGACGTGCTATCTAGCAAAAATGTCATTTAACGCACTGTTCACTGCAAATACATGCGTGCTGGACGTGCTATCTACTGAAGATAGCAAAAATGTCGCTTAAACGCACTGCTCACTAAATATACCTGTTGCATGCTTGTTGGGCGTGCTATCTACTGAAGATAGCAGATGTTATTTAACACTACTGCTCACAACTGTATCAATATAACAAAATACGGTTCGCCACTAGCTTAACTATAACGGATGATAGCAAATGTACGTTCTGTACTTCCACACTTTTGCCTTATACAAGTAGACTGACATGTTAATTTACACGAACTTGACTTCCAAAAACAAAAATCAAGACATTTTATCCCCATAAACCTTTAATCTCTCAAAATAATGACAAAAAGTTGTCTCTTTGTTATTGTTGTAGTAACTTGATCAAATCAGTACGCTCACACGCAATGTATATTTTAAAAGCAACCTTAACTGATATATACAGCCGTTGAAAAAGTACATAAAACATAGCTGTGTGTTATCGTTATATTTGATTTATTGAAACATTACAGATGCTCATTCATCATACAGGACATTCACTTTCTGGTTTGCACGTGCGTAAGTTTCAACGCTCATGTCATCGATATTTCTCATTAATTAAAGCTCATATCCCAGGACCTTACTCACGAATGCCATGCTCCTATACTAGGCATGTGCGTACTCATTTGAAAAAAAAATAATGCAACACGCAGATAAGAAAACTATGAAATCCTTAACAAATCCTTTTGAAAATAATGTTAAATTGGGAATCGACTTCCACAAGGGGAGGGTTATATGTTTTTGTCATTTCATTTTCGTTCATCAACAAGGTGATAGAGTAGGGAAGTTAAAACTTGATCTGGCAACCCTAGCCCTTCTGTGAAAGCCAACACATCGTTGACAGGGTTGGCGTTACCAGAAATCGTCAGTCACGCTTTAAGTAACCCTTTAAACTCTCATATCCATCCTGATATATTTCTACAAAATTGTGTAACTTTATGTGAATTTCACACTTGTACCTACACCTTTTTATCAGGCAATAAAAAAGAATAGCAATAAGCACAAGCCTTTTTTATGGATAGTTCCTTGAAATAGTCTTATAGCATTTTTAAAGATATGATAAACTATGCTTGTTTTTCCTTCATTTGAAACTACGCTTGTATGTAAAATGTTAATAGTGTAGCCGACCTGCCGGCTACAACGATTACTCCCTATCGACATAGCACTCCAACGCATCCTTAGTTTAGTTCCGTTGCTACTATATATTCAACTTGATTATGTCCCTGCAATTTCTCTATACCTTTCCTCCCCTTGAGGGCACAGATAAAGCAAATTGTGAAGTAGGTTCATCAAGCACTATCAAGCAGTACATCAATATTATCTTATTTAAGTGGTGCCTCTTGTTTTTTGGTTGTTAACCGATTTTATAGTAATGAATATGACGAACGATCACTTCTGAACAACAAATTACATACACTTGCATGTGTTAGTTTTGATAATACAAATTGACGGCACAATTTTCAGATGTGTCATGTATTAGTGTTAATTAAAGTGACAATTACTGACACAAATCAGAAAATGAATGATGATGATGCTGATTATGCTGCTGCTGATGATGATGATGCTGACAAATGATGACGACGATGACGACGATGATGATGTTGATGGTGATGATGGTGATGATGATGATGATGATGATAATGATGACGACGACGACGACGACGACGGTGATGATGATAATGATGTTGTTGATGATGAGGAGGATGACGATGATGATATCAATGATGATGATGATGAAAATGATTATGATGATGATGATGATGGTGATGATGATGATGATGGTATTGATGATGATGATGATGATGATGATGGTGGTGGTGGTGGTGGTGGTGGTGGTGTTGATGATGAGGATGATAATGATGAGGATGATGATGACGATAACAGATGATATCAATGATGATGATGATGATAAAAATGATAATAATGATGATAATGATGATGATGATTATGATGGTGATGGTGATGATGAAGAAGATGATGATGATGATGATGATGTTACTGCAGATGATGATGATGATGATGATGATGATGATGATGATGATGATGATGATGATGATGATGATGATGATGATGATGATGATGATGATCTTGAGGAGGAGGAGGGGGAAAAGGAGGAGACTACAAAGATGATATTAAATGATAATAAGCAGGACGAGAAGGAGCAGTTCATGACATTGTTATTCCTTGTACTGCAGAAGTCATGGTCCACTTTAAAGATGACACTGTGACAAATACCCCTAAAGGCATGAAAGGCAAGAGCGTTTCGTAGTAAAAAAAATTCTGCAATGGGGTTTGTTTTGATATCGAATGTAGGGTTAATAAAGTTAAACCGATTTGTATCTGACCACCTCTGTTATGTCATCTCCTTTATTAGTTTCAAACCAAAACACCCATCAGAGCTAAAACAACAAGTACAGACACCGGGTAAAAGGAAAAGTCAATGCACGGGGGCCAGTGCAAAAGGCTAACCTTTAAAATTAGTCGTTATTTGATTCGTTACCAATCACTCGGGGCATTGCAAACGACCTTTGACTTTTCTTCTAGTTCAACACACTAGGATCCACAATATGCTCATCTATCAGGGCACAGTTCTTTAACCCCAATACAGTTGCACATTCATTGAATGACCTTTGAAAATTTGGGTACACAAACACAAATTCCGCAACTTGAGGTCAAAGTTTGCACTATGATTGTTTAATTGAGATTATTGGACTATGCCATTGAGATGAGGCTATTGTGGTCCATAGTGACACTTGTTACTATTTGCATTAAGTCATAGCTTCTTAAAAACATCGAAGATGTTGATGTTATTATTTTTTTATCTATATCTGGTTCTGTTTTAAATAATAAAATAGTATTTATATTTTTTCAAAGTAAGAGAGCACCTCCGTATAAGGAATACTAGAATGATATTGAATATAAAATATTTATTTCAATCTTTCATCCTCACCCTTATCATATGCTTATGGGAGTTTAAAAAGGATATAAAATATTCCAAGTATTTCGTTTCGCAAATATTTAAAGCACTTTTCAATATCAATGCTTCTATCAATTGAAATGAGTACGAATATGCCTAGAATTTGTCTAGTGGTTCTAAATATGTACGGATCTTGCCAACTTGGTTAATGCAGTGCATGTATGGAATCAAGGATGAGAGATTTGTCTCACATCCCTGATAGCATTAACCCACGTTACAAAAAACATGTAATCCATACCTTGATTACGACACTATAACATAGCTCTTTTTGATCAGGATTGACCTGTTTTGAACTTATCCCGTCTTCTTAATCAATGAAGTACAATATTACCTCGTTTGTCAGGTAAAAAGAACGTTCCCCCAGTCAGTTTCTTGAAAATGAAGATAGAAAAGGGGCGATTAAAATATAGCTGGCGCCACAGATTCCCCGAAAGGCATCAAGTAACACCTGAATTACTTGCTAGGCATCGAGGCACCAGTACCCATCAATCATTCATAATATGAATGGCAGTACGACGACACACTTTTATCTTATAGTGCTAAGATGCTGTGATGTGTGTATCGGCAGATTCTACACACACCTGCGTAGCTTAGAATGCAGTTCATGCAACTCGCAGGTTGATCTATTAATGGTAAATGTCATTATATTTAAATGTGCGCTATTTTTTGACAAATTTTAGTTTTGCGATTGTTCTCAAAATTAAATCAAACCTCTGAAACAAATTAAAATAACATTTCAAAACTACATATCTGAATTAAGGTGTAACACCAACAATGATATGGGGGTTACTTTTCCCTCACATTGCAATATCTTTCATAAATAAATGCTCGCGAAATACAAAATTTCACTTTATAGGAAATAGGAAAGTACATTTCAGTTCCTGTGCCCCCTTTTAACATTCTGCACGTACGATATCAAAAAGGTGATGAATTTTACCCATTCTTAAATTCTGACAAGTCGCCGTATATCTCTTGATGATGAGTGCTAAGTATGATACTTCTGACTCGGAAAAATACTTCTGACTGTTGACAATTCTGGTCGACAACCCCGTGATTAGATTTTCAATCCAATTCAGTTCATACGAATTTTGTACATTAACCATTCAAATTTCGCCTTTTGACAGACCACCAAATAAATTGTTCAAAAATCTTATTAGATAGAACAAAAATCGAACTGATCATCATTAATTTTCAAGTCACGTGTATAAAAATATTGTCAGTGTAAACTCGACGTGTTTGTGTGATGAACACTTTCCTCAAGTGATTATTTGCTTTGCACTTGGGAGAGCGGGAAAAGGAGACAAATATACAAGATAGAGAAAAAGAGTTGTGCATGTGGCATGGAATTGGATAATAGTAGCAAATTACATCGTGATATAAAATGTTGCCGCATGTGGAAATGGTTGATATAATATTCCCTTCTAATTCAAAAGCACCCCAATTCTCACTGCACTGAGAGGTGGATAACAAAAAAGGATGTGAGCGTCGAAGTGGTTAAATGCCAGTTGCCCTGTAGTAACACCGTTGTAAAGAGCAGATATAGGGCAACTCTTATTTCATCAGCAATAGGTAAAGCAATATCAGGGGAGAGGAGAACAGAGGTAGATGACCGCACGTGTAAATAGTTAGAAAGAGATGAAAACGACAGAGACAGACAGAGACAATAAATTGACGAATTGAGATACTAAACAAATGAAAGAAGCGCCATAATTCTTACTAAGATCTGTTCGATGTATATACTTGTGTGTAGACTTTGTCACTCTAGTCCATTTGAAAAAGGTCAGTGAGTGTTTGTGGTATTACGAAGGGCCCTTCAAAAGGTTTGGTTTGAACATTTTCATTTTCGGCAAGACTGTTTCCTTTTTAAAATGACCTACGTTTATACGTGGTAAGTGTTTTATCGATATTAGAAAACAAGATAGGGAGAATATACTTTGATATGTAGCCTAGGTATTATTTTGGTTATTGTATTATTTAAATCGACAACGGGTTCTAAAAAGGTACTAAATCTGGGCTACAATCATAACGTAACACTAAATAATGGGGAGCAAAATATAAAGATATCTTCAATAGACAGCATGTGTTTGTGCGTGTGACATATCTCTGGCAGGTATATCTATGTATAATTTATCAGTGTGTGAGTGTCCAAGTGTTCACCTCATATTTGTCACGGTTTGTAATAAACTCAACTTGTATACTAAAAATGGAAAGTTCTTTATTTGAAATGTTATGAATTCTGCCCAATTATTGAAAATATTTTCAAACTATTTTAGTAAACAATAATCGCCTTTCTGTGTAATATTCGCAGCAGGTAAACCCAGCAAACACAAAACGTTTTAAAAACGTTTTAAATAAGTTATATTTTGGCTTTTGGTTTAGGTAAAAACGTTTTAATAACATTAAAATGTCGGGTTATATAAAGGTCATGATAACGTTTTAAAACGTTTTGTATGAAAACACACTACAACAATATTTTTAAATGTTTTCAAAAATGTTATTGTAAACTATTTTTGCAAACATTTTTGCCAAATATTGTGTCAATACTTAAATAACATTATGTTAAAATATTTGAACCCAGCAAACACACAAATGTTCTTAAAATGTTTTTTTCAAAACCTTTTAATAACATTTAAATGTCGGGTTATATAAAGGTCATGAAAACGTTTTTAAAACGTTATTGAAAATATTTTGGGCAAACATTTTTCGCAAAATATTTTTCAACCCCAAAATAACATTCTCTTTAGAATGTTTTGTATCAAGTTTTCAAGAATGTTTTTGGAATGTTATTAAAACGTTTTATACCCTTTATATAACCCGACATTTAAACGTTTTCTGTAAAACATTTGTGTTTGCTGAGCAGTAGATTATCAAAAAATATTTTTTAAGGTTGTGAAAACGTTTTATACTCTTAATATACCCTTTATATAACCCGACATTTAAACGTTTTCTGACAACCTTTTATAACCTTTTGCGAATGATGTCGAAAACGTTTTGTGTTTGCTGGGAAGCTACTCATATAAATTCATTATGCGTACTGTTCATTAAATGTATCAATTGCATGCTAAGTTTGACGTGCTACCCGTATCTGAAGATAGAATAATGTCATTGAAACGTACTGTTCTCTAAATGTATGAATTGCATACTTGGCTTCATATGATATCTAGGAAGATAGCAACAAATGTTATTTGAAAGTGCTCAATAAATGTATCAATTGTATGTTTTGATGGATGTGCTATCTACTGAAGATAGCAACAAATGTCATTTAAATGTACTGTTCACTAAATGTATGGATTGCATGTTTTGACATCTACTGTAGATAGCAACAAATGTTATTTGAAAATACTGCTCAATAAATCAATTGTATGCTTGGTTGGACGTGCTATCTACTGAAGATAGCAAAAATGACATTTAAATGTAATACATGTTATTAATACGAACTGCTCACTAAATGTACCAAATACTTGGTTGGTTTTGTATCATTTACATTTACATTAAGCCATAGCTTCTTGAAAACATAAAAATGTTGATGTTGTTATTTTTTATCTTTATCTGGTTCTTTATATTAAAATAGTATTCATATTTTTCAAAGTAAGAGAGCGCCTCGATTTAAGGGATATTAATATAAAGTATTTATTTTAATCTTTCACCATTATCCGCATGAAATTTCAAAAAGGATACAAAATATTCCCAGTATTTCGTTTCGCAAATATTTTAGTCCTGGCTCTAGCTAGAACCCGGCCTACACCGGATAGGGCAGAGATTTTGACACTTGATTTGGGTTATTGGACCTTTGAGGTTAACGAATCACAGAGGTGCTTTTGCGAAAGCGGCTGCGAATTCGAGAAATCCAAGATGGCCGCCGGCGGCCATTTTGAAAATTTTAAATTTTAGTTTTCACTCAATATTCATGTGTAATACATCATTCTATAGGTTTTTGCATACAAGGAATCAATTTCTGACATTATTTTTATGATTGAAGGTCAGTATAACATGTTTACATTCAAAATGGCCGCCAAATGGTTGCCAAAAGATGGGGTTTTCATTAAAATGTATTTAGAATTCAATATTTTAACTTATTTGATGTTAAAAATAACCATGGGTTGCTGATATTATGGTCAGTTGTCTATGTCATTTCTATCATCTCCTGGATATGTTTAAAAATCAAAATGGCTGCCAAAATGGCCGCCAAAATCGTCTTTTTTTTCATTAAAATGTGTTACAGGAGTATTATGAAGTACCAGATTTACAATGAAATGGTGCCAAACATTGTGTTCTTTTGTATTCAAAGTATCTCTCTGGTAAAGGGGTAACAATATGACATCAGCATCAATTAATATGATCTCATGGGCATGTAAACATTCAAAATGGCCGCCAAAATGGCTGCAAAAACATGATTTTTTCATTAAAATGATATTTAAAACAGCATTTTAATAGATGTTGTGTTAAATATTTTCATTGAACGCTGATATAATGTTAAAGGAGTATTTCTATCCAAATTTCTTCCTGCTCATGTGTTTTTACATTCATGAAAGAAACCTAAACCCAAATTTTCATGCAAATCGGACATTCAGTTGGCGAATTATGGGCTATAACATATATTTCAATGGTCCATAGGATTGTGTGTGATACTTTCGTTGTCGACAGAATGAAATTCAAAATCGAACATTTCGGCCCGTTTCTCTAGATATAAATTATAAATTTATAAGATAAATTTGCAAGATTCCTTTGCACATGATCATTATGCACCTAGTAAGGGAGACCGGGGCAGGTTGGCCCCTTTTTCCCCACTTATCTGGAGAGCTCAGTTTGTGGGTTAGGAGGCTCTCAATTTGATACTTGAGAGCTGTTTACTCTAGGTAAATGCTAACAAATTTATATGGCTCTGTGACTTATACAAAAGTTATAGTAGTTGTAGGAGAGAGCGAAAAGAAAATTAACCAGGCCGGGGCAGGTTGGCCCACCAAACGGGCAGGTTGGCCCTCTATGCACAACCGTGTGTTATTGCCATATTTCTTTCCAATAAAACATTCTAAAGTTACAACTGCGGTAAGATATCACCTATCATAGTTCCAAGATAATCAAAAATAAAATTCATTTTGCGCCATCATGGGTCATTCTTGAGGAAATAGCTAAAATCAAGGAAATAACGTTAACCAATCATCTTATAAAACCCATAACGAAAAACTGAAAGGCTGTGGATAACAATTGTAATTGACTTTTTTGTTCATTATTAACTATTCTGAGTGATGAATTACTTTTTATGTACAAATTCCCAATTATAAAGAAATATGATATTGAAATATTGCTATTTCCAGTCAAAAAGTGCTCAAATAGGACAACAATATAGATTTTTTGTACTATACTCCGCCTTTGAACAATTTTATCCATGGAACTGACTAGTGTTGGTGTGTAAATTGTATTTTGCTTCATTTGACACAAAATGGGTGAAAATGGAGAAAGTATGCATAACTCTTGCCCATAAACACAATGGGGGCAACCTGCCCCAGCACAAGTGGGCCAACCTGCCCCATAGTCTATTTTTGTTTTCCATCAAATTCCGCAAAACAGAAACAGGATGGAAAGCTTTCAACTATATGGCATTTTAAGCAAGACCCATACCTTCCAGCAACTTACAATTTACATAATGTATTATGTGCAACAATAGTGCTTTCTTTCCTTTCTTTTTTCTCCAAAATGACCATGCAAGTAGTTTTTAAATTGATAATATTATGTCTCAACAACATGTAATTTATCTGATTTTTTAAGGAAATGGTGCCACATGAGTGCTTTCTTCGAGATCCAAAAATATCTTTGTGGCAGAAGGGTAACGTAAAATATGTCATTCAAAATTATCCCATGGGTACCGGGTAAGTTCAAAGAAATAAAAGTGACTCCCAAAATGGCCACCAAAATATTATTTTTTCATCAAAATCTGTTACAGCGACACTAGGTATCTGGTTTTCAAGGGATGGTGCCATAAAAGGAGAGTATTTTCCCACATAATCATTATAGCATAGCAGTAATAGGAAAACAGCATGGACTTATGGGTAATTGGGCATGTTTAAAATTCAACTTGGCCACCAAAATAATATTTTGGATGTTGGTGTAACAGTCATTTAAAAGAGTATATTATATTCTTTTAAATGACTGTTACACCAACTTTCAAGATACCAGTTTTTACAGGAGATGTCATTTTTCAGCTTCATGGCATATGGTTAACATTCTGTCGTACAATGATTCTGCCGGCATGCTCATACCAACGGGACCCCTTATATACTAGGTGCATAATGATCATGTGCAAGAGAATCTTGCAAATATATTCCCTTTCCAGAGAAACCGGCCAACATGTTCGATTTTGAATTTTATTCTGTCGCCAACGAAAGTATAACACACAATCCTATGGACCATTGAAATATACGGTATGTTATAGTCCATAATTCGCCAACGGAATGTCCGATTTGCATGAAATTTAGGATTTAAGATTCTTTTATGAATGTAAAAACACATGAGCAGGAAGAAATTGGGATAGAAATATCCCTTTAACATTATATCAGCGTTCCATGGAAATATTTAACACAACATCTATTAAAATGCTGTTTTAAATACCATTTTAATGAAAAAATCATGTTTTGCAGCCATTTTGGCGGCCATTTTGAATGTTTACATGCCCATATGAGATAATATTAATTGATGCCGATGTCATATTGTTACCCCTTTACCAGAGGGATACTTTGAATACAAAAGAACACAATGTTTGGCACCCTTTCATTGTAAATCTGGTACTTTATAATACTCCTGTAACACATTTTAATGAAAAAGACTATTTTGGCGGCCATTTTGGCAGCCATTTTGATTTTTAAACATATCCAGGAGATGATAGAAATGACATAGACGACTTATGCTTTGTTGTCACCATAATATCAGCATCCCATGGTTATTTTTAACATCAAATAAGTTAAAATATTGAATTCTAAATGCATTTTAATGAAAACCCCATCTTTTGGCAACCATTCGGCGGCCATTTTGAATGTAAACATGTTATACTGACCTTCAATCATAAAAATAATGTCAGAAATTGATTCCTTGTATGCAAAAACCTATAGAATGATGTATTACACATGAATATTGAGTGAAAACTAAAATTTAAAATTTTCAAAATGGCCGCCGGCGGCCATCTTGGATTTCTCGAATTCGCAGCCGCTTTCGCAAAAGCACCTCTGTGATTCGTTAACCTCAAAGGTCCAATAACCCAAATCAAGTGTCAAAATCTCTGCCCTATCCGGTGTAGGCCGGGTTCTAGCTAGGGCCTGGACTATTTATAGCACTTTTCAATATCAATGCTATAAATAAATTGAAATGAGTACGAATACGCTTAGAATTTGTCTAGTGGTTCTAAAATATGTACGGATCTTGCCAACTTGGTTAATGCTGTGCATGTATGGAATCAAGGATGAGAGATTTGTCTCACATCCCTGATAGCATTAACCCACGTTACAAAACATATGTAATCCATACCTTGATTACGACACTATAACATATCTCTTTTTGATCAGGATTGACCTGTTTTGAACTTATCCCGTCTTCTTAATCAATGAAGTACAATATTACCTCGTTTGTCAGGTAAAAAAGAACGTTCCCCAGTCAGTTTCTTGAAAATGAAGATAGAAAAGGGGCGATTAAAATATAGCTGGCGCCACAGATTCCCCGAAAAGCATCAAGTAACACCTGAATTACTTGCTAGGCATCGAGGCACCAGTACCCATCAATCATTCATAATATGAACGGCAGTACGACGACTCACTTTTATCTTACAGTGCTTCTTATTCTCAATAGCAAGATGCTGTGATGTGTGTATCGGCAGATTCTACACACACCTGCGTAGCTTAGAATGCAGTTCATGCAACTCGCAGCTTGATCTATTTATGGTAAATGTCATTATATTTGAATGTGCGCTATTTTATGACAAATTTTAGTTTTGCGATTGTTATTTAAAAAAATTTAAACCAAACTTTTAAAAAAAATTAAATTAAAATTTCAAAACCATATATCTTAATGGGTAACACCATGGATATGAGGTTTACTTTTCCCTGGCATTGCAATATCTTTCATAAATAAATGCTAAAATTTCACTTTGTAGGAAATAGGAAAGTACATTTCAGATCCTGTGCCCCCTTTTAACATTCTGCACGTACGATATCAAAAAGGTGATGAATTTTACCCAATCTTAAATTCTGACAAGTCGGAGTATATCTCTTGATGATGAGTGCTAAGTATGATACTTCTGACTGTTGACAATTCTGGTCGACAACCCGGGCGACAACCCCGTGATGACATTTTCAATCCAATTCAGAAGGCGCATTTTGTACATTTACCAGTCAAATAACGACGAATTGAACTGCTTTTGAAATCTAATATTTCACCTTTTGACGGACCACCAAATAAAGTGTTCAAAAATGTTATTAGATAGAACAAAAATCGAACTGATCATCATTAATTTTCAACTCACGTGCATAAAAATATTGCCAATGTAAACTCGACGTGTTTGTGTGATGAACACTTTCCTCAAGTGATTATTTGCTTTGCACTTGGGAGAGCGGGAAATAAGGAGACAAATATACAAGATAGAGAAAAAGAGTTTTGCATGTGGCATGGAATTGGATAATAGTAGCAAATTACATCGTGATATAAAATGTTGCCGCACGTGGAAATGGTTGATATAAGATTCCCTTCTAATTCAAAAGCACCCCCATTTCTCACTACACTGAAAGGTGGGTAACATAAAAGGATGTGAGCGTCGAAGTGGTTAAATGCCAGTTGCCCTGTAGTAACACCGTTGTAAAGAGCAGATATAGGGCAACTCTTATTTCATCGGCAATAGGTAAAGCAATATCAGGGGAGAGGAGAACAGAGGTAGATGACCGCACGTGTAAATAGTTAGAAAGAGATGAGAACGACAGAAACAGACAGAGACAATAAATTGACGAATTGAGATACTAAACAAATGAAAGAAGCGCCATAATTCTTACTAAGATTTGTTCGATGTATATACTTGTGTATAGACTTTGTCACTCTGGTCCATTTGAAAAAGGTCAGTGAGTGTTTGTGGTAATACGAAGGGCCCTTCAAAAGGTTTGGTTTGAACATTTATTTTTTTCGGCAAGACTGTTTCCTTTTTAAAATTACCTACGTTTATACGTGTTAAATGTTTTATCGATATTATAAAAACAAGATAGGGAGAATATATTGTGATATGTAGGTATATAATTAATGTATTCTTTAAATTGGTTAAATCTGGGCTACAATCATAATGAAACACTAAATAATGGTGAGCAAAATGGACATATATCGTAAACTAAAGATATCTTCAATAGACAAGTGTTTGAGCGTGGAATATGTCTGACAAGAATATAACTCTCAGTGTGTGAGTGTCTCAGTGTTCACCTTATAATTGCCATGGTTTGTAATGAATTCAACTTGTAAAATGGAAAGTTCTATATTAATGCTATGAATTCTGCCCAATTATTCAAAATATTTTCAAACTATATTAGTAGACAATAATCGCCGTTGTGTGTAATATTTGCAGCAGGTAAAGCTATAAATTCATTATGCATACTGCTCATTAAATGAATCAATTGCATGCTTGGTTTGATGTGCTATCCTTAGCAAACACAAAAACGTTTTAAAAACGTTTTAAATAAGTTATATTTTGGCTTTTGGTTTAGGTAAAAACGTTTTAATAACATTAAAATGTCGGGTTATATAAAGGTCATGATAACGTTTTAAAACGTTTTGTATGAAAACACACTTCAACAATATTTTTAAATGTTTTCAAAAGATGTTATTGTAAACTATTGTTGCAAACATTTTTGCCAAATATTGTGTCAATACTTAAATAACATTATGTTAAAATCTTTGAACCCAGCAAACACAGAAATGTTCTTAAAATGTTTTTTCAAAACCTTTTAATAACATTTAAATGTCGGGTTATATAAAGGTCATGAAAACGTTTTTAAAACGTTATTGAAAATATTTTGGGAAAACATTTTTCGCAAAATATTTGTTCAACTCCCAAAATAACATTCTGTTTAGAATGTTTTGTATCAAGTTTTCAAGAATGTTTTTGGAATGTTATTAAAACGTTTTTATACCCTTTATATAACCCGACATTTAAACGTTTTCTGTAAAACATTTTTGTTTGCTGAGCAGTAGATTATCAAAAATGTTTTTTAAGGTTATGAAACCGTTTTATACTCTTAATATACCCTTTATATAACCCGACATTTAAACGTTTTCTGACAACCTTTTATAACCTTTTGCGAATGATGTCGAAAACGTTTTGTGTTTGCTGGGAAGTGTATGAATTTGTATGTTTGGCTGGACGTGCTATCTACTGAAGATAGCAACAAATGTTATTTGAAAGTACTGCTCAATACTGTTCAATGAAAGATAGCAAAAGTATCATTAAGGTTGGTCTAAACCCTGGAATTATGGAAACTTTCGGGCCTCATAACTGCTAAATTGTTGGTCTAACGTACATAAAAGTATACATATTTAGAATGGCAAAGACTTGATAAGTCCCAAATTTGACCTCACAGATGAATTGATTAAGTCTTTGCCATTCTAAATATGTATACTTTTATACACATTACACCAACAATTTAGCAGTTATGAGGCCCGAAAGTTTCCATAATTCCAGGGTTCAGACCATCCTTAAACGTTCTGTATTACTAAGAGGGCACGGTGGCTCAGTGGTTACGGCCTTGGACTCATAATCTGAGAGCTTGCTCGACGTGCGTGGGTTCGATTCCCCGTCCCACCCCCAGACAAACAAGAACCTAGACCTATAACTTTGGTTTGCGTAGTGAAGTCAACACTGCTTAGCAACGATTTTGACAAGGACGCAACCCGGACGCAAACAAGCAGACATGTTCGCGTCTGCAGAACATGTTGCGTTTGACGCGGGCGATAACGGCGCAGCAATCACGCAAACGATCGCGTTTTTCGTTCCAGACATGAACGCTTATTTCTCCGCGTCCGACCACCCGACCAAAATCACCTTGGATACGTGGCTTCACCTACTGCCATGGTTAGGGATGGGCAGTTACAGGTCTAGGTGGTATGTCTATGGTCCCACCACCGTGTTGCGCCCTTGGGCAAGGCGCTTTGCCTCGCTTGCCTCACCCCACCCAGGTGCAATGGGAAGCTGTTAGGGGTAGTCACAGTCGTTGTACTGATGGACCCTGCGCCACTTGTAGGCTGCAAACGTGGTTCCGACATATTCTAATGACGGCGGAATAAATGTAAAGCGCTTAGAGGCTGTTTACGGCATAAAGCGCTATATAAATGTCTACATTTATTTATTTATTTATTTAAATGTATCAATTGCATATGGGCATGCTATCTACTGAAGATCGCAAACATGTTATTTAACCGTATTGTTCTCTAAACGTTACATCCGTATGCTTGTCAAGTTGAATGTGATATCTACTGAATATAGGAAACATATCATTTAATATAATGCTCATTAAATGTATCCATTGCATGCTTGGTTATAAGTGCTATCTACTGAAGAAAGCACATAATGTTATTTAAACGTACTGTTTGCTCAATGTATCAATTGAATTCTTGATAAGATGCTATACTGAAGATAGCATTAAATGTTTTTTACCGCACTGGTCACTAAATGTTGTAATTGCATGCTGATGCTCTCTAATGGAGATCGCAAATCTGTCATTTAAAAGTACTGCTCACAAAATGCTACGTTGGACGCGCTATATAAACGGCTATCTTCAGTAGATAGCACGTCCAACAAGTATGCAATTGATACATTTAATAATCAGTACGTTTAATAATGTTTTTGCTATCTCCAGTAGTTAGCACGTCCCCCTAAGCATGCAATTGATACATTTGGTGTAGGGCATTATGTGTTGCGAAAAGGTAAATATAATTTCAAAATATTGCACTCTTTCTTTTTATCTGTCTTTCTTTTTTTCTTTCTTTCTTTCTTTCTTTCTTTCTTTCTTTCTTTCTTTCTTTCTTTCTTTCTTTCTTTCTTTCTTTCTTTCTTTCTTTCTTTCTTTCTTTCTTTCTTTCTTTCTTTCTTTCTTTCTTTCTTTCTTTCTTTCTTTCTTTCTTTCTTTCTTTCTTTCTTTCTTTCTTTCTTTTTTTTTCTTTCTTTCTTTCTTTCTTTCTTTCTTTCTTTCTTTCTTTCTTTCTGACGGGGGTGGAGAAGTGTGCAGTTTCGCTTTATTTTATCTTCTGCGAATAGTCAATTTTATTTAAAAGATTGATGACACTGTATGTAACAGGTTTTCAAGTGCTAAAGTGACAAGTGATGAATTGTGAAAAATTAATTTGATTTATTGATTTATCCATTGTTTGCAGCAGGCAGTTTGCCTTGATTTACATTCTGTAAACGTCTAAAATCGAAAAAGTAAAACTTTGTTTAGAAGTTTCGGTTTCTGTAAACTTCTACGAAAAATCCATTTTTGTTCAGAAGATTGATGCCACTGTACGTAACATACAAGGTTACAAGTTAAATTATAGTATACGCCCTGCAAGTGGCATGATTTATCATGTTCTTTAAAGTGACCGTGAATAGTGACAGTACAACTTGTCTTAATTTAACCGAACAGTCAGATGTCTTTTTGTATTATTTTATTATTTTACCATTCGAATTTTTAACGCTCGAAGTAGACTTCGTGTTTGCTTTTATGCGCTTCTCCCATCGTGAAACTAATTTGTCATAATTATTGTAGGCCGCACATGACGCGATGCCGTCTGCGCGTACAAGAGAAATTCACATTGAAACGCATCCCAGGAATGTCAGTGCGGCAAATGTCCAAAAAGGTTACTCTTGCTTTCGGGCCCTGCGGGGCCTTTCTAAGTGGAACAATCCTACTTTTACACAAGTGTTCGAACGACTTATGACCGGGATTGTAGGTCTTGATCTGCTTGATAAGCACAGCCACCTTGGGTACCATGTGAGCAACACAACCACCAAATAAAGCCTACGCAGATGATATCACACTGATTGCCAAAAGCCCAGAAGATTGCCAGAAGCTGATCAACATAGTCAATGACGACTTCCTCTGGTGGACACGCATGCTGCATACGACCCAAAGTTAACAATTCAAGCAGGGGCGTAAACAGACCTGATCTTCCGGGGGGCAAGATTGAAAAATTTCCCAATTTCTGATCAAAAGTTGTAGCATATCGAGCGGCTTGCCGCGAAGCGTTAAACGGCAGGGGTCCAGGGGCAAAGCCCCAGCGGGGGTGAAGGGGGCAGAGCCCCTGAAGCTCCTGGTTTTTGGCATATTAGAAGCTAAAAATCACTGTTTCAGAGTACAAAATTTCACAATGAAAGTAGTATAGATCTTCTTCCCTCTTTCTTTCCCTTTCTCTTCTCCCTTCCTTCTCCCTTCCCTTTTTTCCTTCCCCCTTTTTCTTTTCTTCTTTCTTCTTCCTCTTTCTTCCCTTTTTTCTCTTCTTTCCCTTTCTCTTCCCTCTTTTCTCTCCTTCTCCCTTTTCCCCCTTCCCAATTTTAGCTCTTCTTCCCAGTTTTTTGTGACCGGGGCAGCTTGCCCCCCCTGCCCCCCCCACTGGTTACGCCACTGAATTAAAGGAGGAGAGATTGCTAGCATCCACAGTCAACCGATGAGATCTCCTTGGAAGTTTATCTTTGCAGACTTGAAAGGTGACCATGCCATCAGACAATCCGTGAAAGACAAACTGGCACAAGCTAAAAATAACGGAATTATGGTGTAGATCTACAACAACGCAATCATACCCAAACTGACATGGGAGTTCACCATCCATAACTTCCCAATTACGTTCCTCGAGAATCTGGAGGCTACCTGCACCATTTGTGCACCAAACACTGAAGCGATGGGCTGGAGTAAGCCGATGCACCACCTACACCGCCATGTACCGAAGTATGAATACATACGGCCTGCAGCTAATGAGGCTCACCATTTCTGTAAAGTACCATCTCAACAAACACTCTATAGATGGAAGCACTCAAGCTCTGTACAAAAAGACTGTCTCCAAAAGAAGGCAAAGCAAGTCAGATGTAATGGAGTCAAGGAACTAGAGCAGAGAAAACGCCACCTGATACTAAATGAGATGTGCAGAGGGCAGACAGATAGAGCATGTCTTGGCTTTAGAAAGAACCAGTAGCTAATCAAAGACAT
Source organism: Amphiura filiformis (assembly GCF_039555335.1). Taxonomy (NCBI): domain Eukaryota; kingdom Metazoa; phylum Echinodermata; class Ophiuroidea; order Amphilepidida; family Amphiuridae; genus Amphiura; species Amphiura filiformis. The sequence continues at coordinate 19,774,118 of NC_092639.1, forward strand.
GAAGCCGCAGGAGCGCAAAAAGTGCTTGACCGGTCTTGTCAAAGATGTGGATATGATATATACCTGTATGGTTGTGCTAAGCAGGGACAGTGGCTCAAGTGATACTCCGCCTTGCAAGTTGACACATCATGGAAGAAGCTCCTGCATGTGTGGACACCCGAGCTATTGTCGTTCCATATCAATGTCATGCATACATGACCAACTGCCCCGCCAACTGCCATAAATTATTCCCACGAACCTCAGATTATGGAGCAACACTAATCTAGGATCCTACCAGCTATGCCATCACAGCAACTGTAGGCCCTACACTGTTCCATATCCTAATATAACATATTATGTTAGAATATTTTCATTCTTTTTTTGCTACTGCTGCTGCTGCTGTTGCTATACGCTAGCGAAGTGACGTAATAAATCGTATTAACTACCATAGCAATAGGTGAAAACAATTTTGAATATATCGCGCTGCACTACAAGCAGGTTGCACTCATCACCTGTGTATGTATGATTGAATACAATGCCGGTCTTTTCAAAGATACTAATCTTACAGGTGCGAGTGATCAGCATGGTATGGTTCAATGCAGAGGTACCACGTGAAATAAACCAGTGCAGCGCGGTATATTCAAAAATTGCTTTCACCTATTGCTATGGTAGTTAATCCGATTATTATATCACTTCGCCAGCGTATTGTCATGATTGTTGTTGTCGATGTTTTTATCTACAAGTTTTTATTTGTTCATGATAATGGTTTATTTCTTGCTCTAGTTTCCAACTTTCATTGCGCCTTTCTGTCTCATCTCAACGCGATGATTCAGCCTATAAAGCAATACTTAATTCACCCACCAACTCTTTCTTTAATTTGCTTTTTAACTTTAAATACCACTTTAAAATGAGCTTCACGTTTTCCATTGAGCAGTATCTTTAGATGTTATTTGCGATGTTTAAAACAAGCTCTTGCTCACGTTTTTCTTATATGTTCTCAGGTGAACTCGGCGCCAATGCTCTCTAGTGGCTGTATTTGGCGCCAACAAATTTAAAGCATTTGCGCGCTGTTCACGATGCTTAAAGTTCACAATTTTGAACTTCGTTAACATGGCCCGATATGATCTCAAGAACAACAGCAGTGCAACTTGAATTACACATGTTTGTACTATAAGTTCATTTAATGATGATCATTAATTATGAATATTGAATATAATAATATAAAAATGGATGACCTCAGTCCACAAAAATAAAAATAAAAGGGTAAGCTTATCGTCTGCGGTGAAACACCAAAGTGGTGATTCGCGCGGGTTCATTAGAGGTGTAAACGACCGTATAAAAGGTAGTTAACTCGAAGATTTTTTAATAATGACATCTATCTTAAACCAGTGTACGTTGTACATATCAGTGCTTGATAGAGAACATCGAATTTGTTCAAACTTACAATTAATATGTTCACCTTAAAACATTCTAAAAAATATCAAAGATTTTGGACTTGCTGACATCGACATTCGCACGGGAATTGTTAAAGCATTTGTATAGCCGTGTAGGGCTTACTATGAGCACTGTCATTTTGGAAATGCGTAACAGGTTGAATTAATTCTATCCCAGCGACGTCAATAAATGATATTCCAGTTGAAATCCGTGCACCCCTGTGGAAGGCATGACCTTAATCTCCCTCACAGGGAGTGTAGATGTTAAATGGAGTCACCCATTCAGGTAACTCCATTTGAAATTCACACTCCCTGTATTGAAGATTAAGGTCATATCTTCCATAGGGGTGTGTGGATGTCAAACGGAATACCCTAATGGTGATTATTTGATCACTGATGGTCACTAAGGGAAACGTGACGCAATGGTTAGGGTACTTGCCTTTAGTGCATGAGGTCCCGGGTTCAATTCCCAGTGGTGGCGATTTGCTGGGATATTGATTTGGAAAAACGTCTGAAAATAATTGGCAACTTCTGTAGATTCATTTCAGACTTCTGCTCTCCCCATGGTTCATTTATAATTGGGTAAATGAATCATGAAAGTACTCCGTCCTTCGGAGGGGACGTTAAGCCGTCGGTCCCGTGTGCAGAGAGCCATACCTGTACATGTATCTCGCAGCCAGTTTCGAAAAGAGTAGGGTGTTAACCCCTGACTGTTCCCAACCTGTCACGGTGTTCAAATGGACCCCAATGGAAATAAGCTTCAATTGAAGCTTCCTGGGTTATCCATGGTTGTCAAAAAAACCGAACAAATCAAATCAAATTAAACTATTACTCCGAATGTTTGTTCCTAAGAACTTGTCATTCTGGTCAGGTTTTTTTGTTGATATACCATTCAAAAGAGAAAAGCAAATGCAATGTTATTAAATCGGAATATCGTGTTACATGTGTAAAGTGTCCTCCGGGTTAGATAGCACGTATATTTTGTGCCTCAACATGCTTGTTGAGTATAAATTACATCATTCATTAAACGCAATAGGATTTTGGATGACCGTCAGTGATCTGACTTAGGCTATAATAATGTGAAAGAATCTAAGAGAAGACGAAATTGTCTCTAAATTTACCAATAATCTTGGCCTGTATAAATAATATTTTATACATGTATCATATTAGTTTACCTGCAAAAGTTGTTGTTTTAAAAGATATATAATGTAATTTTGATGTATTTGGCTATTTTATATCTTTTAATACGCTTGTTCCATTGGCATCAAGAGATAGCAGTTATGTGCACTGCTTGTTTGTCGCAGGATAAACATATTAATGAATTAATACATCGCACATAATAAAGCTTAGAATTATTGCATCAAATAGCCTACATGGTATTACCTTCGCGTAAGCATACTCAAGGTTTATTCTATATCAAGACAGGGATTTAGACAAGAGCCGCAGCTGTCTAAGACTTCATAATCACGAGGTAGCTCGAAGTCGTGGGTTCGAGTCTCCGTGGTGTCAACGTGTTATGCACTTATGTAAGGCTCTTCACCCCATTGCCTCTCCCCACCCAGGTGTACAATGGGTACCGGCTTTATTCCATCAGTGCCGGGAAGGTAATATACTGTGGAGGAGTCTAATCCTCAATAAAGTCTTGACAATAGGCTAATTGTGTGTATGCTTACATGGAAATACCTGGATCAATTAGGAAGAACACAAATCAAAGTTATTCTACAAAATTTTACTTTGACGCACAATAGGTTACATCAAAACATTGGATTGCAATCAATTTACAGCGTACAAGATCTATATACGGTCTCAGTGATATATCACATAGTTTACTCTTCAAAGAAAGCTATACCTTGCACTTGTAAACTCTCTTCGAAAAAGACGACAATTGTAAATCAATCACGTATACATTTTAGGCTATAATTCTTCGATTGAATAGGGCCTATCTTTACTTGTAAAATTAATGTATAAAACATACGAATCACAATTTGGCCTAACCCTATGAGAAGTACCTGCCGATTGGTCAAAAAGAAGTTTTTATTATCAATTGGACCAATCAGCAATATTGTTAGAATAATTTCACCATGCAAAAAAAAAATGGGGTGAATTATTTACAAAGCTCAATTCTGATTGGTGAGTAAAGTGAAAATATCATGTAATTGACCAATCAGATGCAATGATATATCGGCAGGTAGTGCTCAGGGGGTTAATATGCTTTGTTTTGTGTTCTTATGTTTCTTCTTTTTGCATGGGCCATCAATTGTAAAATAAAAGAAAGCTACCACTTGTATAAACTCTCTTCAAAAAAGATGACAATTGTAAATCAATTATTACTTTTTCATTAGGCTATAACCTTGACTTGAATATCTTTATTAGTGAAAATTAACGAATCACAATTTGGCTTAATATGCTTTGTTTTGTGTTCTTTTATTTCTTCTTTTGCCTGGGTAACTCATTCAGTGGATGTTTTAAGGTATTCTCTGTGCATCCATGAGGCACAGTTTAACAGAAGTTCATTAGGGAATTTTGGTTTTCTCTCATCCAGCACTCAAAAAAAATTCTTACCTCACAAATTTGACTGAAAATCTTCCTTTCTTTTTTTTTGCAAAAGCCACAATTTGTTGAAATCTACACCTACCACAAAGTGTTAACTTTACTTTTTTCCCGCCAATATATATTTTTAGCTAGATTAGAGAAGTAGCATATCAACGAGATCGATGTCTGCTGGCCAAACAGCTTCGCATGGAGACAGATTTGAAGCAAGTCCATGGTGCATCGCGTAAGTCCATCACGAAATAGCAAACAATGATTATACTTGACCATGAAACTCACTAAGAAAGTACATATATTCCGATCACCAGGAAAACAAAACACCTTTGCATTTTTTTTGCTATCTACAGTAGATAGCATCATGTTACATTTAGGTAGGGCCTATCCATGGTAAATAGTTTCATTAAGGTTTGCTATCTACATGGGATAGCAAGTTTATGTTGACAACAATATACTTGTTATAAAGTAATGCTAACCGTAACAACAATTAAATACTCCAAATTAATGGTATCGATCCGATCCAAGAATTTTGCTATCTACAGTAGATAGCAATAAAACAAATGGGAAAATGCGTTACTTAAAACAGGTTGAATCTGTCCAGCGTAAATAATTGTACTATCTACAGTAGACAGCAATACACGAAGGCAACTATACTTTTCTTAAGAACCACATTTTTTTTTTTTTTTTTTTGCTTTTTGTTTTGTTTTTTGTTTTTTATTGTTTTGTTGCTGGTTTGGTTTGTTATTTTATAAAGCTCCCACATTCTGAAGGTTTTAACAAATTTTGTGGGTGTAAGAGGGTGCAGAGGCAGAGAGAAGGGGAGCAGATTGTTTGATTGTTTCTTTGTTTTGTTTCTTTGTTGTTGTTTGTTATTTATAGCGACAAAATTGAGACAAACATGACAATTAAATTACATACTTTCTAGACCAAGTGCACTTTTTTGCTCCCCAAAACGACCATCATGACCAAAAGGAAAGTAGATTTTTAACAGTTATCAGCTGGTTACAATAATAAAGGAAAGGAAGGTTTTTTATTTCAAACTCTAATGGTGACCCGCAGGTTAAATTGCTAGAATTGTACATTAAACACACCTAAACAGAAACAATGCAATTTGCAGGCAGCAGCTTAATCAGCGCCAATATTGCAACATTGAAACAAACAACTATACAAACATCCAATCCAACCCAACCACATCCCCCAGTAGGCAATGAGGATAAAGTGCCTTGCCCAAGGGGGGGGGGGCACAACACGTTGGCACGAGCGGGGCTCGAACTGACAACCTATGTATTATGAGTCGGGCGCCTTATCCACTCGGCCACACGTGCTCCCACATAATCGCAGTGCATGACGGTTAAAGATGAATCAGCAGCCAGATAGTTAGTAGTCACCCAATTGAGTATTAGAGCAATGGTCACACCTTGACTATGATCAGCGCCATAATGACGGAGAAAACTATGAATCACAGCGCCTTAACGACTAGCAGAACTAGGCGCTTAATGTAACACTCGATAACTTGATGGACATTACCTGAGTTTATACATGTTTCATTGATGGAAATTAGAGAAAAACACTTGCTCGCAGAGTCAATAGCTGCTACGGTTGAAATTTTGGTGCATAAGCACAGGTAGTTTGATATGCTGAGACGTAAGATGATTTACTAACTTTGTCTTTGAGTTGATATATTTTGGTGAGGTGTTTTTCAGGAAGTGGCGCCGATAGATTTTGGTGCCAGTTAAAAGTGAAGGAGGTATGTGACTAGGGTATTTTGATAAGGCAATTTGCATGTTTTATACAAGCATTGACAACCACCTGTATGATGTGATGTACACAGTTAAACACTGGATATGGTACCTCATTCTTATCAGCACTGTCACTACCCTACATGCACCCCCACATATTTACAACATTGTGCTATCTACGGTAGATAGCAATTTGATATCTAATTGCTTTCCACACTTGAAATGTTGAATCACACATTTGGGACTCTACTGGTCATCTAACAGCATTTCTGATTGGTTGATAACTTGAAATGCTCATTCCAATTGCGAATGACTATTAGGCTTTAAACTATTTATGGTCAAACTTGCATTTGCAGATGATATCCTCCTTGATTGGTTCAAAACTGGCCACAATATTAATTTTGGCCAATCGGCAGGTAGTTATCGTGGATTTAAAACTCCAATTATATCTTGCCACTGGAAACAGGAATCCTATTTTACTAATTCACTCTGGCATAGTCTTTTTTAAACCATTTCTGCTTTCCTTTCTTTCATAAACCCTTCCGCCTCCCATGCTCTCAAGACTTACTCGGATTGCGTGATCCCGAGGGAGGGCGGTCACTAGGACAGGTAAAAGAGAAAACACTAATTTTAAAAGGGTCTAATCGGCTTAAATACTTTTACCTATATGTGACCAGATCTGATCCAATTAGGCTAAAGTCGGCAATAATGAAACTGAGATACAGGCAAAATGAGAGGAGAAAAAACAATTAAAAACATAAGTAAATGCATATATAAAAGGTTCATAACTTTGAAACCCAGTATTCAAGAGACCTGGTGATTCAACATCAGTAAGTGTAGGTACCGGGCAAGTTAGTATTGGTAGTAACTAAATTCCAAATTTCCGACATTAGCCTGAGTAGATCAGATTAGGTCACATAATGTAGTTATAGAATGGCATATTTTACTGCAAATGTTAATCTCCAACTGCATACACTCCACGCATAGCATATTATACCCAAGTTTATTTTGCTATCTTCAGTAGAAAGCAATATAATTAAACACGCCTGTGTGTATCCATTTTAGTGTATTTAGCAAATATCAATATTACTATAATATTTTATCTATTATCCAGTAGAGCACTATTTTTCCCTGTGGACTTCACATTGTACATTAGATATATTAAGGTAAACATGATAAACGCATTTGTATTTTGTACGCATTTGCTTTTTTTTTTTTTTTTTTTTGTTATCTACAGTTTTTTTAATTTTGTTATCTACAGTAGATAGCAACATTAAACTTATAATTTTTATCTACGATAGATATAGTAGGCCTACTATTCTTATCCTGCAATATTATGCCACCTACAGTTAACAATATCCATAGGTGTAGATCTTGGGAGGATGAGGAATAAATCACCCCCCTCCCCCAATATTTTGCTAGGGGTGGTCGATACAATTATCCCCCATGTTGATATCTGTATGTTGGTTTCTGACCAAATTAACATCATGTTTGACCATTTTTAGCCTCAAAAGTGCCAACTTTTTTTCCAGTTTTTAACCATATTTCATCAGTTTAGCTTCAATATGGCAAAAGTTTTCGTGCGCATTTAATTTTGTATCATAAACTTATTATGTCGTCAAAAGGTGCTGGATTGACTATACTTCTTTTTCAACCACACCCCACTCCCATGTCAAAAAGAAATCTACGCCACTGACAATATCATACCATGGATTTACAATCTGCCGATCACAGTTAAATTATTACACATGCCTGCTTATTTTGCTATCCACAGTAGATAGCAATGATACCTCCGAATATTTCGCTATCTCCAATAGAAAGCAAGAAATTCACATACATCAATTACTTGCTATCTACAGTAGAAAGCACTATACTATAATAGTCATATAAAATTTAACTATACCTGCAGCAGATAGCAATACTGTATTCCTATGGTAGATTATACCTTTATAATTATCTTGCTATCTATAGTAGATAGCATTATTTTACCTAGCACCTTTGTAGATATTGCTATCGGTAAATAATAAACGGTAAATAGCCTTTTATAGAATAGTGCCATTACATATCCATAGCTGAGACCAACATCATACCCAGCTAGTATATTTTGCTATCTAAAGAGGAGCTACCTATATGACTAGACATCATTTTGCTATCTTCAGTAGATAGCAATATTTATACCTCGCACACACATTTTGCACAATAGCCACACAAAAAGCCATACTCGATATTTATCACATTTCCTCCGCAGCACACTTGTTTTTTGTCAAGTATCTTTCCCGAGAGGCATACTTTAACACTGTTCCCAAGCTGCAAAGAGTTGTTACTTCTCATGATATTAGATAACATTAATGCTATTGCACTTTCCCATACAGTACCATTAACCATGTTAGGTTATGTCTCTAAGTTCATTGAACCCATGTACATAGATTTATCACGTTGATACCACTCGGGCGAAAAAGAAAAAAATATGATATCCAAAAATGTTTTAATTTGGTAGATCAGTTTTAAGGCTATTTTGATTCAACCGTCTTTTGTCTCATGAGATTCGACGATGGATATGCATGGTATAATAAAAATGTATAACTCTCTTGGCACTCTTAATTGGATTTACACTCTAAATCATGATAATGTTTTGGCGTCTTATCTCAACAGTTATAGCATATAGAATCAATTTAAAAGCACGAGAATTTAAGATATTTTACAAGTGTCACTTGATGGTAATATTGACTTGAACTTTTCCTTTTTCAGCCACAAAATATCATATTCGGGTGACGCTATCCGGTTAGTGTTGTATTACCGTTCTGCTGATCGGTAATTCAACACGTGCAAACATTACAAATCACATTAGTCACAAGCACGCTGTGTTTGTTAATCTTAAACCTGTCAGCAGGTTAACCCCATGGACACTACTGCGTGGTCAGTCATCTAACAGCATTTCTGATTGGTTGATAACATGAAATGCTCATTTCAATGGCCAATTATGACTAGGCTTTAAACTATTTATGGTCAAACTTGCATTTGCAGATGATTTTATTAATACCCTCCTTGATTGGTTCAAAATTGGACACAATATTCATTTTGGCCAATCGGCAGGTAGTTCTCATGGGGTTATAATATATTCACCTGATACAAACGTTTCTATATTGCAAAAAAAAAATTTAAAAATTAATTGCAATATTCACTAGTTGATCGATCCATCGGGTGATCTTAATGTTAGCATTTGCAACTATTTTAAACTGTTGCGATTTGGTAGTTCACAGCATCTTGCGAATGGTACCAGGTAGTGAGCTTTGGCAAAAATTGCATTGATCAATTCATAGCGAATGTGTAGAAGAATTCAAATATATATACTCTTGCAGGTCCCGTGGTTCTTGAGTTATGTTGTAAAGAGGGCTGAAACAACCCCGGGGAAACAACAACACTTTGGTAAAACGTACATAACTCATTCACAACAATAAATCAAGCAAGTTTTCAAAGTATATGATTTGTAGAATGAACTTTTGCAAAACATTAAAGTGTTATTTTTCAATAATATATTGATTTAGACAATGAAAATTGATTGGCTGTTTCGACCAACAATACCTCGTCTACCCTTAAAAGGCCTTTTAGTGAAAACCGCTTTATCGTCTTTATCAATGTTCTTCGTACACAATATAAAAGAAGCTTGATTAATATAAATTTCGGCTCGACCGATTGCGATTCGATCCTAACCTGGTACCACAATCATTGTAAATTGATCAATTTTATAAAAAATAAATTTGGGAACAAAAATCCGTTAAGCCACGTCATTACACAGTAAAAATATATTTACACGTAAAATATATAAGCGCTTTGCTTATGAACTTCAACCGTGGGACTCAAGAGAATTTGGTATTATTATGGATCCAAAAATAACCATTTAAAGGGCGTAAAAAACAACAAATGGCAGCCATTAATATTTGATGTAAAACCCCTCTTCAGAGATAGCTAACGGTCAAGACTTACCCTTCAAGATCGGTAACTCAATCCTAATTCCGCTGGCCAGTCAGTAAAATTTGGATTAAATTTCAACAGTTGGACATCGCATAGGCGCCGTGAATTCTGCATAGGAGAGACTTGCTGAATACATCACCTGTCCCAAGGCGTATTGAAGCAAGCATCCTTTTTTTTTTTTTTTTTTGCTGTATCCACCTTCCCTCTATCTCTTTTTTTTCTCACTCTGCCTCTCTTTCTTTCTCTCTCTCTCTCTCCCCCTCGCTCTCTCTCTCTCTCTCGTGCTTTTGTTGTTTTTTTTTTTCTCTCAACACCCTCTCTCCATTCTTCTCGGTTTTTCTCTCTCATGTTTTTGCATACACTCTCCGGGACTCCTCCCCCCCCCTTTCTCTCTACATCACCAAACCGTAATAGTGGGGACATCATGGACATGGTCAAATATTTGGTCCACAGAACACACTAACCATATGTCCTAGATTTTTTTAGTGGCACTAGTCGATAGAGCGCCCCTATTTCTATTTGGCATACCCCATCTCACCCACGATATATGCTTCCTTAAGAAGTTGGGAGACCAAATACTCTCACATAGTGCAGACTAGTACCTTTCACCTACTTACTGTGGCCATTTTGCATTGTCCCCACTTAAAAACTCTCCTATCACCAAACCCCTCTCTCTACAACCCCTCTCTCTCTCTCGCCTAGACGTTGATCCACAAGCCTCAGCACACTTTACAGGTTGTCGCTGACCCGGCCACACATCATACCATAAACCATTAAACAACAAATCAGGGACTTTGCTGCTTCAAGAGCGCACACCCTAGACATTCTACAAATAATCTTCGCAACCAGGATCAGCTCCCCAAGTTTCGTACGGGTTACAACGAGACAAATTAGCAGTAAGTTCCTCTCTATGCACGTAAAAAACGAGATGTAGGAACCCTACCTATTATAGTCCCCACTCTTTAAAACAGCATTTTCTCACTTTTCTGACATACCGTAATTTGTGGGGACGTCGCGATGTCCCCACTTTGTAAAAATGTCGCCACTAATACAGTTCCCCTCCCCTCCGCGCGTTTTGTAACCTCGCTCTATTTCTTTTTTCTCTTTCTCTCTGCTGCATTTGCTGTACTCACTATCTCTTTCCCCTCTCCATAGGCGTAGATCCTGCGGGGGGATGGGGATAACCCCCCAATATTTTGCCAGGGGGGTGGTCCATACAATCATCCCCCAATGTTGACGCCTGTATGTGGGTTTCTGACCAAATTAACCTCATATTTGGCCATTTAGCCCCCCCCCCGCCCTTTTTTTCTCGCTACGCGCGAATTTATTCCATTTTTGCACAATATTTAATAAGTTTTAGCTTCATAATGGCAAAATGAATTTTTTTCCAACTCTATCCCCCCAATATCAAAAAGAAATCTACGCCACTGCCCCTCGCATGTGAGTCTCATTTTTCTCACTCTAGACATCGCTCTCATTTTGCTCTCTTGTTTTTGCCTGTACACACTCTCTCTCTCTCTCTCTCTCTCTCTCTCTCTCTCTCTCTCTCTCTCTCTCTCTCTTCCTCTCCTACTGCTCTCCCCACCGCTCTTCTCCTCTTCCTCCTCCTCCTCCTCCTCCTCCTCCCTCTAGCTCTCTTTTTGTCGTATTTTCTTTTTAAGTGCAAAAACTAACATCATAATATAGTATATTGAAAGGCATCACGCCATAAATTCTTATAAACCGTTTTATAAGAGTGGCATTTAACAAGAAGTTATACCTAGAGCATCCTGGCACCCATTCGGCTATTTTCAGAAAATAAATGAACACATCCTCTATAAAGGAGTTCGGATTTCCGGACTTTTTGAGCAGTAGTACGAAATTATTAAGAAAAATATATAGTTCACAATCGAAAATCATAACCATGAGTGATGGCTCATTTCGTGAATTTGTATACTTTTTATTGCACTTCCAAGCTTTTTCTACTAACATTGGGAAATGGAATTCCAGTCTTCTGTAAACGATTCCCGAAACAATTTCAGTTGTTGTTCCAGTCTTCCGTTTCCGTTGGTGAATCAAGAAGACAATACGGTGTCCGTTTTTTAAAAGAACATCAAAAAGACTCTGAAAGACTCAAAGTTCGTGATCAAAGATCACGTTGCGCAAGAAAATCATATTTTCAACGTTGATCCACAAGCCTCAGCACACTTTACAGGTTGTCGCTGACCACTACGGCCCACATCATACCATAAACCATTAAACAACAAATCAGGGACTTTGCTGCATGCTTCAAGAGCGCACACCCTAGACATTCTACAAATAACCTTCGAAACCAGGATCAGCTCCCCGAGTTTCGTACGGGTTACAACGAGACAACTTAGCAGTGAGTTCCTTGTCCGGGGGAATTTCAAGCTAACTCAATTTTTCCACGAGAGCGTACTAGGCACCACCAAGGTTCGAACCCGCAACCTCTCGCACATTAGACAAAGACTGAAATGCCGCGCCGCATCAACAAGAATCAGAGAAGCAATTCAGATCCGCAAGAAGGTGGCCAAAGCACGACCGCTAGAAACCGCGGGAAATGCAGTGGACCAGATTTTTTTTTAATTGTGATCAAGCCATCAGCTTGGATGGCGAAAGCTCAAGTCAGTGAATAAATATATATATTTTTTGGATTTATCAACCAAAAATCAAATTAATGGAATTCCAGTCGTTTTCAAGAAGCAAACGTGGAAATCCAAACCTTTCTTCTATAGGGGGTGTGCGCTTATTTTAGGCCCCGGTGCTCAATCTCGCCGATTAACTCTGCGGCGTCTCAGAGTATTTCGATAGCTCTCCTGCGGCTTGCAGTTTCAAGCCGCAGTACGCCGACGAATTAATATAGCGTAGCCATACATACTGCAGTTACTGTCCGTTTTCCTATACAATATACACAGTGCTCTTACCATTGACGCGTAACCTCTACAAATAGCGTATGTTAGAAGTATGGGTAATTGCCTAGTTAACGTCGCTGTGTGAAAAATAACCGGCCAATATTAAAAGTACTCTTCTAAAATTCTAGAAAATATAGTTTTGCAACATGTCCTAAATTTTTAGCTAATTTAGATGTTTGGAAATATTCGTACTTTGGTGTTTTAGGAAGGATATGTAAACGACAGATAACACCAAAAAATATGAAGAAATTATTTCCAAACCGTGTTAAGTCTGCAAACCACCATGCTTCTCATTTTCAAGAACGCTGGTTAACAATAAGCAGAGTATTGTCTCATTTCGTAAACAAAAGCCCACACAGAATTGTTCTCTAACGTTCGCTTTATAATCGTTCACCCAACTGAAACTATAATACCAGTTCATTGCTCCATTGTACATGTAAAGCAGAAACATATGTTGTGTGTATTTAACCAGAGAAGATATGATTTAATCAGTTGAGCTGTTTTCAATGAGTGTTATCTTGGTTTAATAGCTTTTAATGGGGTTTAAGTCCTGCAAAGGTCGTGGTGAATTCTACTGTAGACATGACTGCATCATGATACCTGGTTGCGAAATCGCGAGCAGTTATGGGCATCGAGTTCGCAACATCTTCCCATCTTCTTGTTCTGCGGTTTGTCATTCATTACTCGAAACCTTTATATTAATGTTTATTGTAGTACTTACTTGAGGGGGGACTATACATCAAAATGATTTACTGCCATCAAAATTGAGATAATGGCATAGCCAAAATCTGTAGAGTTTAGGCTTTTAAATAGTTTTTGTTTGATAACAATCGGGTAAATTTCCAAAATTGTAACAATTCCTATACTTTGTGTATGTGTTACTAAACTTGGTTTTGATATAATTATTATGCTTACAATTTGGCAATGTTAAATATCACTGGGTGAGAAATTTCTTATGTATTTCATTATTTCTCACCCTGCTATTTTTAAGAAAATTAATTACAAATACCGTATCTCAAGATTAAAAATACCGTACTCAAGAACCAATACCCCTATTTAGGTGATTTTTTCACAAATATTTACTACAAATCTACCTGAAACAGAAATAAACAATTTTTAACATTATAAATGTCATTTATATACCTACAAAGCGCCCTCTTTATCTTTATCAGCGATTATCTCATTTTCGGATTTTTGCGTTTTTGAAAACTGGCAACAAACAATTTTTTTTGGGTTCTGGAGGGGCTAGAGTCTTCAAAATTGGCACACATGTAGCTTATGACATGTCCTGTGATCATGTGAGAGCTTTTGTGAAAAAAAACCTCAAAAAGTTGTCGGCTCTGGCAACCTGTTTTTCACAAACCCACTCATAGGATCACTTATCTATCCTCCCTAAATATCTTTGTGAAGTTTCAAGTTGATATGATATTTACAAATGTAACTTTTTGTTGTTGAAAGTTTTTAATTTTACAATAGCCCAATTTAAAGTTCGTTGACCTTTGACCTCAGGTCACCATGGGAGGGTAAGTATTTTTGGGCACTACAGACTATTCTAAATAAAATGACACCAAACATGACATAAATTGTTATAATCTTACTTATTTTTTAGTTAATTTAAATATGTGTGTTATTTTGATGGATAATCCCCCCCCCCCCATTGAGTTTACTCACCGTTAGCAATTTGCGGATCAGTCGATATAATCCAGCAAAGAATCAACGCACTCAAGGGCACTAATTTGTAAGGATACTGTTGTCAAATGTTATAAGCCGGTTGCGAGAAATGCAGGAGTTGAGCCGATCAAGACGATGAACGGGTGACTGAACATGGCTTTTCATCGAGCAAACACACATTTTGTTAGTGCATATCGCAACAATATTTTATTTCTCAGTATTCTCTTGGTCGGGCTGACGTCACAAAGGGGAAATAGCCTTGTAAAACCAGTGTGCGCATGTGCAGTTCCCCTTTCTCGAGCTGGTTGCTATGCGCGCGCTTGTGCAAAGGGGACGAAGGGGACAATGTTCCCGGATGTCCGACCGAGTGAATGTGCATCGTCGTGGGTCTGCGGCTTAGGTTCCGGGCACGCCGAAGAGTTAATCGGCGGGATTGAGCACCCAGGCCTTAATAGGACTGGATTAAATACCAATAATATATGCATCCTCCCTCTTCCTCTCTTCTTGTTAGTTTGTTACACTCTATTTTTAAAGGGTAAATATAGAAACAAAACGAGTATAGTCATATTAAAATACATCAAGTCATAAATGTTAATACCAGTATTGTATGCCTATTTTGGTTCCATTTGGATCCAGAAACTAGTATTAAAATTTCGATGAAGGAAGTTGCAATATTTAGACAAAAATAGGTGTATATTTTATTGTTAAGTTTATTGTATTATTATAGTTTATTGTTAGGTATGTATACAATACAACATTTGTCACCGTTTATTAAGTTCTTGTCATGTCTATATTAAGACATTAGTACAACAATTTTCATTGTAGCAATCTATTCAACCATTACCAATCATGCCGTTTTTGCTTGTTATGTAGTAACGCTAACGACTACAGTTTCGCCGTCGATATATGCCCCTACACCCTAGTCGGGTGTAGGGGCACTCGACTTTGGAAGTGATGGGGATGTTCGGACAGCAGTTCTTATGACTTATGACACTGAAAAATGGGGGTCTTTCAGTGGGAAGGCCCAAACAAGGGGGTCTTTCCGTGGGACTGGGGAAAATCTTGCCAAAAAAGGGGTCATTCAGTGAGACTGGAAAAAGTTTGGGTCAAAATATAAAAGTTGATACAAAATGTTTGAAAAATTTGAAAAATTTGAAGAAAAATAATGAAAAAACATGGTCATTCAGTGAGAGATTATCACAAATTTTCCCAAATTTTTTTGAAAATAGGGGTCCTTTGGTGACCGATAAACAAAAAAGGGGGTCATTGGGTGAAAGGGAGTTGAAAAATGGGGGTCAATGTGGCCGCATATCCCCGTTACCCATTTTTAGTGAGTGTCCCTCCCCTCCGGGTTGTGGGAGGTGTCTTGTCACAACCCTAATAAGGACGTACACACACGTGTCTGAGAAAACACGCTTCGGTGACCAACATGGTTAACACACATGTAGGCTCTCGCAAACGTTTCGATTCGATTCGATTAATTCGATTTGACTCGATTCGATTTTCGGGTGGGATCAATTTTCATAAGTTCTAAACTAATATTATGTTATACAATGACAAAACTGTTTTTTGGTTGTTGTTTTTGGGTTTTTTTTAAGCATCGCAATTTGTTTAGTTATTGCCATGATTGGTTGGTGGTATCAACAGTTCCACTCGGACGCGCAATAGGCTATTCCAATTATACCCCCGGCTCCTCTGGAAGATTTCGCGACCATCTCATCTTACGTTCAATCCCGCTGGAAATTTTTGATAGTTTTATGTGAAATTCCTACTGAAAATTGTTGGCATTTAATAAAATCAAGTTGAATTTTTGCACAATTTGTCCTCAAGTTCATTTGGAATTCAAAATCTTCCTCATCTTTCCCACTTTTTATTAATGAAAATGGCAGGATCTGGAATCATTTAAAGCTGTTGAATATCATGAATATGGTTGGAATTGACCTTTTCCCACAAGCCTTTGCGAGTACACCTGAGATGTCGTCATTTGACGTCACGCCGACTTGCAATGCGCAGTAACGATGTTCGCTAAACGATGTGTGCATCGGCCTCACGTGTACTGACGTCAACTAACAACATCTCAGGTGTACTCGCAAAGGCTTATGGGATTTACCGAAAAGGTCAATTGCAGAATCTTCCATGGTGGTTGTGTGGTTTTTTAACTTTAACAACCCAATCGGAAATGAAGGGTATAACCAAGAAATGTATGACAATTGTTTGTTCAAGAATTCCAACGACCTAAATGAATATATCTCTCTGTAGAATTTGATATCTCTGCCAATTAACATGCATATGGCTAACATGCATTCAATGACATTTTTTTGCCAGACCCAAACTCCTTGAGGTTCTTGAGGTAAATCAGCAGAAGGTGCTACCAGCATGGTGCTGATTAATGTCAGTCGCGAGTGACGTCATCTGAATTGCTTGCATGTGACCAAGGTGTCGTCAATGAAAATGAGAAACAAGATATGTCCGAGGATGTAACCTTGTGAAACACCAACACTTATTTGCTTCACGGTGGACGAACTTCCTTTTAGATTGTTTAACAACTTCTACGTAAGCTCAGCTGAATATTAACAATTTAGTTGATTAACAAATTGTAGAGATGGTAATCTAGAAAGGGCGTGTGTCGATGTTCAAACAGAAGACACGACTCTGGCTTCCTCAATATCACCAGAGAAGATGTAATGTATGACATCTTCTCTGACATCACTGATGGCATTACAATGGTAGTACATTGGGAGGCATAGACTATCTGCAGGACCAGATTTACATTTTGGGGGCCCTGGACCAGGGCAAGATTTGGAGGCTCTCAATCTCACCGTGAGGAAGGCATACATGTGGACTCAAGTTGCCAAATTTTGGTTCACGCATAAGATCGTCAGTGACAGCGTACGCTTTATAATTTAGATGGAGATGAGGATATTTTGTGAAGCGTGCAAAAAAACAACTCAGTGATTTCAGACTATTTTAGCCCAAAATGAACATGAAGGCGGATTTTACTATTACAAAGAGCCCCTTACTATTATTAAAGTACGCACAATTTTGCAATTTTACCCAAAACGTAGCGTTTTTCGGGCTAAAAAGGAAGATGTACAGAGCATTTTTGGTCCTGGGCCGGGCCCATCTGGCCCATTGGTAAATCCGGCCATGGGTATATCTTATTTATCGTGTTTATGGAGTCTTAAGACATGCAGATCTGGAGATCTTTTTAGACATAAGACAAAACTCTAAAAAATAATTGGTAATTTAGTATATGTTTATTTTGTACCACACTTGATATGGCATGGTGATTGATTCCCAACACTACATTGGGCCTAAAAGATGTTGGTTACAGTTTATACCAAACAAGTTTATATGCTACGTGAATTGCCATGATTGTCGGGGTTTGAACCAATCACATTCCAGTTATGAGCTTCTGCATACATGGCATATAAACAATCCGTGAAATTGAAACAAACTCTTATTGAAATTGTTTTATTTTCAGCGTTTAAAAAACAAATTAGTGACAAAATGGTGACAAAAGTACATATTGCATGCAAGCTATCATTGCCCTACCCAGCAAACACAAAAACGTTTTAAAAACGTTTTAAATCAGTTATATTTTGGCTTTTGGTTTAGGTAACATTAAAATGTTATATAAAGGTCATTATAACGTTTGAAAACGTTTGTATGAAAACACACTACAACAATATTTTTAAATGTTTTCAAAAATGTTATTGTAAACTATTTTTGCAAACATTTTTGCCAAATATTGTGTCAATACTTAAATAACATTATGTTAAAATATTTGAACCTAGCAAACACAGAAATGTTCTTAAAATGTTTTTTTTTTTCAAAACCTTTTAATAACATTTAAATGTCGGTTATATAAAGGTCATGAAAACGTTTTTTAAAAACGTTTTCATGACCTTCATGACGTTATTGAAAATATTTTGGGCAAACATTTTTCGCAAAATATTTTTTCAGCCCCAAAATAACATTCTGTTTAGAATGTTTTGTATCAAGTATTCAAGAATGTTTTTGGAATGTTATTAAAACGTTCTTATACCCTTTATATAACCCGACATTTAAACGTTTTCTATAAAACTGAGCAGTAGATTATCAAAAAATGTTTTTTAAGGTTATGAAAACATTTTATACTCTTAATATACCCTTTATATAACCCGACATTTATACGTTTTCTGACAACCTTTTATAACCTTTTGCGAATGATGTCGAAAACGTTTTGTGTTTGCTGGGTAGCTATATACATCTATAGGCCTATAGAATGACTAGTGAACACGTGGACGGAAAGCATGTAAAGGAAGTAGTTTGACAGTAGTTGAGTCTGGCTTTTCGACATGCATGCTTGGAATAAATTGGTTGTGTAGGCCTAGATTTCGTGGTAGTGAAAAACAAATTAGATCCACGTGATGTATGAATACAATTCCCACGGTATGTTGGACGTAGGCCTAGTTTAAGGTGGCGATTATCGTAATATAGGCTATTTCTGTTCTTAAAGAGGAAGCCCCGCCAGAGCAGTTCTTCTGGGATGAACCAAACCTGCCTGGTTATCAAATTAATCAATGACAAGGTTAGTCTGAATTTGACAGGTGCTAATTGATGTGACTTGTTATTGCATCAATTAGCACCTGTAAAATTTGATAACCAGGCAGGTTTGGTTCACCCCAGAAGAACTGCTCTGGTGGGGCTTCCTCTTTAAGAAAAACTTGAACTTTGGATTTGTTTCTTTCTTTCTTCGTTTCAAGTTCTTTCTTATAGCTATTAATCAATTAGGCCTATCCTAAATACTTGCTTGAGTTTACTTTGTATTACTGCACTGGTGTATCGCTTCTCATATTTGGAGGAGAGCTGAGGAGGCAGATGAACAGATCTCTGGATCTCCACCACCCTATATCTGGCCGTGACTCACATTGGTCTTACGCAATGAGATCGGCACATGCGCAATAAATTTACTCTTGACTATGTTGACGTTATAATGATGAATTTGTGTTATTAAGCTTTTCTAGCGTCATGCACTTTGTTGTGATGAATAAAATATTATTTTATGGTAAGTTGTTACACCATCACCTTAACGCAAAAAACAGAAAGAAACTCGGAAAATTCACACACAATCAGGACAAAAGAAAGTCTCCCAAGGACGGTTTATTGCGAAAACTGACCGGAACACACCATGGAAGTAGTTCTACCTCCAACAACAGACCAAAGATCCTCCAGAGTCCGGTGTCACGTATAGGGCCTATAGAAGGCGATCCATCAATCTCATCTTGTTTACAGAGTCGCAGCCTTTTCAGATATCAGGTAGGCTATATGTGAGTGGACACCACGAATCAGCCGTAAAGTCGGCCCCGGTCGCGAACTTTTTGTTTTATTTCGTGTTTAGAAAATATATATCATAAGCTTTAAAATGGTATATCATTTGACTTCAAACGATATCCAGAAGCGGGGTTATGGTTTGTTGAACTCTGTTCCTTCAACAAAATTGTACCTTTTTTTCGGTTCTACATGTGTCTCTTTTTCCATATTTCTGGTAATAAATATCAAACAGTCATAATTGGCGGTCATTTCAAATCATCCCCAAGTCGAATGTCCACTCATTGTTAATTGTTGGTTATACATACCTAGACAAAATGCAATGCTTTGTTATCCACCACTTGAACAGGATTTAGCCAAAGCAAACAAAGACAAGAACTATTTAAAGATTCTATAGAAATAGGTAGAAGCTTATTATCCTCTTCAGCAATAGGATTATTGATTGGTTTAAACAGTGTTTGATGAGATACTTGTCGCACAGTAGGTTTCATCAGGTGAACTGAACTAGCTCAATTTTGGGGCACCACGTCGGTTATAAAAGTCTTCCCCCACTGAAAATGTCTGCCAGTGGCAGTTAACTTACCAACTGAACTAGCTCAATTTTGGCCACACCCAACAGAAAATGGGCTCCCGGTCTAATTCTATGGGAAACATTTAACTGATTAAATTACATTTCTTTAATATCGTGTAATATCCCTTTAAAGTCATAAAATCATTACTGGCTGTCATGTCAGTGAGGAAATTCCCTGATCATGAGTCATCCCAGGGTAGCCTGGTTCCACGCACGGTCCAGATGCTCGGGCTGGCTGATCTGTTTCCTATCTTGTAAACCAATACCGGTACTGTTGAAACTAGTTTTTGCAAAAATATTATCAAAGGTTCGGCGATTGATAAGATATTTGGGCGCCCAATCTTTAAACCTGAACATTCTTAAATACGCCCAATTATGCCAATTTCGAAACAGTGACGCCCAATTAGGCCTACGCCAATTTCGAAATAGTGACGTAACTTTTTCAGAATTGGGAAAGTGGGAAATTTCAAGGGGGCAAGATTGGGCGAAAATGGTGTTTAAAAAAGGTCTACGAGTCTTAAATATCGGCTATCATGGCGGCCAACATCCGGGGGGACTTCTCATAGGGAGGAGCTAAGGGACCGTTCACAAACGCTTGTTAGGGGGGCTAGATGCAAAAAAAAAATTCGCCCCCCTTTACAGATCTCAAAAATTTCCGGACCCCCCTTTTTGACATGAAAATTATGGGTCAACCCCATAGAAAAGCATGTAAACTCAATTTTCCCAGGAAAATTTGTGGTCATTTTTTCCAGCCCCCCCCCCCTTAGGAGGGTCAAAACTTTTCAGGGCCCCCTTTTCGCTTCAGTCGACAGCCCCTCCCCCTCCCTAACAAGTGTTTGTGATCGGTCCCTATAACTACTATGCAGTTAGCATTATACGCCAAGGCTATAGGCCTATCAAGCATAATTATTACAAATTGGCCCGGTATTAAGAGTCGATTATTTGCAACACCCCTTCATCCTCCCCCCACCCCACCCCTCCCCACCCGAACCAGCGCACCCCACCCAGGCAAGGTCATGTAAAATTAATACCACGAATGTGACAAAATTCTCTCCTGGGCGAGATGCAACAGTAGGCTATCTATAGCCCAAATTGTCATACAACTCGTCGCACCGGCAATATACCTGTTACAACGTGGCCCAATGGCTTCTTGAGGTTTCTGAACCCAGTTTCTCACATCGCGTAATCTGATAATATTTCAGTCACATGACTTCGGAAATTTGGAAATAAGAAGTGAATATGTTGAAAAAATTGCATTATAACCGACTTAAATTTCCTCAGAAAGGTTGTGCAACGGATTTAAGCTTTTAACCGAGATCAACGACCTACACGTGAAAAGAAAAGCAACATGCAGCTGCAACGAACTCACTGATTTTTGTTGCTCCTTGAATTCTGTTCTTTTCAAAAATCAAACAACAACAACAATGACGACAGCGACAAATACCAACAACCTTTCTTTCTTTCTTTCTTTCTTTTCTTTCTTTCTTTCTTTCTTTCTTTCTTTCTTTCTTTCTTTCTTTCTTTCTTTCTTTCTTTCTTTCTTTCTTTTTCTTTCTTTCTTTCTTTTTCTTTCTTTCTTTCTTTCTGTCTTTCTTTCTTTCTTTCTTTCTGTCTTTCTTTCTTTCTTTCTGTCTTTCTTTCTTTCTTTCTTTCTTTCTTTCTTTCTTCCTTTTTCTTTTTGTTTCTTTCTTTCTCTTTTCAGTCTTCATTTCGGGAGTTTATGCTACAGAGGATGAAACAGCATGCATAGGTGAGGTGAGGTGAGGTATTTTATTTGAAATAAATAAAATAATATTGCACTCTTTCTTTTTCTTTTTCTTTCTTTCTCTCTTTCTTTCTTTCTTTCTTTTTCTTTCTTTCTTTCTTTCTTTCTTTCTTTCTTTCTTTCTTTCTTTCTTGCCCTTTCTTTCTTTCTTTCTTCCTTCCTTCCTTTTTCTTTTTGTTTCTTTCTTTCTCTCTTCAGTCTTCATTTCGATTTTGATCATCAAATTCATGGTGTGCAACGGGCAATGATGGTAAATCCAACGTCAAAGCAAGATGTTTTTGACAATCAACAAGCCGGGGGCGACTAGATAATAATGCTTTATGTGACATATTGGGCAAAGGTTCTGTTCATGTTTTTCAAAATATGTTTTGAAGCATCTATAGTGGGCGTTGGATTTTATCCCAGTTTCGTAAACGTTATCGCAGATGTGTCAATACGGGCTGCCTTTCTGTGCTTTCTTCTTCTTTCCAACCACCTTCACTCTTCTTTGGATGGTAACTAGGTGATTGATTGATTGGTTGGTTGATTGCTTGATTGATTGGGTGATTGATTGATTACTTGATTGGGTGATTGATTGATTGATTGATTGATTGATTGATTTATGGTTATTTATTATGTGAGTGAATCAGTAAGTGAATGAGTCAGTCAGTCAGTCAGTCAGTCAGTCAGTCAGTTAGTGAGTCAGTCAGTCAGTTAGTTAGTGAGTCAGTCAGTGAGTCGGTCAGTCAGTCAGTGAGTTAGTAAGTGAGTCAGTGAGTGAGGGGAAAGTCTTCCGGGGAGGTGTGTGAGTCGGTGAATAAGTGTAGGAGGGGGTGGGTTAGTGTGAGGGGGTGAGTTGGTGTATAGCTGGGTGGATGACTCAATTGGTGGGTAAATGGCTGAGTGAATGAAAAAGGTGAGTCAGCCAGCACCGTGATGCGCGCTTTTTTGAATAGACACTCAGATCTTCACCATGTTCTCGAATTAGGTGCAAATTATAATGTTAGGAGTTGAAAATACGAGCAATTCATTCCATAGGTGCATATTTTGCAAATTCAGAAAGCGATTTCAAACAGACTACATTTTAGGATTTATACACTATGAACCACAATGGCCTCATCCCAATGGCATATTTCCATAACCTCAATTAAACAATCATAGTGAAAAATTTGACCTCTAGTTGGGGAGTATGAGCTTTTGTACTCAAATTTTTATAGGTCATTCAATGAATGTATAAATGTATTGGGGTTAAAGAACTGTGCTCTGATAGATGAGCATGTTGTGGATCCTAGTGATATCATTGTAGTCACAAGATCCAAAATATTTGTTGATCAATACTGACAATTTCAACACCCACGCGTGGAGCAATCGTCTTGAACAAAAATATAATAACCACATCAAAACGATTTTCTTTAATATTTAAAAAACATGAAGGATTTGATCTCTATCTATTTCAATATTTTTACCAAAACATGACCATGTTCAACTTTTGCCCGACAGTTGGTTTGAAATCTTTGTAAAATGGTATCAAATTTATCACGATGTTGTGTCATACTGTCATGAAAATAATGAAACGTTATCAAAAATTAATATTTTGTTTTAGTTTTTAATAATGTGACGTGTGGGCCAGTGAGTTCAAGCGTGCCATCTTTCTTCTGATATCTAGCTCTCCTTAGGCGTTCTTTAACAAGTTCACATCTTGAAGTCCCGGGGGGGGGGCACATCAAAAAAATTGGTGAGTATGTTCCCCCGGAATTTTGAGGTGGTGGGTCTTTGGGAGCTGACGGCGTACCGGTAAAAGGGGGTCTTTTGCAGTGCGAACCTGGCTGCGAACAAGTAAAATGGGGGCTGCGAACAGTCAAAATCAAGGGTCCAGAAATATGAGAAATGAGCAATTTTGGGGTCTTTTAGAGCTGAAATTATCAAAATCAAGAGTCTTTCGGAGCTCTATTTTCGTCAGATATAGGGAGTCTTTCGGAGCTGCGAAATCCAAAAAGGGGGGTCTTTCCGGGGGAGCATACCCGTACGGTATGGTCATTTGTGTTAAGTGCCCCCCCCGGGCTTGAAGTGTGATTTTCTGTTTATTATTAGGCAGTCAAAATTATTTGAACAGTTAAAATTCAATTGTGCTTCTATTATAGACCTGGTGCAGCAGCATAACCATGAAGGCCAGCGCCTATGGGTGACTGACAAATTGAACATTATTTTTTTAATGACCCATTTTACAGGGTATCCGAGCACCCCTCCTTCTCTCTCCCACCCCTGAGTCAAAAAAGTTCGTCAAAACCACCCAGTTTTTCCTGGTTTGTGATGACAACGCATTGTTTCACTTCACCTGGAATTATTGGGGAGCTGAAGGGTATTATTAAGGGGATGAGCCCCTCCCCCACACACACACACATCCCAGGTCCTAAGCCTGCTAAGAAAAAAGGAGAAAAAATAAGTAAAAGAGGAACGCGGACTCACGAGTACGAAACTAAAGTGATCGTAGAGTTGATCCTGGCTGCGAAGGTTAATTGTGATATGTCTAGGGTGTGCGCTTCTTAATTTCTTATTTATTCATTAATTCATTCATTCATTTATATTGCATTAAAACGGATGTGAGTGCTAGACAGATATACGGAAATAATGCTGTTCTTGTTTTAACTTAACTCTGCTTTGCTTTACCCACAGTGTATTGTTCCCATCTGGTTTTACTTGACAATAATTCATTTCTACTCAGTGAGAACATGGAAGAAAGAAAATTGTCTCTTTCTTCTTCCATGGTGAGAAGAAACTTGATATCGAGGCTGAATGTCATATACAATGTACAAAAGGCTGAATGATAATACTACCACCGGTTGAAATTTAAGTATCACGCCCTCTATATTTTTTGCAGAAATTTTCACGGTTTCCCTGATTCAGAGCCATGCCATCTGAACATAGGCCTACATGGAAATGAGCTTGATGCACACGACACATACTTTGACCTACATAATTGCTAAGGGGATTGTCTCTTTCTTTGAAAAGGAGGGTCCAAAATATGTGGTGCGGGGGTCATATACCAAAATATAGGTTGGCATAAAAATAGTTATTTAGGTTAAAATTTAAAATTAGGTATTTTTTATAATGAGAGCTCTCCTCGTATCGGCCTCGTACATGCCTACGTTCAAAGGCTTAAAATTTGAGAGCTTCGCCACTATATAATAGAGGAGGTTCGCTAGTGAACTAGTTCACTAGTTAGTCCGAAATATATAAAACTGAAGTGCTAGTGACTAGTGGTTGAGTTTAGACTAAGGTTAGGTTTAGGGATAGGCCTAGTCCTAAACCTAGTCCGCACACTGTCCTTCTGAAGGGGTGCTGCAGCCAAACAAATTGTTTCGCTTGCCCAATATCGCAACAGTTGGAGAAAGCTCGTAGTCGCCTGCTCCGCAGCCGTGTGATGATGATAGGCAGATTAGGCCTAGTTAGGGTTAGGGCTAGGTTAGGGTTAGGTTTACAGTTGATAGGGTTAGGGTTACCTATAGGGTACTATACTACGAACTTTCGGACTTACTAGCAGCCCTTACCATAGTTTAATACTGGTTCAATCAAAGTATTCTATAGTTCATTTATCGGTCAACAAGAAGTGGCATTAATAATTATGTAACGGTCTGACCAAGGACAATATATTTGTTGCTTTTTTGAGCAGAAAAACTCTTGTGGTACGTTTGTTTTACAGTTAAGGAAACGGGAGGTTTATACCACATCCAGTTCTATACTGATGAGTTTTTAAGATCCTACGAAATTTATTTACGCTTATATGAAACGATAAGGACCCAGTAAACTTTTGAGCGTTTACCTTTTTTGTTTATCAAGATATGTTACTAGGACAAAGGTAGATTGGAAAGATTGAACCTGTTTTTAGCTCATTGTTTGTTTTTATTATGTTGATCCACGCGATTTTGAAAACGTCATGGCAGCACGAGTGTTGCGCATCCGCTTGGTTCGTAGTTCGCGAATCATACGGTGTTTTGGTCCAAACGTTTGCTACTACGTTTCTAACCCTAACCTTACTAATACCCTAACATGCTAACCCTAAACTACCCAAACCGCGAACATAACATAACATAACATAAGGCGCGTGAAAGTCGATTCCGAGTTTATCGTCCCCCGCCCGCGTCACTTTTTGGACACCAAAAACACCCGCGTCAAATTTTCAAAAATGCCAAAATAATTCATTATTTTCAAAGTATCAGTGTTTTCACCAGTTTTAGCAATTGGAAACATATATTTCTGTTGGTAAAACATATAAATTTATAACTTGGAACCAAAACCAGGCTCTTTTCTAACTTTTCTAGTCCCTACCCATATAAAAACATGCCTATAAATAACATGTATGAGTGTGGCTTTAAATCAACACGCACTTTAGGTCAATAATGAAATCTGATGAAATAATGAAAAATGAAAAATGAAAAAGTCACCTCACCAACCTGGGAAAAAAAAGGGACGATAAACTCGGAATCGACTTTCATGAGCCTAATAGGCATTTATTGAGCCCCCCACAAAGAACGGAGCGCTTTACAAGAAAATATATACAGGTACATGAACCAGAGACATCAACTAATACAAACAATACAAAGCATAATATATTGGACAATTGGATAATAACGTCTTGAACAGGTATGTTTTCAGATTTGTTTTGAAAAGCTGCAGAGATATGAGACAACTTTCATGGCTTTCGGGCCATTTTTATGTTTCGGATTAGCAAACCGTTTTTTCAGAGATATAGGCCTAGCCTGCGAACTTTATTTTCCGGCTAGCAAACATAGGACTTACACCCTTTTTGACGAAATATGATGAATCATTGTTTCCTTAAGTTATAGTTCATTTGAAAAAGAAAGTTAGTTCGTCCTTTAGTAAGTTTTAGTAGGCCTATAGGTATACCGTAGAATTCCGTCTAGAAGCATATGCCTCTAAACGAGGGTTTTTTTTAACGAAAGATATGAAAGGCCAATACCCTTCTCAAAAACATTGCAATAGATTGGTCTTACAAATATACATGTTTGTACAGCCGCCTTTATCAGTAATATAGTTGTTCAAACTCCAAATAACGTTTTTGTTGAGAGTGTCTGCCTCTTGTCTCTTGTGTCAAAAAAACCTCGTTTAGAGGCATATATATGCTTGTAGACGGAATTTTACGGTATATTTTCATATATTAGCTTTAAGGAATTGGATAAAAACGTTTGCACAGTATTTTTGTGGGACCTGATGAGAGCACAACAGACGGCATTCATCATTTTGAATACGAGGAATGTCCTTCTGATATTAAATAATTTAGATTTTGTTGAAATTCGCGATAATACAAATTTTATGGCAAATTATTAAAACAGTCCATACTTAACGTGTATGTAGCTGGGATGAAAAGCCGACCGTCAATTGAAAAGTTTGCTCTTTCATGTTGAAGATATAGGCCTACTTTTTTTTCCAAAAAGACCTAAATTGTTTTGGTGTTTTGGGGAAAAAATCCATACGAAAGGTCAAAATTTTCATAATTATAATGGACTGTTTTGATGTTTTAGTCATTCCATTCTGCAATACCTTTATTTAACAACAATATTTTCTAGGTTTTAAAGATAAAAATAGATATGACCGTCGTTATAATTCATCTTTTTCGATGTCGCAATCGTTATCGCCAATAAATGCGACAAAATAATGACAATAAAGTGGCTTAATTTATAAGAGCATGCCACTTTATTAATCACGAAATTTAAACCAAAAATCAATAGTGGCATGACCTGAACATGTTGAATTCAAATCACTTTCTTTATCTGGACTCATCATTTATCCAAAAGCGCGCGGGAAAAATAAAACTCCAAGATGACAAATTTGTATTTTATACATCGCTAATTTAATTAAAATTGCTCGCTATTAATAACAGGCATTTCATCAATTGGTTGAATTACTTTATTTGTCATTACTTAAGAAACCTTGACCGCCAGCTTTAAGTTTGGTTACTCTTGTATTTATTTTGAACTCCATAAAATCTCACAATACTCTATAAATGCGGCATTGTCTTGAAACCAGGTCTTCATCATTTTGGTAGCACGCGCGCGAGGTCATCTTTAACAAATCGTCAAGATATATTTCCAAGTGTACCGTAACCAAAGTATTCTAGCCATTCCGTAACTATTTTAATAACATCATGCATTGCTTTTAATTCAGTTAATGCAAAAATCGTTCATCATGACCTTACTGACCTGATATACCAGCAATTAAAAGATACCTTTGTAACAGATAAGGCATATGTTTGTCACTTTTATGGTAGAGTCGAATGGAGTTAATTAAAGTGCATGGTTATAAATGTTAATATTATTATGTTGACATAAGGTGTCATTTGGAATTATTATGATATCCTTGAACATTTATGATTAGAGGTTAGCTCTAATGTTTGTGAACACATGATGAACAATAGTCACGCGCATTTATTGTCAAGGTAATACCGGATGAAGAAAATGAAGATGGGGAGATAGAAATGCAATTAAGAGGGACAATAAAAATTCCTTTAAAAAAGGAATGGGCGCCCAATGTGAGCTTGGACGTTATGGTGAATTCCATGGTGTGTAGATCGCCCCAAAAAAGCAAAAAGATGTTAGGGACCGTTCACAAACACTTGGGAGGGGGGGCCTGATGCAAAAAGGGGTGCCCTGAAAATTTTTCACCCTCCTAAGGGGGGGGGGCCTGAAAAAATGACCATGATTTTTCCTGGGAAAATGGAGTTTATATGCTTTTCTATGGGGTTGACCAATAATTTTCATGTCTAAAAAGGGGGGCCCTGAAATTTTCGAGGTCTGTAAAGGGGGGCCCGAAAAATTTTCGCGATAAATTGTTTTTGCATCAGGTCCCCCCCCCTTACAAGTGTTTGTGAACAGTCCCTTAGATGGCCTTGTCTAAATTTAACTATCTCTATACGTTTACGCCCATGATTATCCCAAACCCAATAATTAGGAGAATCTTCATCTCCATACGTTCAAGGGTCCCAAATGGAGGATATAGTTCCTCTGTTAAAAATATGATTCCTTGCAATATCCACTCCCTCCACGCTCAAAAAAGTTTGCCCAACGTTGGTTAAGGAGATTACAGCCCAAAGTTGGGTAATGTTTTGCCCAAAGTTGGATAATGTTTTGCCCAATGTTGTGTAAATTCCTTAGCCAAACCCAATATTGGGTAAAACATTACCAGTGGACAAAACATTACCCAACTTTGGGCGGTAATCCCCTTATCCCCCCGGTTAAAAGTGTGGACCCCTAAAAAAGGGACTTCCGAAATGGCAACCCCAACACGGGGACCTGTTGAAACATTTAATCATGTTTATTATAGCATTTAATAGGGACTGAGTTGTGTCGGGTCCCGTTTTCTGCGCCATAAGATTTAGCGTTTTGATTATAGGCAACAACCCAACATTCAGGGTAAACATGGAAAAAACCCTTTAAAAGGGTTAAGCAGCGTCAAGGGATTTATATCTTTTCTTTGAAATGTTGGAAACTGTGACGATTCAATGATGGTATACAAACCAAAGCAATAACGTGTTGACATGAATGTTAAGTTTGTTAGGATTGGTTTAATTACGTTCACTGTAAATGCAAGTGTTTAGGGTTTCTGTAACACTTTATAAACACTGCAACGTGTTTAATTTTTCATTTACACAGTAAAGGTATAGGACACCTAAACACCAAAGTAAACACACGGTAAACACATGTTCATGATCTGGTCCATGTGGGCCAAAGGCGGCAAATTCGAAACTGAGATAAAACGGGTAAAAATATGGAGTAAACAACAACAAAATACATAAGAAAATAGCCATCAAAAACCTTCAAAAACCATCTTAACTTTAGAACGAAGTATGCTAGACCTTCGGTGTTTTGAGCGTATGCCTAGCCATTTATATTATCAAACTCTCCCGATACTTGAAAGAGGTCATTCTAATATCAAGCTGTCAAAAATATATTGGTCAGACTGCCAATTTTATGCTCATTATCCTAAAATTTGTCAAAACATGTTAATTTAAGATCTAAATTTGATTAATAGTGTAAAGTTAAATCCAATATGTAGCTCTGGCTTGAAAATGAATAGTTGTATTGTATTGTTATAGTTAAATGTCGCCAAATATTTTGCCGGTCTAGTCACCATCCATGCCCCTGCTGTTCACGATCCAAAAACACTTTTCAAACAATAGTGTAACTAGTTTTGTTTCTACAATTTCAAGTTCAAGTCCCGTGGTTTAAGCCTGGTGGATAGTCACAGCGTTTTTCTCGCAGCGGCAAATCGCCGCGATTTTTTTCCCGCCGACAAACAGCGACTTTGTCGCACTTGTCCAGCGGAAAACGCTAGCGAGTCCATTTTTTGCCGCCGACGGAGTTGCGATAGAAAAATTTCCAGTTGAAATTTTTTCTACTGAAAACGATTTTAGCTGGCGATTTTCTGTCCCAAGTAAGCATGAAGAAATCACAGACATCATGGCGAACTTGACCGACGAACAATATCCTCATACGTCGGGGTGATTATCATGATGTCCAAAAGAAAATGAATTCCTGGCAATCCATTGCTACTCGTTATTAAATATCGAAGGTGTGGATGCAGGGAAGAGATAGATCTTTTCAGCACAATTTAATAGTCACTATGTGCATCAGTATGTGCGGTGATCTAGGCTACTTTCATGATCCTCAGTGGTAGACGAATCCAACGAGCCAAATCATGGACAGGATTTGGTCGGCCATTACTGGGTCCCCGCAGTACCAAACTGATGTTGTGATTTCCCAATTGGGTGGATTAAAGCCGCTTAAAATTCGATGTTAGAATCTTTTGTGTTGTAAACTGCCATCATTCTTTTGTCTAACACGAGTGATAGAATGCAGTTTAAAATACCCTCCAAGGCCGCATCATTTCACATTTTAGGTGAGATGGGGCCGACGGGGACCCAGCTAAGGCTGCCATTGAGGTGTAGGAATGCGTGAAATTGGATTCATCTATAGGGCCTACCATTTACTGTATAATTATTATTATTATTTTACTACAGGCCTATAGAGGTTATCCACTTTACTCATGCGTGACTTCTAACAAAGGGCGCTGATTACCGTAGTATTCCTCATTCAAACCAATTCAATGCACGACCTCGGAGTTACCTGCATGACTTTGGCGGGCTATTTTGAAGCAGTCATGGTTACACATGCAGGTACTTGTTTTGAAAGTCCTAAACAAGGTATAGCAGTCGCTGATAGGATATGCAACTTATAGAACACGGATAACCTCTATTAGGTTTTTTAGCCTGACCGTTTGACTCCGCCGGAATATTGGCCAATGTGCAAGACTATTATTTTCCTACATGTGATCTATTTCGCGGCAAATATTCAAAACACAAGAGACTGGAGAGAGAGAAAGAAAATCTTAAATTGTCCTTCAAAAATCACTGGTATCCTATTATACTTCATACGAAAATGACACTGTTATAAAATGCATAAAAACGGAGAAGACGCTATTATTTAGGCAACATATGTCACCATAATAGACTGGCAACGCCAGCCTATAATTTTTTTCTCGCAATTGAAAGCGTGATAAGTCGCACACTTTCGCCGAAAAGTCGCACACGTTGGCGAGAAATCGCGGCGATTTGCCGCTGCGAGAAAAACGCTGTGACTATCCACCAGGCTTTAAGTGTGACACAAAAATCGTTACAATACCTTTATCACTCATTACGACACTAATCGACGCGCAAACAGACTGTCCGACTAACGGAGACAGAGATCTAGACTATAGACAGACAGAGAGACGCATAAATGGGGACATAGAATGACAGAGAGGGCGAATGAGCAGACATAAAAGGACAATAAGAGAGACAGTGTCAAGGGACTGGATAAAAGAAAGTAAGAGGAGAGGATAGTAGAGGAGAGGAGAGGAGGAGGAGGGGAGGGGAGGGTAGAGGAGAGGAGGGAAGGGAAGGGAAGGGGAGAGTGGGGAAGGGGAGAGGAGGGAGGGGAGGGTAGAGGAGAGGAGGAAGGGAAGGGAAGGGAAGAGGAGAGGAGAGGAGAGGAGAAGCACGGACACAAAGAGACATACATTAATACTAGTCATGTCTTTTTACTCATATCGTAAGACGAGAAAATAGATCTTATTGAAATGGAGAGGAGAGGAGAGGAGAGGAGAGGAGAGGAGAAAGGAGAGGAGAAAGGAGAGGAGAGGAGAGGAGGGGAGGGGGAGGGGAGCTGGAGAGGAGGGGAGGGGAGGGTAGAGGAGAGGAGGGAAGGGAAGGGAGAGTAGGGAAGGGAGGGGCCCCTTGCCCCCCCTGGCTACGCAACTGCAGCCTCGATCCCTGCATATGCGACATAACTTCATTATTAACATCATGTTGATGAAATTCTTAATGATCAACCTATTAAACATGTATATAATTACGTGTTGTTTTGTTGCTCTGCAAATAAAGACCTGAGCAAAAGAAGAACGTAAGTCCACTTGGCCCCTCAACATGTATACACTAAAGTTACGTATAGTTTCTTAGGGTTTTACAATGTTTAATTTATGTTCCAGAGTGAAAACATCCTGAAAGGTTGTGAAAGATTTGTTTTGGCCCCTGAACATGTATAAAATATTACCAACCTATAGGAAACTCTACGCAACTTTAGTGTATACATGTTGAGGGGCCAAGTGGACTTACGGTCTTCTTGCGCTCAGGTCTTCAAATTAATGTGGTTGATGACAATATAGTTTAATGAGATGGAGACGTGAAAATGATTCACGTCAGCTGATTAATCAAATTCTTATAAATTACCTAAAATAAGGTGAATTTGACATCGTCATTTGCGTCATTATAGCGTTTGAAATTGTTTGATTGCGCTGAAATGGTTATTTCATAACACTGTTTGGTTCTTCAAGTCTTCTTCCGATTAATTCCATACAAAAAAACACTGATTTACATAACGCGATTACATATTATCATTGCGTTTTACAGAAAGACGCTTACCACTTTCGACACACCTTTTTAAACCACTTGCATCATCCATTGACGCAGATCTATACATGCGCAAACCCGTCAGCCTACAATTAACTACCGCAGCCAGGATCAGCTCCTCGAGTTTTGTACGGGTATATAGACCATGCAGACCTGGACAAAAAATCGCAGCAAGTATAAAGTTGGAATTCCACGAGAACAGAAATATAGGCATACACTGCGGGGGTTCGATTTCGTATCCTCAAGTACTCGCCAGAATCTAGCGCCTTACAATTATGTACGGCAATCGGGATTGATATGGCTAAAAGGGCTTTGAGATAAATTCACGCAGCTCTTTTTTTTTCAGTAAGAGATGTCCAGGTCTAGACTTCCTAAACCGGGTTTATACAAAATTGAATGTTAACTAAACCCTATAGCTATCAACCCTTACCCTAGAACATGATAGCTTAATTTAGAACGAGGCCCGGGTCATTCCCTATCTGGATGGTCGAGCGTTCATACAGAGGTCTGTTACCTCAGCTGTATTGGCGTTGAAGGAAATCCACTTACACGTTAATTTAGCTTGTTGCACATACAAACATCCGCTTTGTTGCACCTTTGTTTCAAAAATCATTACATGGTTTTGTACAAAAATAGCCGATTCTTTTATGGAAATCCGGCGGGTGGCAATAAGGAAATCAAGCACGGAGACTTAGCCGAGGGGCTTGCATGGCCTGAGGGGTATGGAGTGGAAGGCGGGAGGATATTCAAGGGTGCTTATGGGTCCTGTCAACCTCTCTAGTACAACCTGAAAGTAGAGATATAGCTTCACAGACTCTCGAGGACTCGGGTATTTTGTCAACACTAAAGCGTGCCAGCACTGAACATGCTGAATATGAGTTATTTTGAAAGAAGAGCCGGTCGTCAACCCCAATGGCTGGGTCCGTGTCCGCTGGCTGAAGACTTGTGCCACATAGACTTTTAATAGGAACTTAGGGGCGGGGGCTCAGCCCGATCAATAATTTTGGTGCGGGGGCTCGAATACCCAACAGTCTCCCACCCTAATTCCAGGTTAAGTAAATGTCATCAAATACCGGCAAAATGTGTGTTTTACCTATTTTTTCAGGGAACCCCTTCCCAAATTTTCAGAACATCACGGTCAATTTAAAAAAAAAAAAATTTCATTGCACATTGTTACGTAACACTCCTATCAAGACGGGTGTATAAAAAATGAACCCGTTTAATTAATGAGTGTGCCCTTCCTAGATCTGTAGATTTTTTGATCTGAAAGCATGCATGCATGCATCGCACGCGTTAACCCAAATTAAAATTTAAAACTAAAGGAAATTATCGGGCACGGTTGATTTACAACCGCAATAGCCGAGACAAAATGCCTAACACGTGGCTCCGTAAGTATGGTTAAGTAGCTATAAGAAAAGGTGGATTATTTAAAGCAATAAGGTGAACAAAATATTTAATGACTTAATTTATGCAAAGGGCACAAAAGTCAAGAAAGCTTTGCCAAATTACAGATGAACCGCACCAGAAAATTTCATTTAATCTGCAAGTGATTCTTGATATTTTTGTAGTTGACCATGAAAAGAGCCTCTTGTTGCCCTTTAATCATGTTAAGTGTGGACATGGTGGATGTCTTAACATTATGTGTGGTCGTTTTGTGGTCTAACGTCATCTTAAATGAACTTTGATTTTGTTTGATGCAATTTGTCAACACAAAGAAGTTATTACCGTATGGATATTTAACAAAAAGAAACTTAGGAAAAAGAACAAAGTTGGTTAATCGAATTTGCGGTGAATGAACTGGCCGATGGGCTATCCACTAACAGCTCTAGTATTTTTGCCGTGTTAAAGTGGGGTTATCGATGGCATAATATAGGGAAATTTTCAATTTAATTTGCTTGCCACCCATATATCTGCTGCAGACTGTTGTTGTGTCTGGAAAACGGACATTCCCCTATGCACTTTTTAGCCTACTATTTTTTTTTATCAATGAAGGGTATTCATGACGGTATAAATGGAGACCATACCGATATTAAGGCCAAAAAAAAGTGTTTGATTTGCGTAACATGAAAAAAAATTAGGGTAGGTAGGTAGGTAGGGATTTTTTGTTTGTTTTGTATTGTTGTTTTTTTTACTTTTAAAGCTGTAATTGCGTTTGACAAAGGCGTTGGAACTTTTTTCTTTTATTTATTTATTTATTTATTTATTTATTTATTTATTTATTTATTTATTTATTTATTTGTTTTTATTTATTTATTTATTTTTATTTATTTATTTATTTATTTATCTTTATTTATTTTATTGATGTATTGATTTTTATTTATGTATCTTTATTTATTGATTGATTTATTAATTTATTTATTTTCATTTATTTATTTATTTTTATTTATTTATTTATTTATTTATTTATTTATTTATTTATTTATTTATTTATTTATTTATTTTTTATTTTTTATTTATTTATTTATTTATCAGGGTCGGGCCTACTTTTTTTTAAAGACCTTAGCATTATTAGAGCGACTTTCAATTTTCTTGACGCTATAGCAGTAGCGTAGCCAGCAGAGGCCCAGGGGGCAGAGTGCCCCCCCCTGACAAAAAAATGAAAGAGAATATCAGGAGGGCAAAGGAAAAGAATAAGGGCAAGGAGCCCCTTTTCTAGCAAAATTCAGGGCCAAAATAGTGTAAAATACAAAAATTTTCCGCGCTACGCGCGCACATTGTAACAATAAAGCCCTTTTTAGCCGGATAATGGGCGAAAATAGTGTAAAATACCATTTTTTCGCGCTACGCGCGCACATCATCCCTATAAGGCCCTTTTCGGGAAGCTCGAAGATATACAGTCTCTATGTATTGTATGATGCAACTGCCATTTTTTTTCGTCTGTGCCCCCAAAATTTTATTTTGCCCCCCCCCTGACCAAGAAAGCTGGCTACGCCTCTGCGCTATAGGACCTAATATTTGTTTATTTTTATTTCAATAGTCTTCGAACAATATTTGCATGTGTTATGCCTAAATTATATATTTCAATCGGACACTGATCCCTACATAATACCGCAAGATTTATGCTTTGAATGATGCTGCAAACTTTCATATCATCAAGATCATGTGAAACGCATAATTTTATAGTAATAATTTTTAACATTGAAAACACCTTACAATAATAGCATTTTATCAACATCAACTGCGGACATTATTATCAGACCAACGTATTCTAACCAGACGCGCCCTTGTTAGGATGACAACATTTAAGAGCTTCTATAATAATGTCGTAATAACTAATTTCCCCCAAATTATATCCAAGCCTTTTCCTAATAGGCTAAGTGAACCCCTCCCGTCCCTTCCCTCCTCCGTCCCATTTGTTTGACAAATACCACAATATGACAAAAGTATACGCCCTCCAAAATAAGGACCATATTTTTATTTTTCTTCTAATGCTTGTTAATGTTAATTTTTAGTTTATGTGCACAAATTTGTTTTGAGAATAAAGGCCCGAAATGAAAGTTATCCTCAGAATCATTCGGCCAAAGGGCTTTAGCACTATATGAGATTTAGTTTCTATATATGTTTAAAAACATAAAATTCGCATGTAAAACTGTCTTGCATGACTGTTCCAGGGACCAAATTCGCCTTGACATTGGGTTAGAACGCGGTATGAATGTTAACAAGAATTCCTTTCAAAACAAATGGGGCGGGTACAAGGTTAAAACATTTAATATGACTGCTGAATGATGTTGCAACTCGCGATGTTCCATGTGAACGATTTAATTAACTAAATTAAGCCCGCGTTCTGACCGTCTTTTTTCTTTTAATTGGCCTATACTTTTCAACCGATTATTGATTTGGTTTAACATGTTAGGGAACAACCCAAAAGTTCGATGAAGTCCTATAAACGAAAGTCCTTTCGTTAGGGAGGCGGTCAAAAAGTCCCGGGCAAAAAGTTCGATTACGTTGGTAAAAAAAGTAGTTAAAACATCATTCGGTCAAAGTTGATCTTTTTTTTAAGATTTAACATATCATTGTCAAATTTTAGTACCGGGTATTTTCCAAAGTACGGTATGATATTACCATTTTATACAGTGGTTTGCTTCACTAAAATGATTTCAAATCAATATAGAGTGCAGTACTCGCAAGTCGCAAGTAAGTTCATTTTAAAGCAGATGCAGATGTACCACACTTTGATTCTTTTTTATTTGAAAATCCAGCAAGTCCTACAATATTTTAAAATAAAATACAATATTAGTTTCTTCCATAAACGTGATCAATATCCTAGCATTGTCGCACCCCTCCACAACCCCATGCACCATAGCGATGGCCCCTGTGTCCTATGAATATGGGTTGGATTTTTTGATATGTGACACTTTCGTTAGAGGGGAGGGGGTTAGCCTTCTAGCGAAAGGACTTTCATTTATAGGTCTTCATCTTTTGGGTTGTTCCCTTATGTTCTCAGAAATGTCAATTATAGTAGTCGTGCATATAGGTTGGTTCGTATCAAATGATGAGGCTATAGTGTACTCGTTGATGTTTAAATTATGCTTGATTTAATATTTAGGTCTAATGAAGGAAATAATTAAGGACTTTAATCAAAACCATTCGGATGTAAGTATGAGCTTAAGGGCAGAGTAATGGGAGAGAACATGGACCTTTTCGAGCATTTTTTGATAAAATCACAAAAAATCACTTTTTTACCCCAATTTTTTTGTGACAACTTAAAAAAAATCAGTTCGGAGTAAAAAAAAATCAGTTAGCTTTTAATGAAGAAGAGACATGAACTTAGGGAAGGTTTTTTTATTTTTTTGAAATTCGTCTCTTTTTTCGAAATATTGAAAAAAACATGTAACAAAAGCAATTTTGTCACTCTATTCAGGTAAAAATTGCACATAATGGTGTATATTTTTGTTTAAAACAAATATTTTGAAAAAATGAGAAAACCTTCCCTATAGACTTTGATGTACTCTAAACGATAGTGCAAAAAGTTTACCTTTTGCTTGCATATTTTTCTAGTTATCTTGTCACAAAAATCGTGCAATATTGTCAAAAGTGAACTATGAGAAATCGACGTTTTAGTAAAAAATGTCAAAATTATGCACAAAATGTCCTTATATTTTAAAACGGCAAGACTTTCACACTTGTTAAAGCTGTACCTGGTGCATGGTCTTAATATGCATCTTTTTGCAACAATGAATTTATAATGTCTGCTTTTAGTGCGCCAAAATTCAAAATAATTAAAAAATCTAAGTGGCATTTTGACTGCAAATTTGTGTTTTGTTTACACCGCATTTGCCGGCGTTAAAAACATACCGACGGTCCGTGCCACGTCACTTCCGGTTGATGATGCGACTCACGGTCGAGTGAAAACAAGTCCCTGATTCGATTTTTGTTTATGATTTCTGCCCGGGGGGTCACTCCCATTGTGGCCTGTACACCATCCGCGATAATCAACTTTTGAAAAGCACCCTTTTGATTTAACCCTGGGCGAAAACGACACCCTAAACAGGGATTTCATTCCTAACATCAAATTTCATACCCTAAATTTCATTTCCGCGTATTTAGAAATTGCAATTTTGCTACCCTTTTTCCAATTTTTCATGTTTTTGACACCCTAAACGCGATACGCGAGTATCGTGCCTACCCACGAAAAAACGACCCTTTTACGCGTTTTCATTATCGCGGATGGTGTACAGGCCACAATGGGAGTGACCCCCCCCGGGATTTCTGTCATTGGTGTTATGTAAATTTCGATCGCAAATAGTCAGTGGAATCAAACAACTGTTTCTAAGTCTTCAGAGTGGAAGAAACTTGCTTGATTTACTGTTTATACTGACAAACTTAAAATTAAATTCCATGGTCGAGTGTCGTTTTTTCCGAAATTGAATGTCACTCCAACAACATCGCTATGTAGCCTCCTTCACAGCCGGTTTCTGTTGTTCATAACAAACCGTGAGCCACATGCAGTTTGGGCCCGAGACTAGAGATAGCGGATGTTGGACCGACAGAATAGTCTTATTATCTTCTTAGCCAGGGAAAAACGTTCGCTTTATATTGATTTCTAGAAATCATTAGCAAAAAAACACGAAAAAAAAAGAAAAGGAAAAAAAACCGCTATCTATCATAATCTGGGATCAGCAGGTAAAGGGTAAAGGAGACGATCCTGTATAAATAGTGATCGGAGTGCCCATCTCTCTTTCGTTGGCGATTGGGCCAGACTCCTCCATGTAATGTTGCTATAGGGGATCGCTACACCTCCTCCACAACGAGTCTGTTACTTCCCAGCATTTAAGAATGCCGGTCACCCATTTATGGAGAGGAGTAATCGAGATGAAGTGCCTTACTCACAACACGATGGCGTCGCCGGGGCTCGAACCCGCAACCTTCCGATTATGATACGGAGCCCGTTCTGCTCAGCCACCGGGATCAGCAGACAATCTAATAATAATATACATATAACTTTATAAGGTTAAGCCAACCAGGATTGGTTGATTGGTTGATGTTGTTGTTGTTGTTGTTGTTGTTGTTGCTGTTGCTGTTGTTGTTGTTGTTGTTGTTGTGTTACGTAGATATAGACACGTACTTCCTGCAATGCAAATTACACCCAAATATGTGAAATCGTATAATAAATGTTAACATTTCAAAATATGAAAATATGCACGCTTAGAAAAAGGTGTTCTTTGTTGATGTCTGAACCCTCAAGAGAAGAGGGTACTTAAAAAGTAAAAGAACCCCGAAAATGGTACCCTTTCAGGTAATGGTTCTTTCTAGCCATTTCAGAACCCTTTCTGTTCTTTGAAGAACCATTTAAGGTTCATCATACATTAAAGTTCAATAACCATTTTAGGTTCTATGATACTTTTTCTGAGAGTGTCTGCTGGTGTGTTACATGTTTTTGGAGACACTTACATGGGGATTCATAGTTTACAATGAAAACAACATCCGAATCAGACATTGTAAGCCCAGCAAATACAAAACGTTTTCGACATCATTCGCAAAAGGTTATAAAAGGTTGTCAGAAAACGTTTAAATGTCGGGTTATATAAAGGGTATATTAAGAGTATAAAACGTTTTCAAAACCTTAAAAAAAACATTTTTTGATAATCTACTGCTCAGCAAATAAAAATGTTTTACAGAAAACGTTTAAATGTCGGGTTATATAAAGGGTATAAAAACGTTTTAATAACATTCCAAAAACATTCTTGAAAACTTGATACAAAACATTCTAAACAGAATGTTATTTTGGGGTTGAAAAAATATTTTGCGAAAAATGTTTGCCCAAAATATTTTCAATAACGTTTTAAAAACGTTTTCATGACCTTTATATAACCCGACATTTAAATGTTATTAAAAGGTTTTGAAAAAACCATTTTAAGAACATTTCTGTGTTTGCTGGGTTCAAATATTTTAACATAATGTTATTTAAGTATTGACACAATATTTGGCAAAAATGTTTACAAAAATAGTTTACAATAACATTTTTTGAAAACTTTAAAAAATATTGTTGTAGTGTGTTTTCATACAAAACGTTTTAAAACGTTATCATGACCTTTATGTAACCCGACATTTTAATGTTATTAAAACGTTTTTACCTAAACCAAAAGCCAAAATATAACTTATTTAAAATGTTTTTAAAACGTTTTTGTGTTTGCTGGGAGGTTGCTCGACCTCTTGGTCAAAGAACTGTTAACACATACTGAAAAAAAACCACCCATATTATATGACCTAAAAGTGCCATTAAAAGCACCCAAAACACCCAATTCGGGTGCTTTTTGTACAAAATTGGTATATTGATGGGTTGCAAAAACATCAAAAATTAGGTATAAAGTTAGCATACAAGAAAATTGATAATTCTGAAATTTGAACGGGTAATGTTATTTGTGGATAACCGGATTCCTCGCACAGTCGCGACGACTTGGACCTATATAAAGGAAGTCCACAGCAAGGCACTTCTATAACTGCTGTTTTCATAAACATCTCAAAAAAAGTAACTAACCCCCCTTAAATAAGTACAAAAACGGGTGATTGTATTACAAATCTGTAAAATGCCTTCGAAGCAGAATTTATTTTTGCACATTTTGACACCTCATTTGTAGCAATTGACTAAATATTGACGTCACAGCGTACATTTAAATCAATGTAACCCAAGATTTGAAAGTTGCAGTAAATTGTACTGATTTTGTATTCAGTGTAATGGAAGGAAATCTGTGTAATGATATCTGAGTGTTTTTGTATTGTAAAATTTGTATGTAATTAATGTAAGTGCAACTTTCAAATCTGGACCTCACTACATTAAATTGACCGATGTTTTATTGTTTTCTGGGCTATCGTATCAACGAGGTGTCAAAATGCGCAGAAATAAATTCTGCTTCCTACGCATTTTACAGATTTGTAGGCCTAATCAATAGCCCCTTTTTGAATAATGGCCATTATTTAAGGGGGTTGGTTATTTTTTTGAGATGTTTACATGGTAATTAGACAGTTGAATTAGACAATCTGTAGAAACACATCGGGTTCAGTTTCGTTGCCAGTTACCTGTATGTATACAAAAACGCTTTAATTTCCTGTCACGCACAGCGAGCTTGGTCCGTTTCTATGGTAATAAGTTGTAAAGTTTGATGTAAAGTTCGTAAAACTTTTTGGAATTCTTTTAGAATACCCTCACTTGTTTAAATTTGAACTTGAACTTGAACAGACCATTCAGAGAAACGTATTATTGTAAGTAACCATGGTAACACGTTGTTTCCATTATCAAGATCATGTGCTAATAACATTTAAAGTTACATAATAGTGATGACCAAATAATTGTTTAACTACCGTAATAAAAATTCCTTTAAAAAAGGAATGGGGCGCCCAATGTGAGCTTGGACGTGATATGGTGAATTCCATGGTATGTAGATTTGGTATTATAATGATTTTTCTAGGGAAGAGTAGAAGATGATCAAATGCAAGAGAAATGTGTTTGATTGGGGAAGGTGTTCTGACAATCCAAATATAGTTAGCATATGTGCTTATACTATCGAGCGCTTTACCTATACCAACTGAGCTAATGGGGCCGAGACACACATTTGCAGGTTTACTTGTTCGTATATGTATCGATGATTTGCTCTAAACCCTTTACACTTTTGTGGATGGAGCTGGAGCACTTCATGTTTGCATGTTTTAAAAGCGCTCGATAGTAAGCAAATATGCTAACTATCGAGTTTTTACGGTATTCATCTTAAAAAAAAATTTTTTGTGCTAATTATCAGGCATGTATAATTACTTTTTTACTATATATGAGACCTATACAAATTGTGTCGGAAACTACAAAGAGGTCTCGCTGTCTTTTTTGACAAGTTATTCGAATGAAATCTGTGTAAGCCATAATAATTTGTTTTCAAAAATGGGGAGTCACTCGACCGGACTCGTGCCAAAAATATACATACACTGCAAAAAGCGTGTTTAGGAATTAAACACTTTTCTTGCACCACATTTCTAAACATGCTTGATTCCTAAACCCTATAGTGGCAGCCAGCCCTGATATATAGCTACTAACCGCTCCATCTCGGGGCACTTGACGTGATGGGGGTGTGCAGACAGCGCACTGCAAAAAGTGTGTTTAGGAATTAAACACTTTTCTAAACACTATCTTGCACCATGTTTTTAAACATGTTTAAATGCTACACATGTTTAGGAATTTGATGGGTATGTGTTTAGGAATTTAACGCATGATGTTTTGGAATTTGACATTGGTTTTTAGGAATAAAACACTTTTCTTGCACCACGTTTCTAAACATGTTTGATTCCTAAACACCAATGTCAAATTTCCTAAACACAGCCCATCAAATTCCTAAACATGTGTAGCATTTAAACATGTTTAAAAATGTGGTGCAAGATAGTGTTTAGAAAAGTGTTTAATTCCTAAACACACTTTTTGCAGTGTAGTTTTATTTGTTATTTCATTATTTTATAATTATTATTTATGATATTTATAAGTACTAATTCGCGTGAACGTACGTATTAAAAATCCCGCACAGGAAGAAATAAATTTTACTTAGTATTGATTAGATTTTCTGAAAATCTGCTGATTAAAAGCGGCATTTAAAGCAACCAATTGATATTTTGTGGAAAAGAAAATACAATTCGATTTCTTATAAAAATGTTATAATATTGCTATTTGTTATTATTTTATTATTATTATTATTAATGAGACGACAAAGTAGCCTACTGAATCGCGTGAACCTATTCAAAATCCCCCACGGGAAGAAATAAATTTTATTGATATGAAATTTTCTGAAAATCTGCTGATTTAGAGCGGCATAAAACAACAACTTTATATTTTTTGTGGCATACAATTCGATTTCTTATGGAAATGGTATAATTTATTGTTATTTATTATTATTATTATTTATATGTGAGGACAGTATACTGAATCGCTTGAACTTATTAAAATTCCCGCACAGGAAGAAATATATTTTACTTGTAATATTACTTTTTTAAGTTCATTGTAATAGTGCAGAGTTGTCCATCAATATCTTTAAAATGTGACATTTTTCTCGCAATTGTCAAATTATGCTAATAATGGTGAATTGATGATACTGATTGACGCACGTGTCCCTCTCTTCGTTTTCTTGTTTTGACTCAAAAGCACGTGTATCACCATGATTTATAAAAAGGATTTACTCTAGTAATATATACAAATAATAAATTCTAAAATTCTAAAAAATTATTTTACTTTCGTTAACATATTGCATTTTTACATTTGAATTTACTTTCCCAAAATATCTACTGGCATGCATGACTGGGTAAATTAATGACATTTTAATATGTGAGAGTGTTTATGACACACCCATATCTATAACCTTGTCCCTTTCACTCTTTTTGTTCCCTATGACAATCATGGAAAACAAATATGAAAATGTTGACATAAATGAAAAGTTGTATCCGTTGGCCTTTCAAGTGCCATCATCATGTTATAAATCCATAAATGCGTGTCATTTAGGTGTATAGGTGAGATAATAAACATTTGTCATCGTCCGGGGGTGCTCATCTAAAAACTTAAACATGTTAAAAGGACATCCCCGTGCAACTTCACGGTA
This sequence comes from Amphiura filiformis, assembly GCF_039555335.1. Taxonomy (NCBI): domain Eukaryota; kingdom Metazoa; phylum Echinodermata; class Ophiuroidea; order Amphilepidida; family Amphiuridae; genus Amphiura; species Amphiura filiformis. Next base: position 19,818,022 of record NC_092639.1, read on the forward strand.
TATACTATTGTATTTCCCTGTAATCAATAAGTTTATTTCACAACACCCCCTGTGCACCTTTTACAGGCTCTTTGATTATTATCAGAATCGCATCTTCGGTAGCATCTTTATAGGTTAAGGTCATGGCCACAACAATCTATGCAAAATACAAAATGATTATCAAATCGATAAAACCGATATTATAAATTGGGGTGAATTATTTGCAAAGCTCCAATCTGATTGGTGATGAATACATTATATCATGTAATTGACCAATCAGAGGCAATGTTAGATCGGCAGGTAGTGCTCAGGTGGTTAAGCCGATTAGCTGAAAGCCGTTTATTATCTAAGATCCACCTTGATCCATCATATCCAGTATAGCCATCATTTTTCACGGGGTGGCTTGAGGAATTGTCAAAATATAGACCTTTTTCCAAAATAATTTTGCTTACATGCAAAAAGCGGACTTATCCCTCCCCCTATAAAAAGAATACCATTCTTGGGTACAATTTAATATTTCCCTAAAAGTGGGCTTTCTTGATTTTGTGAGTGTATGTGAACCTCCCCCCTGTAGCTGTATCTAATACAGTATGTGCCGGACTGAGCTTTATTTCCCCCCCCCCCACCACCACCCAGAATAGACAAAATCCATTATAATTCCTCCTAAAATTGTTGGAGATCGGACAAGAAAAATCCCGTAAAGAAAAATAATGTTCTTCTTGTTTATTAATCAGTTAATATATGTTTATATTTCGTACTTCCTTTGTCCGTCAACATGTCCAGATAATTATAATATAATTTATATAATTGATTGACCGCACCCTTAGATTCAACAAGGGTTCCAACTTTTTTGATGTTTATGATGTTCTGCAGGGCTGTCAACTCTCACGCATTGGCCGTGAGTCTCACGCATTGGGTCACTTTCTCACGGTCTCACACCAAGGTAGTATAATCTCACGCCTATGTAGTAAATCTCACGCAAAAAGCTGGAAAATGAGTAAAATCTCACGCATCGCCATGAATAATGTCTTGCTCCTACCCCCCCGCTTTTCACATTCTCAAGCGCCGTGGCTCCAATAATGATGGTACAAAATGAACATTGGAGTCGCCAAATCACGGTACGCCTCTGTCTCACGCCAAGCAATTCCAAAAAGTTGACAGCCCTGTGTTCTGTTTCATTGGCTGGCCGCTGCAAGAACAGCTGTATTGTGATACAGTGCGATTCGGATGGACTGAAGAAGATCCTCTCAAGGACACGTGCATTGGCGGTCACTTGGCAGAGACTTTGCCAAAGAAGACGTTTCTGCAAGGGTCAAGTGAATTGGGTCTCGTCATTTACGTTGACTCACAGTCTTACCAGGGATATGAGACACGAAGTATGTCTGCTTGATACCCCGTACCCGGGCATGATATAAATCCCGGCATGCTCATAATTTACTTGTGGGACCCGAGAGCACATGCACCAGACACGCCAAAATGCATTCTGAATACGATGAATGTCTTTCTGATATCAAATAATTTTGATTTTTTTTTTAATTCTCGATTTAATGCAAGTTTTATATTACTTAAAACGACTGTCTTTGTGGCGAATGACCACAGCACTTCTAGTTCTATCTATATTTTGTATTGTGTAAATTGATATCCACAGTGTCGTCTGTACAGTGTAAAACAAGCCATGGTTTCCGAATTCAACATCCTCTCTCGAGCAGATCGCAGAAAATAATAAAAATACAAACGTACTTTTATTCTTCAACTTCATTTTTACTTCATTTTGATGTCAAACTGTGTCTTTATCAGATTGTGTAATGCTTTGACGTTCTCCATTTGTCCACATCTATGATTGTTCCAAAAATCTGAATTTTGAAAAATGGTTCTGGTTCGGCAAATCGCTTTTAAATAGTATTTTGGGTGTGTGGGTTTATGCGATATTTGCACTGCCACTAGCCACCTCGATGGTGTGTGATCCATGACCAATCAGCATGAATATGATTAGAGGCATCCCAACTTGCTTTCACATATCATTCCATATCCGTCATCATGGTCATGTCATTTTTTAATCCTCTTGTCATTCTGCCATCATCTCACATAATTTGCCAAGACGGGTGGCTCATCAAACGTGTAATAAAATAATAAACATGTAGTATTACTAGTAATGCTCATGCTGAAAACTAGTCATAAAACCAGAAAAAACTTAACCTTTTCAAGTTTTAGCTGTCTTCTTATTTTCTTATATAACTTGATTTCTGTTCTCAAGTGGTCCTCTTGGCAACTATATATTTCTTGGCTTGGACGGCTCGATGTCTGTTCTTATGTTGACTGACCCTAAATTTGTTCTTTTTAATCTGTAATTTCCTATAATGCTCTATGAAATTATGTATTTATAGTTCTATGAGAACAAATAGGCCTAATGGTATTTATTTCTGACGTCCAGCCAAGAAACCCGGACCAAAACTATGATACTTGGATGCGGTCCTATGAGAACTACCTGACGATTGGCCATAAAGAAGTTTTCACTTATCAATATTGACCAATCAGCAACATTGTTAGAATAATATTTCACCACACACACAAAAATTGGGGTGAATTATTTGCAAAGCTCCATTCTGATTGGTGCTTAAAGTGAAGATATCATGTAGTTGACCAATCAGAGGCAATGTTAGATCGGCAGGTAGTGCTCAGGGGATTAATTCAAAACAGGTATCGTCATTTTTGAACATAATCATGATGATTATATCATGTCCTACCAATTGATATTGAAATAACACGACAACTTATAAACAAATCTGCGAATAATGATTGCCGCGTCCTAATACACTCGTTAACACTAAACACTCAGGAATCGAAATGCCATAAAATGTGCCACCCGTCCACAATTGGAGACCGGCAGCTTCCAGGTTTGGGAGTCCCAAAGTGGAGAGAGAAAAGGCATAACACTAAGTTTTACTACAAGCCTGTAGTGCTTTAATTACAGAAAATTTAAGTTCTTATATTAAATCTGGAGATCTCCGGTTTTATTCCAAGTTCACTGATCGTATGATGATGGCTAACACGCCTCGTCCATGTGAGCTCATGTGTGCATGTATATGCATATCGCTATTCGTCCCAGCTGCGTTTCAAAGAGGAATTTAATCATGTTTCCACATGAGCTAGCCTAAATGTTTGGATAGGCCTAAATTATTACTAACAAATAATCACAGTATCAGGTCAAAAAAAAACAAGGCCATGGTGTGATGAGCAACCTTGAATTCGGGCCAAATTTCTGATGATCTTTTGTTATTTATGCATAATCTCATCATTTTAGTAGACATTTACAATCTCTATTATGTTTTATTTGACAGAAAGTTGTAAGAGTTAAATTGTTATGGACATGATTGGTGTAAGCGCGAAAATGTTGAATGTCAGGTCAAAGTCATCCGAGGTGAATTAAGTAATGTCGATCACAATTCTGCGCCAAAATTGTTACAGGTCATCTGAGGTGGACTAAGTATACATTTCTCTTGCATTTGATCATCTTCTACTCTTCCCTAGAAAAATCATTATAGTACCAAATCTACACACCATGGAAGTCACCATCACATCCAAGCTCACATTGGGCGCCCCATTCCTTTTTTAAAGGAATGTTTATATATTTTCATATTATCATTTTTTCTTCTTCTACACTGTATTTCATTCGGCCTATATTATGTTGCATAGTGTTAAAGGGTGGCCTGACCTGGGGCCCGACGTGTGTTTTCTACTTCACGTTGATGAGGCCCAACACCCAAACATTCTACGTTCAAATACCAAAATATGCATTTGACATGTTTGATGGGCTAAATGTGGGAATCAGACTGCCATCTTGTATGGCTTGTTTCGTAATCAAAAGATCGGTTTGCCAACTTTATTTGTGATATTTATAATACCAACATTATATTATATCTCTCTGAATGTAAAAGAGTGAATTCCACTCTTTCAAGGAGTTGAACGAAGGACAACCCGTTTTTGAGTGGAAAACACACCAAAATGAAAGAAAGTTCATTTCCTTTCGACAATATTCACTCTTTTAACATGTTTAAGAGTATACATACTACTATTTTCAATCCTTTTAAAGTGAATTTTTTATACTCAAAAAGAGGTTGTCCTCCATTTCACTCTCTCACTCTTTTTTCCACTCTTTCCAATCGGTGTACATTTGGGGTCTCCCCGTCAGTCCGAACCACCGTCAGTCCGAATTTTTAGGGTTAGGGTTAGTACTGACAGTGGTTCGGACCAGGTTCGGACTGATGGTGTTTCGAACTGACAGGGTGGACCCGCGGTACCGTACATTTAGAGAGTATATATTTTGCATTTTTCTTTTCTCGTGAACAATTTTACGATTTCAGCTAATTATTTATAGTTATTTGGGTTGTGTTCCAGATTTAATTTTGAAACAATCTCTGGATACAATATAGCCTAAAGGCCTTCTTGGTTCATTGATGTGTTTATTATTTTCGTCAATTATTTAACTTTATATTATTGTTATATCTGCAAAATATGAAACCCTTTTGAGTCAACTAGCCCTCCAAACAATCGCCTAAGTTCTAACCCCAAAACTCAACGATATAATTATTTGTCATGGTATAAAAATAGACCAATCGTGTCCTGTCTCATTTATATTGACCCCCTGAACCAGACTACTTTATATTTATTCAACATATTGTATAATAGGCTGATGAGTCGAATAATAATAATAACTATTATTATTATTTCTTATACATGTAGTAATTACATCAAAAGAACTCATAGGCGCTTTACAAAACATGGTATTACTATTAGTACCATGTTTTGAAAAGAGCCTTGAGTTCTTTTGATGTAATTGCGCTATATAAGAAATAAATATTATTATTATTATTATTAAATATTCTAATACAATAGATTGGTCTTACAATAATACTTGTTTGTATATGCTTGGATCTGTAGTTTATTTGCTCAAACTCCATAATGGCGCCTGGAATAATCTAGCTCTCATCAGAAGCACTCTATATGCTTGTAGACGAGGTTTTACGGTACATTTGTAAAATATGAGAACAATATTTGATTGAATTTATCATTTTAAAACATACAAAAAGTTCGAGGAAACCCCTCGATATAAAAGCAAGCAAATCAATATATTAAAAAACCGGTTTAAAAAAGACAAGCAAGAATGTGAAATCATGATTCTTCATGTGTTTGTTTGCTTGCTTGTTAATTTATTTGGTTCGTTGGTTGGTTGGTTGGTTGGTTGCATGGTTGATTGGTTGGCTGTGTTTCCAGATATTTTTTTCTTGATTCCAGTCGTGCTTCAGTGACCAAAAAGGGTCCTGTTGAACATGTTGAAAAGGGAAAACAAAGTAATATCCAGTACACCTGTTTTGTTTACTTGTTGTTGTTTGTTTTTTTAATTCAAACATTTATATTTAACGTAAGGATTGTTCCAATCGCACTTCAGAGACCAACAAGAATAGTCTTTAAAAAAGACAAAGTTCACGGATCACAGGTATAGTATTTTGTTCTAACTTTCAGTTTCATATCTAACTAAACTGTGCACTGACTTCACAATAAACAAGTGATTTGATGTTGCATGATGATGCTGACTCTGGAAAATAATTTTGTGATAATTTTTCGTATACTCATGCTTTGTTTCTGGATGTTCTTTGCTTATTTGTTAGGAGGGTTTTGTTTGTTTGTTTATTTGTTTGTTTTTGAGTGCGGGGTGGGGGTGGGGAGGCGTGGTCAAACATTCATATTAACGTGTAAGCATAATGTTATGTAATCTCTTCTTAATGAAAATGTAAATCGTTAAAAGGGACACTGGCATAAAACAATACAAAACAATCACAAAGGCACAGTTTTCGTTTGTTTCTATTAAACAATACGCGCATTCCCCCTGTCCCTTCACTATGGACCACAATAGCCTCATCCCAATGGCATAGTCTAATAACCTCAATTACATATCATAGTGCAAAATTTTACCTCAAGTTGCAGAGTATGAGTTTTTGTACCCAAATCTTCAAAGGTCATTCAATGAATGTACAAATGTATTGGGGTTTAAGAACTGTGCCCCTGATAGATGAGCATCAGTGGATCCTGCTTGTTACGACGGGAACCTATTAGTGCCTCCATGTACATTAATTGAAGTTGTCAATATCGGTATCACAATTAACCTTAACCTTTTTTTTATTTAATATAGCGTCCCATGATGCAACACGAAATTTTGACAACGAAATTTATTTGCATAATGTTCAGGTCAATTGGTAAATAGTAAAATTGTGGGGTTTTTTTTGGTTTTTTAGTTGGTTTTTTGTTTTTTTACTTATCATTATTTATTTGTTTATTTATTTGTTTGTTTATTTATTTATTTATTTATTTATTTATTTATTTATTTATTTATTTATTTATTTATTTATTTATTTATTTATTTATTTATTTATTTATTTATTTATTTATTTATTTATTTATTTGACAAGAATAGACCACCTTTTCATCTCTCAAGGAGGTTACACTGTGATCAAGATGAAGAATTTTATTTACGATTTAGGCTATCTTGACGTCAGACGACGTGAGATTTTTGTGTGGTGGATTTGGAAAAATAAAACAGCGGGGAAAAACTGAATAACGCGCAAAAAGCGGGCGATTTTGCTCATGCGCGCGGGGGCTTTGAGACGAACTACTGAAGTATTAAATTAAGATTATTGAATGAGCCTGGAATGAGTATCTTTCAAAACAAATGAGTTTCGCGCAATGCATTTGGGGATTGCCGTTATTCTATGATGAAATCGGGTCTTCAGGGGCGTCCGATAAAAAATCTATTATAGCAATTTTAAATTATGGCGTTCTCAATGACATTCATGTCACATTAGGCATATCAGTGCAGTGTTGATCTATTTTTTTCAATTTTACTTTTATCTCTTACACTTCTAATTATAATTTGTGAATTATATAATTGATTTACATTTAAATCGTTTTCGTTTAGGCTCTCTATATCTGGATTCTGACCCTGTGGTGAAGGTTGCATGCCATCTTTTATGTCAGTGTTATTTTGTATCAGATTGTTACCGAACAGGACAGAGACACTAGGATTCACAACATGCTCATCTATTTAGGGCACAGTTCTTTAACCCTAAAGTTTATCAGTGAAAAAACAAGTTTATCGGCGAAAAACCAGGTTTCTCGGTCGATAAACTTGGTTTATCAAAGACTATGACAATCAAATTCGAGAAAAAAAACAGGTTTATCAGCTATATGACAATCGAATTGAAAAACCAAGTTTATCGGCGAAAAAACAGGTTTCTTGGTCGATAAATTTGATCTTGGTCAAAAACTATGACAATCAAATTCGAAAAACCTCGTTTTTCGATTGAAAAACCAGGTTTATCAAAAAAAACTATGACAATCGAATTGAAAAACCAAGTTTATCGGCGAAAAAACAGGTTTCTCGGTCAATAAACTTGGTTTATAAAAAACTATGACAATCAAATTCGAAAAACCTGGTTTTTCGGTTGAAAAACCAGATTGAAAAACCAAGTTTATCGATTTGATTGTCATAGTTTTTGATAAACCTGGAATATCAGCCGAAAACCCAAGTTTATCAAAAAACTCTGACAATCGAATTGATAAACCTAGTTTTTCGATTTGAAAAACATGAGTTTTCGATCGATAAACCAGGTTTATCGACGAAAAACCAGATTTTTCTGTTTTATTGTGCAATATACTTGCCATAAACGTCGCTATCCCAGCAGGAAAAAAAAGCTAACACTTACACTAAATACCTGTCGATATTTTTTGAGTTGGGGGATTTTTTAAGAGAGAAAAAAGAAGGACTAATTTTGCTAACATATTCTAGTTGAAATGTAGGCCTACTTATAATTAGTTTTAGCCTTCAAATGCCGCCTTCATTCTACCATCAATAATTGATAACACTAATTACTGACCCCGGATCATCATCAAATAAATTCTTTCCAACTGTCAATTTTCCATTATTCAAAATAATACAAATATTATCTCTTAAACGGTCGTTACACCTTTGACCCTCCTACGAACTCTTCTGCTCCTCCTCTCGAGAGCAAAGGAAAACAGAGCTAGGTACTATAATACCCTTGAGGAAGTTCGATTATCGATAGATGCAATTATTGATTAGGATGTTGTCGGAGTGTAACAACCTGTCACCTGTCCTTCATCCTCCCACGTTCTCATCAATACAGTTTATTCTGTTCGCAAAATCTTTTAATGTTTACACATCATATTTAGGCGTGTCTAGCCTGGTAGGGCCAGTGGCGCGGCGGTACCAGGATTTATTTGGGGGGGGGCTTGGGGGCATGGGGAAAAGTGAATTTCAGGGGTGGGGGCAAAATCGACAAATTTTGCGCAAAATTGCTGCAAAAGGGGTGTGTGGGGGGGGGCAAACTGGGGGGGACTGGGGAGGCAAGAAAAATATTTCTATAGAAAATAATAATGCACTTTTAAATATGCAACCTAACACAGCAATTATTCATGCCTAAGTATTGCTCGTGTTGATTACCAAATTGACACAGGCGTAAGAATGAATAGGCCTATACTTGATGCGATGTCCTTCATCATTTTCATAATAATTTATCGATGCTTTAATATCTAGTTAATATAAGGTCACGGATGATTCCATAACTATCTTATTTTATACCTGGGAATTTGGGGGTCTACTGCATGACAGCAGCTGCCAGCTGCTGCACGCCATCAGGCTGGAGATCAGGAAAGACTCTTAGAAAAGGTTTTGTATTTGCAATTTGTTTAAGGTTTCAAAAATTGGTCTATTCCTGTTGAAATCCATACACACCCTAAGTACACCCACTTTGATATTACGCTCAAAATTAATAAAAAGGGTACATCCAGTTGAAATCCATACACCATGTACACCCTCTATGGATGACATGACCTTAATCTCTCACACAGGGGGTGTGAAGTTTCAAATAAGGTTACCTGAATATGTGACTCGGAAATCTTTACCCCCTGTGTGAGAGATTAAGGTCATGTCTTCCATAGAGGGTGTACATGGTGTATGGATTTCAACTGAGTGTACCCTTTTTATTCATTTTGAGCGTAATATTAACATGATTTCAGAATAAACGATCAAAATAACCGTTAAAAGTGGGCGTACTTTTTTACTCGCGATTTTGTTACTTGTAGCTCTTTTTATTATAATTATTCAATATAGTCAAATATATACAAATATATAAAAAAATATATAAAAAATATTTAAATATTTGAATGGTGCTTTTGAAATTGGATCCATGCCCTCATTGCAATCCCTGCACTTTAAATACCTTACCGAAAAGGCGATTCTCATACCCTTCACCGCGAATACTACTCTCCTTCCAAACCGTTTTCTCAGCTAAAAGGTAAGCTGTTAAATACTCCCAAACCCGCATGTTTTTGCATCTTTCGTGTGGTTTATCATCATCATCTTTGATGAGGTTAAATTCGTGCCTTCCTACTGACCACAAAGATTACTCCATCCTCGTGGAAAAAGATAAGACCTGAAATTAAGAGAGGCACCTTAAGGCTCGGCCACAAATCAAACTAATCATTTATTACTTCATCAAAGTCAATTTGGTTTTAGAACAAATTATTCTTCCTACATGGCTGTCTTAGAGGCATACAATATGATCGTTTCTCATCTTGATAAAGGTCACCATACATTGGGTATATTCCTGGACCTCTCCAAGGCTTTCGATACGATCAATCATGATATTCTCATTGAGAAACTTCGCCATTATGGAGTACGTGGAAAGGCCTTGGAGTGGTTCATGAGTTACCTTACAAACAGAAAACAATATGTTGTGTTCAATAATTGTAAATCTCATTTAAGTACTGTTCATTGCGGTGTTCCCCAAGGTTCTGTATTGGGTCCCCTTCTTTTTATTATTTTCCTCAATGATATTGTATATTCTTCGAAAGATTTGTCTTTTTTTATCTATGCAGATGATACAAATGCTATTATGTCCAATCCGAACCTTGATGAACTTATCTGTTCTGTTAATAATGAATTAATTAATATTTCTGTCTGGTTCAAAGCTAACAAGTTGTCCCTTAATGTTCAAAAACGAATTATATTATGTTTAAAACCGTCATAGCAATCGCACATATCACAATACACATATATTTATTGATGCCAATGAACTTATGAAAGTAACTCGTACTAAATTTTTGGGTGTTATTCTTGACGAATCTCTGACTTGGTATGATCATAATTCTTATGTTACCAATATTGTTTCAAGGTACAGTGGAATTCTGTATCGTCTTAAGCATATTCTTTCGTGTAATACGTTATTTACCTTGTACAATACATTAGTTCTACCTCATTTAAACTACTGCAATATAATTTGGGCAGATCCTAACAACTGTAATTTGAACTCTATTTTTGTTAAACAAAAGAGAATTATCAGATTATGTACCAACTCTACGTGGCTGGCCCACACATCACCTTTATTTTCTCAGCTAAATGCCTTGAATATTTTGATATTCATAAACTTATCAAAGCTTTATTTATGTATAATTTCAGTATTAACAACATGCCTTGTAATTTTGCCAATTATTTTGTTAAAAATATGGCCATCCACAATTATTCCACTCGTTCATCGAGTTTGTTTCTTCCTTCAATATTCAAATATGATTTGGCTAGAAATACCATTAGAAGGCAAGGTCCATTGCTCTGGAATTCCATCCCCGATGATATCAAAATTGCCTTGTCTCCTAATTCTTTTAAACGCAGTTACAAAGATTACTTGATTTCTTTATACTCATAAATTTATTGTATTCAATAATGTCATTTATCATAAAATTGTATCATTGTACTGTAAGTTAAGACACTTACTTTTACATTTCTCATTGACTTTTTATATGTCATGATTGTCATTGCCAACGTCTTTGTCTGTCTGCACTAGTCCTGTCAGTCTGTCGTTTTTCGCCCCCGTCCTTGTCTGTTGTCTGTAGGCGTCTTTTTGTTTTTGTCACTGAGGGCAATCACGTCTTTCGAGCTTTGCTCTTGTGATTGTCCTACCATCGTTTTCTCAACCTTTTGTTACTGTATATAATATTATTATGATATGATGGTGAAATAAACTTGAACTTGAACTTGAATACTACTCTCCTTCCAAACCGTTTTCTCAGCTAAAAGGTAAGCTGTTAAATACTCCCAAACCCGCATGTTTTTGCATCTTTCGTGTGGTTTATCATCATCATCTTTGATGAGGTTAAATTCGTGCCTTCCTACTGACCACAAAGATTACTCCATCCTCGTGGAAAAA